>NC_047116.1:33038363-33362321 GCF_902500255.1 Thalassophryne amazonica | reverse complement strand
ACAACTTTCTTCATATCTTCAAAGCTGGGATCAGTAGGGACCACATCATGGAAAGGTGGCTTGTAGTCTTCTACGATACCTTTTGGTGAACCAGAGAGTGGGGCATTCAGCTCAATCGCAAAACATTAAGCTAAATGTGAAATGAAATTTAATAATTTATACACACAAGAAAAATCTACACAGTGGACCTGGGGATGTGTGTGAACTTTCTAGACATTTGCAACCAATCAATATAATAAAAGTTGGGAGCAGTTTTTTTTTTCTCATTCAAAGTCATTTAAAAGCAAAAAGCAGGATTTTTGTCCGATAAATTATTGGCTTCTCTGCTCACCTAACAGTAGTTACATGGGTACATTTCATTAACAAAAAAGTATGTTGCTCATCTTTACCCAACCCAGTGTTGATATGAGGAAGACTTTTGTCAAAAATAATAAAATATAACACAATGCTAAAACACCCTCAGCCAATGAGCATTGTGTTCTTTATAATTTTCAGTCATTTAATTCATTATTAAGATCCCATTGTCTTACAATTTGTAAATGTTCAATAAAGCCCCTCTATCAATCAATCATACAACCTAACTAATCAGTTCAAAGGTGTTATTAGGTTACAAAAACAGCATTTTCAGTTTTAGAAGTCTTTATTTCTCACTAGTTTTTACATAATATATGACAAAGAGGTTATATTTACACAAACGAAATGGAGTTCCCACCTAGCTAGCAGCATGTGACGTCACCACGCTAACGTCCACTAAATGGTTTGTAAATCCTTCCAGAGGTATTATCAGGTTACAAAAATAGCGTTTTCACTTTTAGAAGTGTTTATTTCTCGCTAGCTTTTACATAATATATGAGAAAGGTGTTATTTCTAACCAAAAATGAAGCAAAGTTAGCAGCTAGCAACACCAGGAAGTGACGTTGCCATGCTAATGCTGCAAGATCATACCATAAAATTAGGTACAGAATGCAACATTTTAACGTCTTATAATACCTCTTACAATAGGTCAAGGTTAGCCATCTTTGAACATGTCCAAGGTCTATGTCCCAAGAATGTTCCCTGTGAATTTGAAGACTGTGGCAGTAATAGAACTGGACTTATGCTGTATACAGACGGACGGATGGACGGACGCCAGGTCTTCGCAATACCCAATGGCCATATGTTGGCCTCGGGTAAAAATGGTTCCATCTGAAAATTCACATCCTAAAAACAATATAATAGCCTCGCCTGTCTGCAATCAAGATATTTCAGAAAGTATTGATGGATTTCAACACTGTAATGGAGCTGGTCCATGCATCAGGGAAGAATTTGTTCAATTTTGGTGGTGATCCGGATCTGAAATTTTCTCCATTATCGCTTCAATATTTTTGCACCAATATGATGGGGGAAAACTCAATTATGACTGTACTCTTCTGCTGGTTGGCAGACGTAATAAAGATTGGCTATTAATACTTGGCAGATGTACCCTATTTTCTGGACTATAAGTCTTTATTATTGTTTTTTCTTTCTTTGTTTTGGCAGTACTGTGAATCCTAATCTGGAGTAGAAAGTGGCAGTAATACACGATTAAGCTGGATGCGAACAGCTGTAAAAGATCTGAATGAGGATATGCTGTCTCTTGGAGAACATGTAAAATAAATAAATCATGGTCTCAAACGGAAAGATCACACTCTTCAATAGAAAGAGGGAATAACCTTCATACACTTGGCACTTCATTTGTTTGGACCATGTGGGACGGCCAGAACAGCAATGAGAACAGCTACACTAAGGTAAGATTAACTAGGTTTTAAAAATGTATAGGAGTTTTAAAATGTTTAATTACATTTAGTGAGGTAAACGTGTACCTGTTTAGGGCTGAACAGACATTTTTATTTTTTTCAGTGGTAAAACGAAGCCATTTACTCTCGAGTTCTTTGTGACTTATACAATAACATTAACTGGCCCATTATTTGGCCTTGTAGACTGGCGTTCTGTTCAGGGTCTACCCCGCCTCACGCCCCATGACTGCTGGGATGGGCTCCAGCCCCCCGTGATCCTTAATTGGAGAAGCAGTATAGAAAATGGATGGATGGCCCATTAGTTTCTGCTCACTTATGCTGTGCTTGCATTAAAAATAATACACTGATTAAATTAATTTTGCTTCTTGTTATATGACGCAGTAGCACCACATTTCACAAATAAATGTATAGACCTTTGTAACATTGTTTTTTTCCTCTTCATGATGAATTTTTGGACAGATGAGACTAATATTCAAGGACAAGTTATAGCTCTGAAAATACAGCATATGCTCTTTGTGTGTCCTTATAGTTTTGAGATAACAGGTTGCACACAGACAGAACATGACACAGAAGACTGACAAATGCCCTGGAAGATGAAAGAAGTAAAAAAAAAAGATTTGTGGAAAAACTGTGGGGAAAAAAGAGTCCAACTTGAAAAAGGTGCACTGACCGTTGCTGACCGTCCTCCTGGCGATCTCCCACAGCACGAGCCCCAGAGCCCAGATATCAACTCTTTTGAAGGACTCAAAGCAGTCCATCTGGATCGAGTCATCGAGCACTTCTGGGGCCATGTATCGCTTTGTTCCTACTTTAGGGTTGTTCCCCACATCTAATTCATTGGTGTCTTGAAAATGCATAACGGCCAGACCTAGCACAAAACACAGAGTGCGCTAAGTTTCCTATCTCAAATAGGTACAGTGAGGATGAAGCACTGGTTTTGGATCTACACTCTTCCAAACATAATATACTCTGGAAAACAATTCTGTTGGAACAAAAACAAAAACTTTCAGAACAACAAAATGCGTCATACAGAGCAGAATTTATTCCATCACGGCTGTAAACACGTCAGGCTGCTGCCAGATTAGATCTGGTACTTGAACCTCTTTTTAAATTAAGCATGGGAAAACAGAACAGCGCTGTATTAAAAGAAGTAGGTGGAGTTCCTGCTAATGTGTTTTTGGTTAAGGGCTAGGCAGCGCCGCTCAGCAGTTGCTCATCCTAAATAATCAACAAATGCAGCTAAGTGGACTGATGAGAAAGATACGAGCGCAACACGACTGCAAATGCATCACTTACACAAGACTTGACATAAACAAAATTAGACAAGAGAACATCCTCTCTCCAGACAGACAGCAGACAATTAAGTACAACTTTTTGCATTACAAAGAGTGAACTGCCATCGTGCTCTCACCAAGGTCCGCGATGCAGCACTGTCCGTTCTTTTTGACCAGGATGTTTTTGCTCTTAAGGTCTCGGTGGGCGATGGCCGGTTTGCCCTGAGTGCCAAAAATTTCTACATGGAGATGTGTCAGACCACTTGCAATGGAGAGCGCCATGCGGAGGCAGCTGGACGCATCTAAGGTACTGAGCTGAAGGTAGTCATACAGGGAGCCCATCTCATGAAAGTGAGTGATCAGCCACAACTGAGTGCTTGAATTCCTCGACGTCATGTCAGACGCTATGAAGCCTAATTGGAAAAACATACAAGCAAACAGTCAATACATCTTGCAATAAATACATTTTAATCAATGAAACTTTCCTTTGCATTAAAAATATGCACAATGTAAAATTAATCGCAAGTTTGGCACAACATTAGAATTAATCTGGAAAAGCCATGTAGTATGAATGTATGTTGACTTACAAGCAGCACTATGTAGCGCATGACTTATTTAAGTTTTGCAGTATAACAGTTGAAAAAAAGTAACAGTTACTTCTGATTTAGTACATTTCTATGAGAAACTGTCTCACTGACAACCACATCTGCATCTAATCTATCATCAATCCAACATCATTTAACCATGCAGCTGGTGGCACACATCTATGCGATATTGCATAGGACTGTCTTGGGCCCTGGATGGCAACCAACCAGGCAGACAATCAGCCCCATCCAAATCTACCAAAAGGACCCATTTATCGGCAGCACGTGGGTGAAACAGACATGGATAAACTTGTCTGATGTTTTCACAAATGTCTTCTCTCAAAATTTTTTCCAGGTCACAACTGCTTCCACTTCTGACCTACTGCCCTCAGTGGCGAAGTGGAACTAAAAATGCATACTGCCTGCACACGCCAGTCAAAAACAGCACTGATGAGCAGCATTGCTGTAGTATAATCCGGCTTTAATAGTATGAGGGCTCTGCTGCACAACGGAACTTCAACTGTGACAAATCAGAGAAAATGGATTAATTCAAGGTTTACATTGACACAGACATAACATGCTATGCCACCAGGCTGAAAACTGTCTTCTGTGCTCTCTGCTGCTGCCCAGTACAACTATAAAGGCGAACAGACAAATTAAGTCTGCATCAATGTGCAAAAGAAGAAGAAGAAAAAAAAAAAAATCAGGCCAAACTAGTAAAAAAAAAAAAAAAGTGCAACTTATAGTCTAGAAAATATGGTATATCATATATTTGTAACTCAATTACATAAACTGTGATGTTGACAGTATCCTGAGTGATGTAAAATATGCTCCATACCCAGGATGTTCTCGTGCCGCAGCAGTACTGTGTTGTAGATCTCCGTCTCTCTAAACCATGACTTCTCATCTCTAGAGGAGAAGATTTTGACAGCAACATTCTCTCCCTGCCACTGACCTCTCCACACTTCGCCATAACGACCCTTACCTAGCGGGAGGAAACAGGAAAAATGACTATACATGAGAAAATGGCACCAGTGTAACACTGGCATAAACAGAGTACTAAAAACTGTTTCTTTAGCATGAATAGGTCAGCAAGTGCTGAGTCCATGACAATAGAAGGGGTCAACACGGGTTAATAAAGCACAATTACTAAACATTTGTCAATTTTCTGGTTTTGCAAGGAAAAAAAAACATACCAAATCTCTCAGCAAACCCCATCTGAAATAGAAGCACCACATAGAGGTTCCTAAACAGTCATGCTGATGGGTTACATGTCCTAACACAGGTGGTCAATATGCTCACTTTAATCACATGAATTTATACAACAGAATTTAAGATCTCATTGTTAAACTCAATGTTTTGGTTTCATGACGATGGTGCTGTCAAATTTCTTGTTCTGTCCACAACCCAAATATTTTCTTGACTGTCAGATAAGTGAAACTAGTTAAAGTACAAAGTACTCACATTTAGGAATCAAGAAATCATAGAATTTAGATTTAAAAGACTCAAAACAAATAATCATGTATCAAAAGTTATTAATTCAACAGCCCACAAATCATCAGTCGTTCATTTTAGCTCAGTGTCATCCATGTGTACCAGCTGATCCTTTAATAGGTTCATAATGTTGAAGAAAAAAATGCCCATTAAACTCATTTACAACCTGCCCAATGAAATAAATAATATCTACACCTAAGAAAGGTTTTAAAAAATTATGTTATTTCTTAACAGTTGGTAACATAACTAAGAAATTAATTACAACAGGACTATAAACAAAAGGTCTTTGCAGGTGCTGCATCTGTAAGAACAGAACAGTTTGCTTAATTCTCCCTGTCACATATATGGAAAAATAAAACAACCCAAAATGCATTGCTCTGTCAACATTCGGAGTTCCTCCTCCGCCCCAACCCCCACAGCAACAGGGTACTGGGTTCAATACCTGTCCATGTGGATTTAGCCCGTTTTCAGATCTGTGTGGCTTTCCTCCAGGTTCTCCAATATAATCATCAAAAGATGCACATTAGGTTCTTTATCCTCATAGATCTGAAGCTGTAGTAGGAACAACTGGTGTATAACTATGCCACATCAATATGCAAATCATAAAAATCAAAAGAGTTCTGTACCGGAGATGAACGATCCTCTGCAAATACCCTGAGATAATCAGAAGCAGCCCTAAAGAAATAATGGTTTGACATACATCTGCCCCCGAGTGAAACTGAAACAACACAGTTCACTTAAGAGCCATAGTCTGTAACTGTGGAATGGTTTATAGAAGGGGGTGATATATCATGTTTCAGTAGGCCACTAAAGTTTTTTTTTTTTTTTAGGGGAAGATATATTGTCCAAACCATAAGATCAATGAGGCTTACTGAGGGTGCACAAAGATATTCAAAGGTCAAAATTAGGGATGTCCCGATCCGATCACGTGATCGGAAATCGGGCCCGATCACGTGGTTTCAGACTTGATCGAAATCGGACGTTGCATCCCGATCAGGAATCTGATATAGATTTTATCTTCATTATTTCGATCATCGCTATTTCAGGCTCATTACTGCAGATTAATGGGCCTTTCACGCGTCAGAGGCGTGAGACGCGTTTTTTTTTTTTAGAGGCGTCATGGGCCTTTCACACTCCGTCAGGATGCGTCAAAAATCGGTCTAAAAAGCATTTTCAATGAGACGCGTTGCGTTTTAGATGAGTCACGTCAAAAGCCAAGCTAAGCCGACGCATGTAACGGGAGCGCGCATTGCCGCTTGTCAGCAGGCTGACGGAGTCAAAGTTCAAGCCAATCCAACTTCCGACCTGCTGAGCTGTGACGTACCTTTGCGTTGTCCAATAGGAACGGCCAAAACACGGAAGACGGGTGGCAGAAACCGCATTGGCCGCCATCTTGGAAGGGGCGTCCTACTTGTGGCAGAAACCACTCATCTCTACAAAATGGATCGATGGAAACCACTGATCCGTGCAAAACAGAAACGTGTCACAGGAGCAGTTTTCTTAAGAAAAATCCTTCGAAATGTTTTTTGTTGTTACGTCATTATTGCTGATTACTGTTAAAAAACAGTTTAGAACACTGGTAATTAAAATAGCTAAATAAATCAATAAATGGTTCTTCTGAAACCTTTCATCTGTAAATTAAACCCACCTGTTATTTCAGATTATTTCATTTCTTGTTTAACGTAAGGAACCTCAGACATTTATTTTTAGACAACATGGAAATTTGTATTTTTTTTTTAAATTCTGGTAGATTATATCTCATTTTAAACAGAAAAACAGACACTGTAAATAAATGTTTATTATATATGCAACAGGAAATATAACAATGACTGCAGTGTAAAGTAGGATTTCTGTGACAAACCTCATGATGACTATATATATGTCATTTGAACTTGTAATTTTGCCAAAATATGTAATTGCCTTTAATGCTGCTATCAGGACAGTCATTTCTAAAATATGAATTTGAGCACAATAAGTGGAGAGCTTCTACCTGTGCAAATGTCTTGACTTTGATTTTGTGTACATTTTTAATGATCCGTTCATTTGTTAAAATATAAGATGAAACAGCTGTTTTTAAAAATAATAAAATTGCTGCTGTGCAAAGAGCCTTTATTTAGAAGCAGGTGATGTTCTGCTGGATTCTCTGGACCAGATGAAGGTCTCTTCTGCAGGTTTGAAATCTGGTGGTGTTGCTGAAAAGCAGATATGTTTTCTTTCGACTGGACTTCGTGGTGTTCAGCTCATCAATGGAAGTTTGGTTGTCTGCACAGCAAATGTTCCTGATTGGGACAAATAAAAATATTTCTTTAAAGAAACACTAAACAGTTCATATAAAAAGAGGGGGAAAACGGGGAAAAAAACGCCCGAAAAAACAAGTTATTTAAAGTTGAGCTTTTGTTGTGTCTGAAAAAAGCTGTAGCTTTATTTGGTAAAAATAAAAAGACTGAACCATTTAGAAATTAAAGTGTTCCCTCAGATCAACTGCGCTAAAAGGCTACGCTAACGTTAGCCGATCATTAAACGTTTTATTTTATTAAACGTTTTATTTTTACATTATTCTCACCTCGATAAAGCTACAGAACTAAACTCCGTTGGGCAAACTGGGCCTTCGCATATATCCAAAAAGTGGAAGATTTCGGACTGAGTGGGTCTGCTCCATCACCCCGGGTGCCCGCCTCGGTCTGCCCAGTGATGATGCCTGAAGGCCGGTTTGTCCGTGTGGTTTGGTCCGCTGTCGCGGTTCGATCGTCGGTCCTCCTCGTCCATCCTCCTCCTCGGTCAGCGTCACTCCGAAAAGTAGCTGGAGAAAAAAAAAAAAAAAAAGCTTCTCCCAGCAGGGTGATGGGAGAATCGTTCTACTGCTGTTTTTTAAAGCTTTTTTTGTGATTCAGGCGACCCAAATTCAATATGGCGATCGCTGAACTTTTTCAGATTGTGGAAACAGCCAGAGTGTGACGTGGCAATCTCCGCCCCCCACTTTTTTTTTTGCCGCTTCCAAAGCGACGCGTCTGACGTCATCCGACGGATTCGACGGATCCCGGTCCGTTGACGCATTGGCCTGACGGATTCAGTGTGAAAAGGCCCTTCAGAAGCGTTGCTTTAGCTCGGCTTTTGACGTGACGCTTCTGACGGGAGCGCGCATTGCCGCTTGTCGGCAGGCTGACGCGGTCAAAGTTCAACTCAATCTTTTTTTCTTTTTTTTTTTAATTGAACAAAAGAAAAAACATAACTTCAACCGGACAGAGGTGGGGGGAGTTACGCGCGTAAAGTTTCTTTCGCAGAACTGCTGTTTGTGTGTTTACGTGCTCAGCCTCACGCCTCGATGGAATGACAAGAGGGGGTGATGGACACTTTCCCACCGAAACTCTTGCTCAGTCATCCCTCCGTGCGCAGCAGGACCCGGTGCTGACCAAGTCCTCAGGACGACGATCTGTCATCTGATTAACAAAAAGAAAAAAACAAATTGTCCTGTGATCGTTTGTCTGCAAAACGGAGCGAGAGATGGTGTGCGCACGGGCGACGTGCACACTCATCACATTTAGGAGCGCGTCTTAAAGAGCTTCCGTCTTCATTCACGTTCACTGCGCTGTTCTGAACTTGTTGAACACTGATAATGCATCAGAGGGACACACTGAGTACTGTCAGGACGCAAATGTAAGTTTTTTTTTTCCTTTTACTGTTTAAGTTGACTTGAACTTTCGACGCTCTGAGTTGTGATGTAGCTTCGCACTGTCCAATAGGAACGACGCGTCGGCCAAAACACGGAAGACTACAACCCCTGGCAACTTTCTGGCTTTAATAAACACTATAAGAAATCAGGGGGAAAAAAAATTGTGGCAGTCAGTAACGGTTAGAGGGAAAAAAATATGGAATCATTCAATTCTGAGGAAAAAATTATGGAATCATGAAAATCAAAAACGCTCCAACACATCACTAGTATTTTGTTGCACCACCTCTGGCTTTTATAACAGCTTGCAGTCTCTGAGGCATGGACTTGAGTGACAAACAGTACTCTTCATCAGTCTGGCTCCAACTTTCTCTGATTGCTGTTGCCAGATCAGCTTTGCAGGTTGGAGCCTTGTCATGGACCATTTTCTTCAACTTCCACCAAAGATTTTCAATTGGATTAAGATCTGGACTATTTGCAGGCCATGACATTGACCCTATGTGTCTTTTTGCAAGGAATGTTTTCACAGTTTTTGCTCTATGGCAAGATGCATTATCATCTTGAAAAATGATATCATCCCCAAACATCCTTTCAATTGATGGGATAAGAAAAGTGTCCAAAATATCAACATAAACTTGTGCATTTATTGATGATGTAATGACAGCCATCTCCCCAGTGGCTTTACCTGACATGCAGCCCCATATCATCAATGACTGTGGAAATTTACATGTTCTCTTCAGGCAGTCATCTTTATAAATCTCATTGGAACGGCACTAAACAAAAGTTCCAGCATCATCACCTTGCCCAATGCAGATTCGAGATTCATCACTGAATATGACTTTCATAGTCAGAGCTGCGTGTCGTCAGAGTGAGCTGCAAAAAGTTTGTACCTGAGTTTTCAGAGGTGGTGTTTGTAGTTGCCATCTGCCACGCCGGTGTTTGCCAACCCGGACAGTGGGAATACCACCTCAACCGGCAACTTAGCCCCGCGACTGGACAGCAACAACGTCCGAGGCCCGCTCAACGTGGTGAATTCACTGAGGCCGCGCGCTGCGTCATTAGAGCCGCGCGTCACGAGTGCCGCTTCCCCGAGGCCTCGTGCAGCCACCGCGGATCCATCAGCGCGGAAACACCGAGGCCGCGCGGCACCAGCGCAGTGCAGATCCATCCCGGTGATAAACAACACAGGCTGTTAACATCGGCGATCGACAAGCTGCTCATAAACCGACCATGGGGCCTAAGAAGGTTCTGACAGCGGAGGAAGGTGACGATATTAAAAAATCTCTGGACTTTTTATCAGAGGAGATTTCTGTTGTGAAGCAGCAACAGAAATCAATCATGGATCTGGTGGAGGAGGTGAAGGCATTACGGCTCCAGAATGCCGAGAAAGACCGGCATCTGGTGCAGCTGGAAAATAGAGTGGCTGAATTGGAGCAGTACACCAGAATCAACGACGTCATCATCACAGGTCTTCACATCAAACCACGGTCCTACGCACGGGCGGTAACAGATGAGAGCGGAGGGGAGCCCAGTGAACAGGAGGTCAGCTCTGTGGAAAAACAGGTTGCTGATTTCCTCCTATCTAAAGGTATAGAAATGGATTTAAATAACATTGAAGCGTGCCACCCTCTGCCCCGGAGAAATGACGGTGATAAACGAACCGTCATCATGAGATTCATCAACAGAAAACACAAAACAGCACTGTTAAAACAAGGAAGAAAACTGAAGGGACAAACGTATTCATCAATGAACATCTCACCAAACGGAATGCCGACATCGCCAGGAAAGCACGCTTCTTGAAGAAACAGGGAAAAATCCAGCACACATGGACTTCAAACTGTAAATATTCATCAAACTGAACGGATCACCAGAACAAGCAAAAGTCATGGCAATAAGGAACATCGAGGAGCTGGACAATATGAACAATAGTGTTTCTTAAAGCGAGGATCTGGACAGATATGACCAATAAGGTATGAGGACACAAACACATCACAACACCATGACACAGACCAGAGGAACCTATTCATCTACTACCTATTCATCTACATCTGGAGACAAGAAGGATATAACTCAAAGGATTGCTGATCATGGAAAAGTAGAACTGAGAACATTTAAATACACAGACCACAATGTACTGGACTTGGAGCACGATATAGACCCGGACAATAATTTCTTCTCAAATATCAATGACAGTTGTTGCTATTATACAGATGAACAGTTTAATCGGATCATTAAAACGGATAACAAATTATCAATAATCCATTTCAACAGCAGAAGTCTATATGCAAACTTTAACAACATTAAAGAATATTTAAGTCAGTTTAAAAAAATATTTAACATAATTGCTATATCAGAAACATGGATCAATGAAGATAAAGGAATGGATTTTGAACTGGATGGATATGAATTTAATTGTGTAAACAGAAAAAATAAGAGTGGAGGAGGAGTGGCTGTGTATGTGGATAAGAACATGGATTATAAAATAGTAGACAATATGACAACTGTGATTGATAACTTATTAGAATGTATAACTATTGAAATATGTGAAGAAAAAAGCAAAAATGTATTAGTCAGCTGTATATATAGAGCACCAGGATCTAGTATTGAAACATTCACTGACTGTATGGGAAAAATGTTCTCAAAAACTAATCAAAAAACTGTGTTCATTGTGGTGACTTAAATATTGATCTGCTCAATCCAAATAAGCATAAAATAACAGATGAATTTATCAGTATAATGTACAGTATGAGTTTATATCCAAAAATCACCAGGCCAAGCAGAATTACATCCCATAGTGCTACCTTAATTGATAATATATTCAGCAATGATATTGAGAATAACACTGTGAGTGGATTATTAATCAATGACATTAGTGATCATCTACCAGTTTTCATCGTTTATAATAGAAACCATCGGCGGAATCAGCCAGAGGAGAAAATAAAATACAGGCGAGTGCGGACAGAGGAAAACATGAACACACTAAAGAAGGATTTACAGGAGCAAAACTGGGAAAAGGTATACAGTGAAAGTGATGTTGATAGTGCATATGAAACTTTTTTACAAATATTTACATCATTATATGATAAAAATTGTCCAATTAAACAAGACTACAGAAAACAAAAAATCCAAGCTCGACCATGGATGACGAAAGGGTTACGAAATGCATGTAATAAGAAAAATACATTGTATAGAGAATTCATAAAACTAAAGACTAAAGAGGCAGAAAATAGATATAAGAAATACAAAAATAGATTAACTAATATTATACGGGTATGTAGGAAGGAATATTATAGTAACATATTATATAATAACAAAAACAATATTAAAGGAATATGGGATATATTAAATAGCATTATCAAAAATGGTAATAAAAAACGGAGTTACCCTCAGTATTTCATTGATAATAATGTCAAGAAGGAAAATAAGGATGAGGTAGTCAACGGTTTTAATAATTTTTTTGTAAATATTGGACCAAGCTTGGCAGAAAAAATTCCCGATTCCCAACCTGAGGATTGGGATAATAATCTCATAGAAAGAAATCCCTGTTCAATGTTCCTCACAGCAGTGGATGGAAATGAAATTATAGACATTGTGAATAATTGTAAATATAAAACATCTACCGATTTAAATGAAATTGATATGGTGGTGGTAAAACAGGTCATTGAATGGATTGTAGAACCATTAACATACATCTGTAACTTATCATTTCAAACCGGTAAATTTCCCAATCAAATGAAAATAGCTAAGGTTGTGCCGCTGTATAAGACTGGGGATAGACACCACTTCACAAATTATAGACCTGTTTCTTTGCTTCCACAATTTTCCAAATTATTAGAAAAGTTATTCAATAATAGATTAGACAAATTCATAAATAAACATAAATTACTTACTGATAGTCAATATGGATTCAGAGCACATAGTTCAACATCACTTGCATTAATAGAATCAGTTGAGGAGATTACAAACGCCATAGACCACAATTACATTCAGTTGGAATATTTATAGATCTTAAAAGGCTTTTGATACAATTAATCATGACATATTAATCAATAAACTTGAACAGTATGGGATTAGGGGGTTGGTGTTGCACTGGGTGAGAAGCTACTTAAGTAACAGAAAACAGTTTGTGAAGTTGGGGGAATATACATCATCATGCTTGGACAATGCTTGTGGCGTCCCACAGGGGTCAGTATTGGGTCCAAAACTGTTTCTAATTTATATAAATGATATTGTCAATGTTTCCAAAATATTAAAATTAGTATTATTTGCAGATGACACAAGCATTTTTTGTTCAGGGGGGGATTTGCAGGAGTTACTGAGGAGGATCAGTATAGAAATGGGAAAATTGAAAATATGGTTTGACAGAAATAAATTATCATTAAACTTAAGTAAAACAAAATACATGTTATTTGGCTATTGTAATACAGATATACAGGTTCAGTTACAAGTCGAGGGGGTAGATATTGAAAGGGTACATGAAAATAAGTTTCTGGGGGTGATAATAGATGATAAGATAAACTGGAAGACTCATATAAAACATATTCAAAGTAAACTGTCAAGAAGCATTTCAGTTCTAAACAAAGCGAAACATATTCTGGACCACAACTCACTCCGCATTCTTTACTGCTCACTGGTTTTACCATATTTACAGTACTGTGCAGAGGTATGGGGTAATACTTATAAAGGTACAACACAATCACTATCAGTAATGCAGAAAAGAGCTATAAGAATTATTCATAATACTGGCTATAGAGATCATACAAATCCACTATTTTTACAATCCAAATTCTTAAAATTCACAGACTTGGTTCATTTTCAAACAGTACAAATTGTGTATAAAGCAATAAACAATTTACTTCCAGCAAATATTAAAAATATGTTTTTTAACAGATCAGGGGATTACAGTCTGAGGGGGAAATTTAATTTAAAGCATCAGTGGGCACGAACAACATTAAAAGGTTTCTGTATTTCTGTCTGTGGGGTGAGGATGTGGAACAGATTGGGAGTGGGGCTCAAGCAATGTCCAAGCATGAACCAGTTCAAACAGCGGTACAAAAATATGGTTTTTTCTGGGTATAGGGAGGAGGAAGGGTAATGAGGGTTAGGGTGTTTTTGTTGTTTGCTTCGGCTTGTAAATATATAGTATTTTGTATGTAAGTAGGTATGTGTAGGTGTATATTTATGTTTGTGTATATATATGTGTATATATGTATATGTGTATATATGTGTATGTTGATGTGTATATGTATGTGTGTGTATATATATGTATATATATATATATTGATATCGGTTTAGGTGTGTAGGAATTTATGTGTATATGTGGCAAAGGGTATTACTGGTTGTGGGGAAGAAGGGGTAGGGATAAATAAGCTGATGCTTCACCCTACCCCTTTTCGGACATGTTGGGTACACAGTAGGAACTTTTTTGTTGTTGTCTTTACTGATCTATCTTGTAATTGTTGTTGTATCAAATGTTCGAAATAAACAGTTTTCATTCATTCATTCATTCATTCATTCATTCATTCATTCATTCATTCATTCATTCATTCATTCATTCATCCAGTCATCCACAGTCCACGATTGCTTTTCCTTAGCCCATTGTAACCTTGTTTTTTTTCTGTTTAGGTGTTAATGATGGCTTTCGTTTAGCTTTTCTATATGTAAATCCCATTTCCTTTAGGCGGTTTCTTACAGTTCAGTCACAGACGTTGACTCCAGTTTCCTCCCATTCGTTCCTCATTTGTTTTGTTGTGCATTTTTGATTTTTGAGACATATTGCTTTAAGTTTTCTGTCTTGACGCTTTGACGTCTTCCTTGGTCTACCAGTATGTTTGCCTTTAACAACCTTCCCATGTTGTTTGTATTTGGTCCAGAGTTTAGACACAGCTGACTGTGAACAACCAACATCTTTTGCAACATTGCGTGATGATTTACCCTCTTTTAAGAGTTTGATAATCCTCTCCTTTGTTTCAATTGACATCTCTTGTGTTGGAGCCATGATTCATGTCAGTCCACTTGGTGCAACAGCTCTCCAAGGTGTGATCACTCCTTTTTAGATGCAGACTAACGAGCAGATCTGATTTGATGCAGGTGTTAGTTTTGGGGATGAAAATTTACAGGGTGATTCCATAATTTATTCCTCAGAATTGAGTGATTCCATATTTTTTTTCCCTCTGCTTGGTCTAAAAAAGTAACCGTTACTGACTGCCACAATTATTTTTCCTGATTTCTTATAGTGTTTCTTAAAGCCAGAAAGTTGTCATTTGAAATGACTAGTTTTGTGTCATGTCTGTGATCTGCTTTTTTTTCTACAAAATTAAACAACTGAATGAACATCCTCTGAGGCCGGTGATTCCATAATTATTGCCAGGAGTTGTAGTGGCAGAAACCACTAATCTGTACAAATGGTAAATGGACTGCATTTATATAGCGCTTTTCCATCTGCATCAGACGCTCAAAGCGCTTTACAATAATGCCTCACATTCACCCCGATGTCAGGGTGCTGCCATACAAGGCGCTCACTACACACCGGGAGCAACAGGGGATTAAAGACCTTGCCCAAGGGTCCTTAGTGATTTTCCAGTCAGGCGGGGATTTGAACCACAGATCAGTGCAGAAACCACGTGTCTGAAGAAAAATCCTTGGAAATGTTTTTTGTTGTTGTTGTTTGTTACCTCAAAATTTGTGATTACTGTTTAAAAAAGTTTAGAACACTTGTAATTAAAATAGCTAAATCAATAAATGGTTCTTTAAAAACCTTTCATCTATAAATGAAAACCACCTGTTATTTATTTCAGATTAGATAATTTCTTGTTTAACATAAGGAACCTTTGACATTTATTTTTAGACATAAAATAACATGGAAATTTGTACATTTATTAAGTCTGGTAGATTATTACTTGATTGTTCAAGCTACCTCAAGGAGAAGTGCACTGTTTAAGTGATAAATAATAAAATAAGGTGATTAAAATGAAATTATTACATATTTAGCATTTGTTCATTCAGTTTTTTAAAGTATCGGATCAGGACTCGGTATCGGCAGATACTCAAAATCAGATGACTGACTCGGATCGGGGCCCAAAAAAAAAAAAAAAAAAAAACCTGATCGGGACATCCCTAGTCAAAATCCACATTTTGACTGTCACTGTTTTGGCCCCTTTAACCCCTACCCTAAAAAGGGCCATAATTTTCCTCCCAAAGGGATTTTTGGATGAAAAAAAAAAATGTAATTTTTGTCTGTTTGGACAATACATCTTCCCCTAAAAAAAAGAAAAAAAAAAAAAAAAAACTTTAGTAGCCTACTGAAACATATCACCACCCATTTGAAAGTTACAGATTTCGGCTCTTAACTCTTTAAACCTATGATACGAGACAATGTAAATGTGTAGAAAATGAGTAACAGTTACAGCCTGATGACATTAACAACTTTTTTTCCCCCCATTTATTTATCTGAATACATGTTTTCAGCTGGTAACATTTTTTACTCAGGAGTTGACGATTGGTGGGGGCAGATTTATCCCTTTGGAACTTACTGGGATTGCTGCATTTGGCTTCTGGTTTCTTTTCAGAACAGCTTTAAAATGCCAGTCTGTTGTACTAGACACTTACCCACACATTCATTGAGTGTAATCTGTCGAGCAACAGTTCTCTGCACAAGAAATGGAAGACCTGATCCACTTCCAGAAGTGCAGGAATGATCCAACAGATCCTAAGAAGGACAAACACAAAAAAGAGAATAAACAAACTGTGTGTGTGTGTGTGTGTGTGTGTATACATGCTGCCTGAAACGTTGCCAGAAGAATTCAGTGTCTAGAGGGTAAAGATAATGAAATCAGGAGCTCATGTGACTCAGACAGAGGCCAGCACAAGCAAACTGCCTTTGATGTAACACCCAAAATTGAATGGGGGGGGTGAGCGGTGCTGGTCACAGTGCCAGGATATACATCTGTGTGTGATTGTGTCTTCTTGTTTGTGCTGGAGGTGCAGAGCTCCCCTTGCTGAACAGATAAGAGCCCTCCTCCCCCCAATCTAATCCAGACTAGTCCAGGCCAAACTCCAAAACAGTCGCAATGCTGCTAAGCCTTTTATTTATTTATTTTTAAATCTTAGCCATAATACATGCAATGTCACAAGAGTGACACAAGAGGGCAGTGCAAAGCAACACTGTCAGCAACTGCTGAGGGGAAACAACTGGGAGGGAAGGACGAGGCTGAAAGATTGATGCTGCTGATAAACAGATGCATAATACAAAAGCTGTGTGCCAGACAATCTGGAATGACAACACAAAAATCCAAGACAAAGGCCATAAAATGAATGAGGAGTTATTTTGCTGAAAGCGCAAATCCCTCTATCGAGTATGACAGGATAGGATTTACGACGGTAAGTCTGGACTAGGCCGTTAAGCAGCAGAACACAATCACAACATTGCAACGTTATGAACTGAACTGCAGACTGCACAGGGACAGGCACATGTATCAATCCCCAAAATCCACACCACTGTTTCCAACAGCCTCTCACTGGGCTACCAAGCAATTTTTAAACTACACTGAAACAAACGTTTTGGGCTACAGATTTAGTTTGTTAAATGCACTGATGACTTTTAAAATAGTTTGAGATGCATCCAGGAGCAAGCTGTTGAAAGCACAGTTTTAAGAAGATAAGTAGTATAATCTGTATTTGAAAATTAATCTTATTTGAAATTGAAGTCTTGCCTCATAGAACAAGAAAGTCATGGGATCACTTCCTACCTATGGCAGTTTGCATGTTCTCCCCGTGTGGGTTCCCTTCAGGTGCTCTGACTTCCTCCCACATCCAAAGACATGCAGATACCCTCACTCACACCCTATGACTGCTGGGATAGGCACCAGGACCCCCTGACCCTTAACTTAAAGGGGTGACACACAGAATCACCATTAAACAAACAGTGACAACAGTGACCTTAAAAAGTGTAAATAACAGCCGTGCTTGAGGCAGCAACAAAGACCCAACAAGGATAGGACAGAGGACAGAGAAAAAAAGAAAGATTACACTTGATAAGCAGTGGTCAGACTGGTAGCAGTAATCAGACTAATGTGGAACAAGTTATATGAATGTACACAGGTGTGTGCACGTGCGAGTCCACATGCTGTGTAAAAAGTCAAAAGAAAACACGTGTGATAACGTGAATGACTGCAGAGCACTGCCAGATAAGACAAATCTAAATATAAATACAGCTTTCTTTTTTTTTGGACGGTGCTACAATATCAAAAAAATTATCTCTGCTTTAGTTAACCCAGTATTCAGTCCGTACACAGTTTGTGCTGAACTCCAGCCAGTGAATGTGCTGAGATGCCTCACAGACTAAACGCTAACCACAGGACTCCACCTAAACTCTGGATCAGTTTAGTTGGCCTCAAACCATAAAAAACACTGCGCCAAAACTGAGGGAAGAAGATAAATACCAAAGACATTCCTCTGACACACAAGAGATGACTGAAGGCATGCAAGAGTAAATGGAAAGGAATTTTATTTCATTCTCACAGACATGGATAGAGTACATTTTGTCTCTTCATGGGATATTTCAAAAACATCAATTCCCTGACAGTTAACTCATTTAAACTAAAATTTTAGTAAGCCTGCACCTTTACTCAAATCTAACCTTAACTAAACATCGAATCTTAAGCCACTGTGAGTTAGCAATATTACCCAATGAAAATCTGTTGAGCTGACGAGACATTTGTATCCTTTGTTGGTACAGTACACAGGATGTTAGCCACTTTTTAGTTCTGATTTGAGAGAAAACATATGACATGGTGCCAAGACAAGAGTTGTGGTAAAGTATAAGAAAGTCTTAAGTGGCAGAGAAGCACGTCATCAAACCTTTATTTAACAGGATAAAAACTCACTGACATTAAAAATCTCTTTTACAAGAGTGTCCTGGCAAGTGGCAGCAATGCGGTTACAGTCAGGTTACATGAGGACAGTCTTTTTTTGTTGTAAATTTGCAGACTTTTGTGATCCATTTGTAATCAGCGCGCACTGTAAAAACTATTATAACATGATGGCAGACAAGGGACTGAAAGCAGAAAATGTATGTCTGATTTAACAGGTGCACGTCAGGCTTCATGTCCCAGTCTGAACACGGTTTGAAAAAAAAATTAAACGGTTAGACTTTTAATTACAGAAATGTCTCCAGTCCCACTTTCCTCAAATCGGTGAGTGTCAGAGCTAAACTTGAATTTGTACCTCTGCACGTCCAGACTGCTTGGACTTTTTAATGGAAATACATTGCGATCGGATGGGACATTTATCCGTTGTGAGCGAGATGTATGTAACGGATTAGTTACAGTCAGGAGGACCTGAACAACTACGGCAATCCTGAATTGGGACATGCACCTCATTTAATGACTGGGTCAAAATTTCCTCTGAATTTTTTTTTTCTGACAAATGTATTTGATCCATTATCAAAATGTAAACAGCGTGCGGCGAAAGTGGCAAACTTTGCTGCTTTTACTGTGCAGCATCAGGCTGCGGCTGCAAATCTGAGCACGGTATGAAAAAAATAAACGGTCGGGCTTTAATCACGGAAATGACTCCCGCCCCACATGCGAGGGTTTTAATGGAAATACATTGCGATCGGACAGGACACTTTATCCGATGTGAGGGAAAATCCGTTGTACAACATCTGTTGTATACAGTGTTTATACATGGAAAACCTTACAAAAACTTTGGGACTTTTTTGTCTGGTGACTACGAATATTTGGTTTATACAATGACAGTTTCGGGTGAGTTTTACTGTACATGGGATCTGAACAATAATTTACCTCTCAAAACTTTGATGATGATGTCAGCTTCCATCCCACATGGCTAACTTTATTTTCCCACATTTTTCTTCTGTTCGGTTCTGAAGGGAATCTGTACATCTTGAAGCCCTTGCAGTATCTATTTGTACATCCAAATACACAACACGGCATTTTCAGCGAATTAATAATAAAATAGCTGGATTTACACGCAGATAGATTAACAGCGAACATATTTTGAACCCAAGATGGCACCATGAGTCAGGTGACCGATTTTTTTTTTTTTTGACTCGTCATGTCGCCACTCTCTCCAAGGAACACTAGGTTGAAAGAGACTCATTTGAATTTCCCATAATGCCTTTTGCCAATTTGGCTGTTTGTGGAGGGCACGTCCCCCTCAACACCCTCTTTCCATCTGGATGTGCCCCTGGTTTGCAGTCTGAGCAGAAACAATCAAGAATTTGTGTATTTATGTGGAAGGTACGACCTGATTCAGAGGTAAGATTTTATCAGCTCATTAATCCATGCCGATCTTAGAAAGAGATTATAGGCAGATTTTGGGTAACCCCCCCCACCCCACCCCCCAAAAAACCAAGCAAAAACATCTGTGTTTGTTGCGTCACGGGACTACAGCTGTGTTTTTAGCTTCACCACAGCAAGGACACTCAGACACCAAGAGCATACTTTGAAAGAAAAGTTTAAAAATAGGTTTGTAAAACTCTGGTTGCTCATAAATTCACGGTGCTGTGACACACTCAAACACACCAATCCCCCTCCCCCTCCTGCAGACAGGACATAGAGCAGAACTCTCCCTGTTCCACTGCCAGGCAATGAACTCTGTCAGGTGTGATCAGCCAAACAGCTGGAAGACACCACTTAAAAAAAAAAAAATAAAAAATCAGGTGTGATTTGAGTAGGTAGACATGGAAAACATGCAGGGCAGGTTACCTCCAGGAACAGGGTTGGTGACCTCTGACAGAGGAATGAGACGATCAGAGACAGACTCGCTGCCAGGTGAATCAACAAATGCAAAACAGACATTCTAAAAATCCATTTTTGAACATGGCAAATTTTATATCTTGCCTTTTAGCATCCCAATTGATGGAAACCAATCATAGTGACGGAGATCTTTAATCCCTGTTATTAACAGATTAGCTGTTTTAAAAATGGGAAAATGACACCTGACTGGTAGCAGTGTTGACAGACACTGAAGATTACCGTAATGGTATTGGACATGAAAAAGTTGTATCATACCATCCTAGTTATCAGTTTTACAATACTTTGAGTGCCTGTATTAGAGGGCATTCTTACCAGATGTCTGAACACATTGTTTGATATTAAAACAAGATTTGATTACATTTTGTAGATGCAAGTACAGAAACTGTTGCGATTGATGTGGATTTGATTTGAAAAATCGAGGCATCTTCTCCTTTTTCGACATTATTTCAAAAGAGGACTCCTCCAATCTATTACTCACCGCCAGAGTGCTTTCCCCTACATTAGATGCGATAAGGCCATCAATAGTTCCATATTCAGCATCTCGTGATGTTAGCCTCTCCATTTGGCTGTGGTGGATACGCCTGAAGACCAAAACAGCTACCACAGATAGGATGATGAAGACGATGATGAGTGCTGTGATGATCATTGCCACTGTGGTCACGCTGTTGTTTGGCAGCTCACCAGCTATGAGAAATGGAATGTACAATATGATTTTTCTTCAGGTCATGAAACAAGCAATCATTTCTTAAATAATTCCCACAAAAATCTAATAAAAGCTCAATTTATTCATTTAAAATAAGACACTTAAACATTATGTGACCTCCATGAGGCCAGTAAATGAAATTACTCTCATCAAGGAAACCACAGCTTCAACCAGGATCTAGTTAAGACTTAAGAGGTTGTAACTAATTATCTATGCGTAGGGGGCGCTGTAGCTCTCTTGTGTTCCATTGAAGGGACCACACATTCGGAGGCCCAGCAATACACAAATCAAAGGCTTGCAGTAATCTGTAGTCTTTCTGAAGAACACAGTTGAGGGTGAGTGTGTACACCGATCTCAGATGCACACATGAAGTGGATCTCATCAACTCAGCCGAGGCCACTCACACTTTGCAAACATTCCAAAGGAGAGACTGCACTGCTCTGCCTGCAGCACAGACAATACCCCCCTTTTCCAAACTGGCATAATGAACTCTTTCTACCAAATACATAGCAACACATTCAAGAAGCTCATATTTTTTTTTTTTTTTGGACAACATATACAAGGACGATGAGGTTTGCAACATTAATCAATGAAGAAACCCATTTACCAACATAACCTCTACTTTAACCAATAGCTTGTGCAAATAATCAAAAATGGGCAAAAGTCGTTACAACGACAAAAAGACTGAATAGCATTTGCGATATGAATGCAGACAACAATGGCAAAACATGGTCGGCTGGATGATTAAAATACTATGCATCTGATCCCAAACATACCCAAAGAACAAAAGTAGCGAGAACAATGAATATGAAACAAAAAGGGAGGCCATATGTGTTTTCCCCTTCCATTTTACAGTGGCTTCAGCTCCTGGTCTCCAGCCAGCTCATGATGGAGCAGTAACATTCTAGCTCGGATTCAGCACTTTATATGGAAGAAGCAGCAGCAGCAGCTCAGCCAGACACCGAGAGGAACAAAAGGGAGGTAGATAATGACTAAACAATACTGAAAATTCACTTTTCTGCCCACTGCCACCTTGACCTCTGTTTCACATGATGCAAACAGAAACTAGTGAGAAGAACCAGACGATCTCATAGCCATCAAGATCGCATTGTGAGAACATTGTGGAGTAATGACAAAAGGGACCACAGTTGATCTGTATGGATCATCCCCCCCACCCCACCCCCATGGTTCTGCATGCATGTGAACTGCAGCTTGTGTTTACACTATACTGTTAAATACATATTTATTGTCACTGTGACTTGTTTTTAAAGTAATAACTGTATAAATCTGGAAGGAGTTACACTGAAATCAAAGCCTGAGTGCAAAGAAAGCAGCTGTGAACCCACATCAACGGAATATATTAAAAACAGACAGCCTCTGCCTCTTCGTGTTCCAATAGAGAGCCTGCTGTAGGCTTGGGGTGCTTCTGCATGCAAACACAGAAAGAATCTCTCCAAAATGTCAGCAACAAGTGTTAACCTTGAGGCTGGCTCAAAAACAGAACACATTCCCATGGGACTTTGTTAAAATGTCTAACTTTACAGCAGAAATAAACATGTTTATAGCCTGGTAGGAAAAAAAAAAAAAAAGGTTTTGGTCCCTATACCTTGCATCCATACTGCTTGTCTTTTTCCACATTTTATGTTACAGCCTTATTCCAAAATGGATGAAATGCGTTATTTTCCTCAAAATTATACACACAATACCCCATAATGACAATGTGGAAAAGTTGAGATTTTTTGCAAATTTATAAAAAAAAAAAAAAAAAAAAAAGAAGAAAAAAAAATAACCTAAGAAATCACATGTAAAGAAGTATTCACAGCCTTTGCCATGAAGCTCAAAATTGAGCTTATGTGCATTCTGTTTCCACTGATCATCCTTGAGATGTTTCTACAGCTTAATTGGAGTCCACCTGGGGCAAATTCAGTTGATTGGACATGATTCAGAAAGGCACATGCCTGTCTACATATAAGGTCCCACAGTTGACAGTGCATGTCAGAGCACAAACCAAGCATGAAGTCGAATGAATTGTCTGTCCACCTCCAAGACAGGATTGTCTCAAAGCCAAATCTGGGGAAGGGTACAGAAACATTTCTGTTGCTTTGAAGTTCTCAATGAGCACAGTGCACCACTCTGCATTTAATCATTAGTGATTGATCTCTGCTCCCCTCCACAGCATGTCTTTTTCCTGGTTCTCTCCCTCAGCCCCAACCAGTCCCAGCAGAAGACTGCCCCTCCCTGAGCCTGGTTCTGCTGGAGGTTTCTTCCTGTTAAAAGGGAGTTTTTCCTTCCCACTGTCGCCAAGTGCTTGCTCACAGGGGGTCGTTTTGACCATTGGGGTTTTTACGTAATTATTGTATGGCCTTGCCTTACAATATAAAGCGCCTTGGGGCAACTGTTTGTTGTGATTTGGCGCTATATAAATAAAATTGATTGATTGATTGAGTGGCCTCCATCCTAAATAGAAGAAATTCAGATCCACCAGGACTCTTCCTAGCACTGACCACCTGTCTAAACTGAGCGATCGAGGGAGAAGGGCCTTAGTCAGGGAGGTGACCAAGAACCTGATGGTCACTCTGTCAGAGCTCCAACATTCCTCTGTGAAGAGAGGAGAACTTTCCAGAAGGACAACCATCTCTGCAGCAATCCACCAATCAGGCCTGTATGGTAGTGTGGCCAGACGGAAGCCACTCCTTAGTAAACGGCACATGGCAGCCCACCTGGAGTTTGCAAAAAGGCACCTGAAGCACTCTCAGACCATGAAACAAAATTCTCTGGTCTGATGAGACAAAGATTTAACTCTTTAGTGTGAATGCCAGCCATCATATTTGTAGGAAACCAGGCACCATTGCTACAGTGAAGCATGGTGGTGGCAGCATCATGCTGTGGGGATGTTTTTCAGTGGCAGAAATTGCGAGACTAGTCAGGATTGAGGGAAAGCTGAATGCAGCAATGTACAGAGACATCCTGGATGAAAACCTGCTCCAGAGTGCTCTTGATCTCAGACTGGGGAGACTGTTCATCTTTCAGCAGGACAATGACCCTAAGCACACAGCCAACTAAGCCAATAGGACAACTTCTGTGAATGTCCTTGAGTGGTCCAGCCAGACCTCAGACCTAAATGCGATTGAACATCTCTGGAACGATCTGAAAATGGCTGTGCACCGACACGCAACCTGATGGAGCTTGAGAGGTGCTGCAAAGAGGACTGCTCAAAGACAGGTGCGCCAAACATGTGGTATCATACTGAAGAAGACTTGAGGCTGTAATTGCTGCCAAAGGTGCATCAACAAAGTACTAAGCAAAGGGTGTGAATACTAATGTACATGTGATTTCAGTGTTAAATTAAAAAAAATGCAAACAAAACAGTTTTCATGTTGTCTTTATGGGGTGTTGTGAGTAGAATTTTGAAGGAAAAAATGAATTTACTCCATTCTGCAATATCGTACCTTGGACAGGCAGCTCCACTGTACTGTTCATGTTGCACAGATGTCCATGACAGCACTCCACAATCTGGTCCCTGGAAGGCGGGGTCTTACAGGTCATTGTGCTCTGCTCATAGATCTGAAAGCACCCTTTCTGGTATAATCGAGATCCAGCACTGACTGTCAAAGATGAGAAGCACTGGTGACCAGTACAACGGCCTGTTTGACATGAGCTGCCCTCACATACGCATTCATGCGTCTCTCTCATCAGTGGCTTCACCACCTCCTCTGCACAAGAGACAAGATGGAGAGTTTCACAGATTGCAAAGTGACATCCAACAAAAATTCATCATGGACCTGCTGTATCGACATGCATTAATATTTTTAAACTACAAGCAGGGTTTTGTTATAATGGCAGAGGCATGAGTTATCAGGTCTAAAAGTGCTTTCGCACAGGTCTTAAATGACATCAGTAGATGAACTAAAGTCACCTTTCCCTGCAGCTTGCACAGTGACATTCATGTTACACAGATGGCCTTGACAGCACTTGATGGCATGGGTCAACGAGGGCGGCATGGCACAGGTGGCTCTGCCCTCCTCGTCATCCATCAGGCAGCCTCTCTTTTGAACAGCCACCCCATCAGTCATCTTCATGGAGGAGAAACACTGCTGGCCTGTACAGCGATGGTCACGCTCACACACTTCGCCCTCGCACACACACGCCTGGTCTCTAAGGACCGGTCTGCCAGAAGCCGGCACTGATAAAAAGCAAACAGATATGGGGAACCCCATTAGAGCAATACCATTAGCATCCCATTAAATTAAATAGCATTCACTCAGAACACAAAACACTTAAGCTAAAAATGTATCTGTGTTGGCCAGACAGTGAAGAGGCCTGTGATGTTAGTCCACTTTTGTAGCATCTAAAAACTGGTCTCTTAAAAAATCCTTCAAAAGTTGCAATTGCAATCATAAATGTATTAATTTGTCGTAACTCTGTAACGTCAGATGTCTGAGCTGACCCAAGTGGGTCATGTACTGTGGGGAATAAAAATATGGAAAACACATTTATGAAATATAGCAAGATGATAAAACATTTACTTAATTCCCCATACATGAGAAAACTTTCAAACAGGGAAGGCGTTGCTCCAGATCCAGCTCACCTGTCACTGGTAAGTGCAAGGAGATGTTTTCGTTACACAAATCACCCTCACAGCACTCTACGGTCATATCAGGAGTCGGTGGGTCTCCACAGCGTATGGACTCTTCACCATTACCCACAATGCAGCCCTGCCGGAAGACTGATGTCCCATTCACGACTGAGAGGGAGGTGAAGCACTGCTGACCCAAAACATCTGCCCCCACTGGCGCAAGACGCTCTGTCCACATATACACTCTGTGTTCTCAGCTTGCCCTCATCTAGGGGGAAAAAAAAAAAAAAAAAAAAAAAAAAAAATAGAATCGAATTTTAAGAAGCAGGTTAGAATACCATAGTCACACATCTAAGCACCCTGAGCTTTCTCTGCAAATTCTACCTGAAACAGGAATGGTGTGTTTGCACAAACCCGGCCAAATATTGCATTTGTCAGACCACCCATTTCAATAAATGTCTGATTTCCTCATAAATAAAGAATAAATTACCTGTCTAGATTTTTCTCCTATCCTTTAGTCATTTATTAAATGTGTTCCTTGTTAGCTGATGTCTGGCATGTTTTCATCAAGGCAGAAAAAAGTAACGTCAGTTGCAAAAACTGCATTTACCCCAGGTGGACTCCAATTAACCTGTAGATAACATGTCAAGGATGATCAGTGGAAACTGGATGTACTTGAGCTCAATTTTGAGCTCCATGGCAAAGGCTGCGAAACTATATAGATGCAGTTTTGTAGTTTTTTTTTTTTTTTTTTTTTTAATATATTCGCAAAAAGTCTCCTTCAAACTGTTCCATTATGGGGTATTGTGTGTAGAATTTATATATATAAAAAAAAATTTTCCTCCATTTTGAAGTAAGGCAGCAACATAAAAATTTGGACAAACTGCAGTACTTTCTGGATGCACTGTACATATCAGTTCGTAGGGAAACCCAGTAGTAATCAGTTGTTTACATCAAAAACAGCAGTATGACCATGATCTTCAATAACCTGAGAGCAAGTGTATCTGGACATTATTCTCTGGCCGAGTGGAACTTGAAAACAGCTCTCTGGCTGTGGATCCGAGTGACTGAGGATGAGTGGACTTTTCCATGGCTGGGGATCGCAATTGCGATTATGCGCAAGCGTGAAGGCTTGTCTTTGTTGTGGACTTATTTGGAGGAGGTGATGGGTCTAGTGGTTAAGCTGCTGGGCTTGAGACCAGAGGACCTGACCAGAAAAACACTAAGGGCGCTTGGGCAAGGTCCTTAATCCCCTAGTTGCTCACGGTGTGTAGTGAGCCCCTTGTGTGGCAGCACCCTGACATCGGGGTGAATGTGAGGCATTACTGTAAAACGCTTTGAGCGTCTGATGCAGATGGAAAAGCGCTATATAAATGCAGTCCATTTACTAGTCAACAAAAATTTTCTAGCGTGGCGTTTTTCCAAAGGATTTTGGGTAATATGGGGGCACTGGGTCCAAATCTGGTGTTAGGTTTTGCCAAACACATCGCGTTTGAGATATGAAAACATATTTCTCGTATCAAGCATTGAAGCAAAAACTGTAGTCTCACACTCTTCAGCACCATAAACGATATTACGGCTGTTGTTCACATTTTGCAAACCTGGTTTAAAAACTATGCTTTGGAAGCTGCTTTTGTGCATGATTAGTGGCACCAAACCCGTGACTGAATGAAAACGTTTGCGTAATCCATCAATATGGAATATGCATATTGTAAAAAAACGTGATGTGATAGAGGAAATCTGAGCTCAGGTTCGGTTCAGTACCCCAAAGTCATCCTAAATCAGTTCTCAAAGTCCATGCAAGAAATTTTGTTGTTGCTGACCAGTGTTATCAGCACTATTGCTGTGCACATATACATAGATCTTTTTTTCTTTTGATAAAAGACTGAGTGATGAAAGACTTAAATGTGTGATGAAAGTGCTTAAAGCCTACACGAGTACTGTCATTGCATCAGGCCTTTGACAAAGAAAAATGTGATATTAAAAACAGCAGTCTGATGTTTATCTTTAAATAGTATCCCACTTTATCCAAATCTGCTGAAACAAGAGTCAGGCCATGTCATGTCTAAGATGTAGTGGTGCTACTCATTGCAACATCCATTACTTTGTGGAACTGCCCTGATTATGAAATGACAATCTCCCAGGGAGAGCTACGGTCCAACCCCTAAAAGTAACCATCTATCTGCCTTTGATAGTTGTTAGGTAGTCACCACTTTGGACTCATGCAGACCCTGGAGTCCCAGCAGTGAGGCACTTGCATGGACATTGCGCTCTGAAAAGTACACCGTATAACCATACTATCACCCTCACAAAGCGACATGTATGCCTCATTTATGGCTTCAACAAGAGAGACAAAATCTTTTCAGGTGGGTTCTGACCTGCAAAGAAGTACATCAAAGACAGCAGTATGACCATGATCTTCAATAACATCTTTATTTAAATCTAGCGGGGCAAGATTTGTGTGCCGTTGATGTTTTTAAAAGAGTGCCAACATCAATGAACAGATAGGACGGCCAGACAGACAGACGCCACAGGGTAATAAAAACCAACAGTGTCTGAGTAAGGTACTGAGCCTCCATAAGCTGCCAATACAGCTCCAGTGCTCCTTGGCATCCACTCCACATGCCTGAGCCGTACTAAACAGATAGAGCAGTGTCCTTTGAAAATACATTTTCTCATTCAATGTTTTGAAGATGTGGTAGACAGGCGCTGTCTCGCATAGGCAGGTTGAGGTCTAGTGACTGCAAAAGTCCTGACAAACACCAGTGGTGGGCACAGCTAACCAAAAAGTTAGCTTCGATAACAGCTAGTCCGCTAACTGAAAAGTTAACTTTGTCTTTTTGCATGTGGAATGTACATGAGTGTTTTTTGTTGTTGTTGTTTGCTTGTTTTAGGCAGGACCAGCCAGCAGGCCTGCTCACGCTCTTCTGCTGGGGGAGTACTGAGCTCACAATTGTCCGACTAATGCAAAACATGCACAACAGGTAGGTACTAATATGTATGATTTTGACCATTAGGTTTCATTCACTATACCAGCAAACAAAAAGTTAGCAGACTGAAAGTTATCTAAACTAAAATCAGCGGAAGTGGTCCACTGACGGTTTTCAAAATTAGCTGAGAAGCTAATCCGCTAACAAAAATGTTAACTTCGCTGATTAGCAGAAATGTGCCCACCACTGCAAACGACTGTCCATTTCCACCTTTTAACCAACCCTGGTGCCCTGTGGCTTGGAGTTTTATATCCAGTAGGACAGAAGGAGTCTTGCAAATACTGTGTTTTCACGCAAAGAGAAATTTTCAATAATTGGCTGAATAAGTCATTACATTATCCTGTTTACTTGCACAATATGAAACATATTCTAAATTTATTCATATAGTGTTATGATACTAATGATTTAAGAAGAGATATTCCTTCATGAGTCCCACAGCAGTGAAATATGGAAGCTCTGTCTGTTCAACATGGGTATATCACCACCAAAACAAACACACACACAGTTTGGGGTAGTATTTATGGTCATTTATTCATGTGTACGCTGATTTATTTAGTAGCTACATTTAGACATAAATCATGGGATTTACCTCTAGATTTATATGAGCATTTGTTGAATATGACATGGCACACATAAGCCCATTGCACAAAAAATATGAAAAATTTCTGAGATGTTTACAAAAATATTCTTACAGGATGCTCATTGTGTGAATTGTTGAAAGAGGCACCATGAATTTTTCAGTATGTAACTATTAAAATGTACATTACAAATATCAAAAAATTATATTAAAAAAAGACAGCATGTAATTTATACCGTGAACACAGATTCCCAATAGCACCATTGTTAACTCTGTCAAATTCGGTAGAGAAAAGTAGATACTTAAGATAGTCCTTGTGTCATCAAGCACTTTTTTTGGCTGCTCTTGTTAGGGGTCACCACAACAGATCAAGCCTTTGCATCTCACCCCATCTTCTGCATCTTCCTCTATCACAGCAATCACCTGCATGTCCTCCCTCACCCATAACCTCAGGCTGTGGGTGATCAGCTTAATGCCTCTGTAGTTACTGCAAGTCTGCACATCACCCTTGTTCTTAAAAAACAGGAGCCAGCACACATGCTCTCCACTCCTCAGGCATCCTCTCATTTTCCAAGATTATATATTAAACAATCTGTTAAGAAACTCTACTGCCATCTCTATCAGACATTTCCATGCTTTTCACTGAAATGGAATATCATCTGTACTGACTGCCACACTTCATAGCTGCCGTCATTTCATACTTACTTGCACTTCATGATTTACTCTCTCCACATCATCCAGCCTTTTCTCTCTCTCATTTTCTTTGTTCATCAGCTCCTCAAAATATTCCCTCCACCTTCACAACATACTCTCCTCCCTTGTCAGCATATTACCATACAGTAGTGTTCAGAGTAATAGTAGTGCTATGTGACTAAAAAGATTAATCCAGGTTTTGAGTATATTTCTTATTGTTACATGGGAAACAAGGTACCAGTAGATTCAGTAGATTTTCACAAATCCAACAAGACCAAGCATTGATGATATGCACCCTCTTAAGGCTATGAAATTGGGCTATTAGTAAAAAAAAAAAAAAAATGTAGAATAGGGGGTGTTCACATTAATAGTAGCATCTGCTGTTGACGCTACGAACTCAAAACTATTATGTTCAAACTGTTTTTTAGCAATCCTGTGAATCACTAAACTAGTATTTAGTTGTATAACCACAGTTTTTCATGATTTCTTCACATCTGCGAGGCATTAAATTTGTTGGTTTGGAACCAAGATTTTGCTTGTTTACTACAACCCCTGGCAATATTTATGGAATCACCGGCCTCGGAGGATGTTCATTCAGTTGTTTAATTTTGTCGAAAAAAAAGAAGATGACAGACATGACAAGTCATTTCAAATGGCAATTTTCTGGCTTTAAGAAACACTATAAGAAATCAGGAAAAATAATTATGGCAGTCAGTAACGACTTTGGACTTTGCAGGGGATTCTTGCAAATAAATTAGCTTCACACAGGCATCTTCTAACTGTCACAGCACTTACAGGTAACTCCAGACTGTCTCTGATCATCCTGGAGCTCATCAATGGGTGAGCCTTTGCCATTCTTGTTATTCTTCTATCCATTTGGTGGTTGTTTTCCGATTTCTTCCACGCGTCTGTTTTTTTTTTGTCCATGTTAAAGCATTGGAGATCATTGTAGATGAACAGCCTATAATTTTTTGCACCTGCATATAGGTTTTCCCCTCTCCAATCTACTTTTTAATCAAACTACGCTGTTCTTCTGAACAATGTCTTGAACGTCCCATTTTCCTCAGGCTTTCAAAGAGAAAAGCATGTTCAACAGGTGCTGGATTCATCCTTAAATAGGGGACACCTGATTCACACCTGTCTGTTCCACAAAATTGACAAACTCACTGACGAATGCCACACTACTATTATTGTGAACACCCCCTTTTCTACTTTTTTTTTTTTTTTACTAATAGCCCAATTTCATAGCCTTACGAGTGTCCATATCATGAATGCTTGGTCTTGTTGGATTTGTGAGAATCTACTAGTACCTTGTTTCCCATGTAACAATAAGAAATATACTCAAAACCTGGATTAATCTTTTTCGTTACATAGCACTACTATTGTTCTGAACACTACTGTATGTATCTTTTACCATCCTAACCTACTGCACATCCTTTCCAGCTCAGTCCCTTTGTCTGGCCAAGTCCTTTTCTTCTTTACTTACTTTTCTTTCTTTTACTTACTCTTCAACTTCTTGTACAGCTCACTATGTATCTTTTCCTTAGCTTTTGACACTTCTCTTTTCACCTTACACTGCATTTCCTTGTACTCCTGTTTTCTTCTTCTCTGACTATCCCAATTCTTTTTGCCAACTTCTTTCTCCTTATGCTTTCCTGAACATCGTTGTTTCACCACCAAGTCTCATCTTCCTTCCACTGTCCAGATGTCACTCCTAGTACCTTCCTAGCCATCTCACTCACCACATCTGCAGATCTTTTCCAGTTATCCAAAATTGCTTCATCCACTGCCTGTCTCACTGAATTTCATACGTCTTCCTCCTTCAGCTTCCAATATCTAATCCTTTGTTTAGCTCCAACGCTCTTCCTCTTCACCTCTAAGTCAGTCTACAAGCCACCATCTGATGCATCTAACCACACTCTCCCCTGCCACCACCTTACAGTCTAATTTCTTTTAGCTTGCATCTCCTACAAAGAATATAGTCCACCTGCGTGCACCTTCCTCTACTCTTATGTCACTCTGTGCTCCTCCCTTTCCTTAAAGTAGGTATTCATCAGCCACTTGCATCCTTTTTGTAAAATCAACTACCATCTGTCCTTCCACATTTCTGTCAGTGATACCATACAGTTGTATGTAAAAGTTTGGGCACCCCTGATGATTTCCATGATTTTCCTTTAGAAATCACTGGTTGTTTGGATCAGCAATTTTAGTTAAATATATCCTATAGCAGACAAACAGTGATATTTGAGAAGTGAAATGAAGTTTATAGGACTTACAGAAAGTGTGCAATAATTCTTTAAACAAAATTAGGCAGGTGCGTAAATTTGGGCACCCCAACAGAAGAAGTATATCAATATTTAGTAGATCCTCCTTTTGCAGAAATAACAGCCTCTAAATGCTTCCTATAGCTTCCAATGAGAGTCTGGATTCTGGTTGAAGGTATTTTGGTATTGGTAGCATGGACAGCCCACTTAAAATCACACCACAGATTTTCAACAATATTCAGGTCTGGGGACTGAGATGGCCATTCCAGAACGTACTTTTTCCTCTGCACGAATGGCTTAGTACAGGGGTGCCCAAGTTCAGTCCTCGAGATCTACCTTCCTGACACTCTTAGTTGTCTCCCTGCTCCAACACACCTGAATCCAATGAAAGTTTCATTAAAAGCCTGCTAATGAGTCTTTCATTGGATTCAGGTGTGTGGGAACAGGGACACAACTAAGTGTCAGGAAGGTAGATCTCGTGGACCGAAGTTGGGCACCCCTGCCTTATTAGATTTTGAGCAGTGTTTAGGGTCATTGTCTTGTTGAAAGATCCAGCCCTGGCACAACTTCAACTTTGTCACTGATTCATGAACACTGTTCTCAAGAATCTGCTGATATTGACTGGAATCCATGTGACCCTCAGCTTTAACAAGATTCCCAGTACCTGCACTGGCCACACAGCCCAAATTTATGCACCTGCCTAATTTTGTTTAAATAATTATTGCACACGTTCTGTAAATACTAGAAACATCATTTCACTTCTCAAATATCAGTGTGTTCGTCTACTATATGATATATTTAACTGAAATTTGCGATCCAGACAACCAATGATTTATAAAGGAAAATCATGAAAATTATCAGGGGTGCCCAAACCTTTGCATACAACTGGATCTTCCTCATCATCAATGTTTCCTTCGCAAACACGCCTATTGAAGTCTGCTCCAATCACCACTCTTTCATGCTTGGGCACACTCTCCACCACTTCATCTAACTCACTCCAGAAATCTTTTTCCCTCCATCTCACAACCCATCTGTGGGGAATATGTACTGATAATATTCATTATCACCCTTTTAATTTACAACTTCAAACTCATCACCCTGTCAGACACTGACTTAACCTCTAAAGCTGGGCAGACACTGTACGATATTTTCACTCGTACTTGGCTCCAGCTCAAACTGTACGACAAAACCGCACGGTGTAAAAGTTCAGAGTGCACGATTTATGTTCTCACACTATACGGCCCGATGCTCTGATGTGATCTGACTGCTCACATTGTATGTTCAAAAACCACACGTCGGAATCGTGTTTCCAGAAGCAAAACATAAACAGAAGTTTTTTTTTTTACTTTATTTACATTTCTTATTTTTACAAAAAAAAACTCTCAATGGGAGACTTCAGAGTTATAAAAAAATACAAGACTTTACATGAGTTGAAGAAAGGTGGAAAAAAGAAACAGAAGCTGCTCTCCCAAAGAGATGATCACTGTTTATGCTCTCTCCAATTCCGCATTGGTGTTTGCACATGCACAGTGTGAGAGGTTGGATGCTTGTAGCGCTGCTTCAGCAGCGGAATACCCTCACGACGGCTGACCAGAATATCAAACAGGTTTGATTTTCATCCGACCATACGATTGCTGATCAGGAGGTGGTCATGAGAGGTTAAACGCAGCTCGTTACTCCATGTATACTACACGATGCAGGATGTGCGATTAAGCTGAAACTCGGCGCGATCCAAAAAATTCTCGCACAAGTGAAAAATCAGCTGAAAAAGGGCCAAAACTCGCACAGTGTAAACCCAGCTTAACACACTACCTTTAGAATGACCCCAAAACCATTTCTCTTAACATCCACATCATGATACAACAATATGAATCCAGCGCCTATGCCTACGCCTTACTCTCCTTCCACTTGGGGCTGCACGGTGGATTAGTGGTTAGCACTGGTGCCACACAGCAATAAGGTTGTGGGATCGATTCCCGGCCTTTCTGTGTGGAGTGTGCATGTTCTCCCCGTGTATGCGTGGGTTTTCTCTGGGCACTCTGGTTTTCTCAAAAACATGCTTATTTAGGGTCTTCTCCTTTCTCTGCCCCTGACCAAGGCAGCATCTACATCTGGAGTTGGCCCCCGGACGCTGGACTGTGGCTGCCCACTGCTCCTAGTGTTTGGATTGTGTCTAACTGTAATTAGGATGGGTTAAATGCAGAGGACAAGTTTCATTGTGTATATATGTGAAATGACAAAGTTTATATTCTATTCTATTCTATACACTATGTCTACTTTTCTCCTCTCCATCATGTCAGCCAGTTCTCTCCCTTTACCAGTCATACTGCCAACATTCAAAGTCCCAACTCTCACTTCCTTGTGTCATCAAGCACTAAAGTACTCTATACCTCCTATTATGGAATGATTAAAAAAATAAAATTAAAGCACTACACTGTGTTAGGACATCAATGTCCATGTTCAACAGCCTGTTTTTATCTTTTGTCTTCCACCCTTTAAAGTATCCTGAGGACCTAAGTGCTGCTCACTGACCCAGTCCAGCACAGACTGTAAATGGTAGTGGACTATAGTAACATTTTAAATACATTGACAACAGATGAAAAAGGATCTAGCTGTTGTGGTCCAGGGCTCTCCTCCATATCAGAGCAAAACCCTTTCCTTCTACCAGCTCCACTATCCTTGAAGTGACCAGCTCTGAGTTTTGAGCAGCAGAAAGAGAGCCTCTGAGGAGAGTATAGAAGGAATGGCTTACCTTCCATGCCAGCACAGGGAAGGACCAGACTGATCAAAACTAAAAGAAACATGTCCCCAACAGTTACTGCAGACCTAAAAGACACAGACAGAAAAAAAAGAAACCACATCAAAAACAAGAGCAAGATTACTGCATAAGCCTTGTAATACCATTAATGTTTTTAGGATAAAATTTGGCAAAAGCGACAACAGCAGAGGCACTGTTCAAGACACTGAAAACATTCACCACCAATTTAAAAAAACCCTGAATTACGATTTGCATCGAAATCCCTCTGCTAGTCGGTACATAATAAAGCACCTACACCAAATTACTAATACATTCACTTTGATGACTGGAGTAGAGAAGGAAAACACTAGATGGCAGTGTTGTTACCCACTGGAAATCAGCCAAAAACAATGTACAACATTAAATTATGGTGAAATTCAAGTGTTCCAATCACAGATCTTGAAGCCTTGCAATGCCCACATCTCCTTTTTTGGGGGGTGGAGGGCACAACACATAAGCTATAGCAATAGTAATTTTACAGAGGCCTTAACTTTTGTGGGAGGGGGGGAGGCGTCAACACCAACTTTAAAATGACCAAGTAAAGTGGGTCTCATGCTTTCCTGTTGTCTTGGTAACAAGGCACTGAGTGGCAAGCAATGGGAAAACTGGTGCTCTCCTATTGGCTCTGTGTGTGTGTGTGTGTGTGTGTGTGTGTGGGGACAGGCTGTGAAGTCATGCAGACAAATGATCGACAAGGTAAAAAAAAAACAATCTCAATCTTTGTACAATAAGTACCACCTTACAAAATATTTGGCTTTCTAAGTATCACCATTACAACCAGAATTAAGATAATTCAACTGAACTCTTTATTTATATAGTGCCAAATCACAAGATAGTTGCCCCAAGGTACTTCACAAGGCTAAGGTCTAACCTTACCCAAGCACAGTGGCAACAGTGGTGAGGAAAAGTCCCTGGAAGAATCAAAGTGTACGAAGAAACTAGGCTACCATGAGCCATTTGCACATCTTGACTTGCCCGTTGCATTACAGAATCTTGGTTACAACACAACAAATCTTAATCGGAGAAAGCATGATGATTGAATTCAGTTTAAACTGAAGCTGACCATTTAAAGCATTTTTGCATTCGTCGTGTATAGTCTATGACATCCAGGATTGTGTTTGGCAGTAAAGAAGAACTGATTTCTTTCACATACACAGCATCGGTCCAGAATCTGCAGTGCATTTTGACAGAGGAGGAGGACAGGTAAGTTGTCAAAATGACTTCATGCCCTTGCAAATTACAGCGGGAATACTCAATCCGGGCCTGACAGGTTTGTTCGGGTTCAGACAAATATTCTGAAATGATACTCCGGTTGGGTCGGGTTCGGTCACATCAGCACAAAAGACACTGAACGTACAGAACTTTCATGACACGATGTCATAGTCCTGCGTCTGTAACCTCAGCCGCTCATAATTAATGACTTCTTTGTCTTGTGTGGATCATTAATAGGCTTTATTTTCATCTGGAGCAGAATGCTGAAGTGTGGCAGTTGGCATTACGCTTACATCATGTGAAGCAACACAGAGTAAATAAAAAAAGTCTTATTTTGACCTGATCAAATCCTGACTGAAATTGTTGCCCACATAAGAAGCCCTTGTTTTAGAAGACGACATCTGGAAATAAGTTAAATCCTTTTCATGGAAATTGAATAAACATAGAAGTGTGTGTTAAAAGCTTGAGAATAATTAATCAACTCGCACCTACATGTACTGACAACCTTGTACATTCAACATAATAAGCCTACATGCATGTGGGAGATTTTTGTCCATTTATAACTGCTTTCCATCACATTTGTTACAGGAGACAGTGATTTGAAGCTCGGCATCTGACGTGTTTTCACGGAGTCAAACTCTTATAAAGCATTGCTTCATTTTGCTTCATTTGCAGAGCCAATTCTGACGGTTATTAAGCATTACTTCATTTCGCTTTGTTCTCAGCAGAGAGCGATGTGAGACTGGTTTTGTTTAAGCGTGGAAGCTATAAAACCCTTCATTAGGAATAGTCTGCTCCATTTGTTTGTATCAATTCAATGAAATGTTGAGTTAGCCTCAACCTTATTTGAAATAAAGCAGCAGACTTAATTACATCATAAAATATAACGTAATGCTAAAACACCCTCTGCTGTATGAGCATTGTGTTATTTATAATTTGCAATTGTTTAGTTAATTATTACAATCATATTGTCTTACATAGAATATGTACATGTTCAAATCAAATCATTTGTTTATGTTGTGCAAATCAAGGACTAGATGTATATCACCCTTTGTGCATTTGTACGTATTAATAAGACAAATTTAACCCCAGAGAAAGTTAGCGTTGAGTTAGTGAAAGTTAGCATGCAATCTAACGTCCACAAACTCTCTTGTAAATGACACCAGAGGTGTTATCAGGTCACAAGAAGAGCGTTTTCAGTTTTAAGTGTTTATCGCTTGCTTTTACATAATATACCAGAAATAAAGTCGTTAGCAATTTGCTAAACTAGGAAGTGACGTCACCATGCTAACCTCCGTAAAATGTCTTATAAGTTCAGAGGTGTTAATAGGTTCCAAAAACAGCGTTTTCAGTTTTAGAAGTGCTTACTTCTCGCTAACTTTTACATAATATGAGAAACATGTATATAAACACAAAAAGCGATTTTGAAGAAACCAGCAACTGATGTCACAGCGGAGCCCTACTCTAACTGGCTGTCACCGGCATCACTCAAGCACAAAATGGATCAGATAACACAATAAGACTTTTTAAACCTTTAAAATACATCAAGGTTAGCCATCTTTGAACTTGTCCAAGGTATGTGCCCCAAGAATGTTCTCTGTGAATTTGAAGACTGTGGCAGTAATAGAACTGGACTTATGCAGTACGCAGGCAGGCAGGTCGGTCTCCGCAATACCCAAAGGCCATATGATGATGGCCTCGGGTAAAAATGAGTTTGCTTGGTTCACAAGAGCACAAGAGGGAGCCCGCGTATGTACCACAGTTTGAGCAATATGGGCTTGGAGAGCTGGAGACACTCTAATCCTTTAATATTTAATGTGTCTGTGAAAATGTCCACATATGCTATGCAGCTCTGCTTGTGTGTTTATTCTGAAAACTCACCAGTTCAAGGCAGGCTGTTTAACAGAGTAAATGGTAAATAAATGGTAAATGGACTGCATTTGTATAGTGCTTTTCCATTTGCATCAGACCTTAAAAGCGCTTTACAATTATGTCTCACATTCACCCCAATGTCAGGGTGCTGCCACACAAGGCGCTCACTACACAGGGGATTAAGGACCTTGCCCAAGGGTCCTTAATGATTTTCCGGTCAGCCTGGGATTTGAACCAAGGACCCTCTGGTTTCAAGCCCAACAGCTTGCAGAGTGCCCCCCCACCACCACCACTACCTTCAAAATAGCCATTTTATAAAGATATGTGAAAACTTGCAACCAGCACAGCCTGGAGCATCCCCCGTTTATCAAACACAAGCAGTAGGGACATTATGTTGGCAGCATGTGTGCCACTGATAGATACACTAGTGTATGCATGTCCCCTAACGCTTTTGTGCCCATCCCTCAGACATAAATGATTAAACGTGTACCGTTAGCATAAGCCCAATGGCAGTGTCTGTATGGGCCGTTTGCACACAGACCACATGCTGCTTCTTTAATCAGAGCACAAAAAGAGAGGCTGCCACCCAGAGATAATCAGGAGCGTGGCCTGCTCCCTTTGGCTCAGAGGAGTGGAGTGCATCCCATGGGGGAGGGAAGTAGGCAGCAGGAGGATATGGGAAGTGTAGCCAGAAGGGCAACTGAGGGATGAGGGGTCACAGGAGGACAGAGGGACAGCCAACATAAACAGACACGTGAGACACATGGAGCAGGGTGGGCTGCGTTAGTGAGGAAACACTAGAGGGGAGAGAGAAACAAGGAGGTATCTGGTGTCAGCGCCCAGAGGGACAGAGTGAAGAAGGGCACCATGCTGTCGGGGCCAGAGTACCGGCGAAAACAAGACAAAGATGTAGACAAAGGCGTAGAAGACAACAGGGAATAATCTGGAGAATAATGCGACCAAGTGTACATTGAAGGAACCCTATCAGAGATATTCTGCAATATCTACTGGTGCCAAACATCCATCACTCATGCCAAAAACAGAACGTTTGATGGATCACAGCCTGCTGACAGATCAATAACTCACCTCAATTAAAGTACACCATGTCATCAGGGTCCATTCAATGGCATTCATTACTGTAGGTAAATGAACTACTGTATTTTTGCTTACATTTATCACTCTCTCGACAGAGTACTAAAATGATCAGTCGGTGCGTCCCTCTCCCACTTACACTATTGTACACTGTACAATATCAAAAGGAATTGAGCCCACAAATCCTACATGTGTGTTATGTACAAACAAAATGTAAAACTTGAAGGTATATATGCATGTTAGCAAGATCACTTAACGTAATGAACAGATTTCAATGCATCATGGTGGACTGTTTTGCTTTTGGCCCTTGTAGGTTTAACAACCAACATAAGAATACCCATCAAACTCTTCAAACCATACAGCATAATCCTCTGAACTGCTGTACACTTAGTATAATATTCATTTTCACCAAAATATGACCGTTTATCAGACATCATCCAACGATATCTGGCCTCTAAACCCCAGACAGTGACGTCACTGCAATATGCCTCATATTTGGACGTGGATGCCGGTGTGCAATAGACGACCCCTCCAGACTGTACCAGTTGCAGGGCTCTCCCTAAGCAATGGATTAATGGTGCTGTGTCATGTTACGATCTCAGTGCCAACATGCCATGATGTGAATGACAAGCTCCCACAGTTCAGAACGCATGTGGGTCGTGGATTAATTGCAAAGATTACGTAATTGTAATTTTGTGTCATGCTGACTCATTTTTAAAGTGACAACTGCATTAATTTCAATGCAGTCCGGAGGAAAAAAAAACTGAGGGGCTGCCACTGAGTATGCGCAGTTGTGAACGCATCCTGTTAAAAACAGCTAGACACAGCGTGGTGCACGCTAATAAGTGTCCATTGTCAATGCAGTAAAGGTAAAAAGTCTGAGCACAAGAAATGTAGGTTCGTGTGTGTGTTCAGGCAGCCTATAAAAACAAGGTCAGTTCCAACTTAAGTTCCAGGGCCTGTATAACAGTGCATGACTTTGATTCACGTACTTGCACGACCTGTGTCATGCAGGAGAATAAACTCGTCTTTAACGGGTGTAGACTGAACGTGAGAGGGGCGCCGGCGCGTGCAACTGCGCAACAAAAATTTTGAAATGTTAAAAAAATCCTTCACGCATAAATGTCGTGTTACGATCTGCTCACCAACACGACGTGCAGCTCGTTAAGTGCAGTAAAGAAGTGAACAGAGCGAGTGGTTGCGTCAGCGCACCACATCAGAGCGCAACTCGTCTGAACGATTATAACGAGATGTTAAATCTATCATAAACATACTTTTACAGCTGCAGACAAGATGGAAAGAAAATGCAACTGTTTTACCAAGCCATGACAATGTAAACATGACAAAGGTGTCTGAATGCAACTCTGAGCAAGGAGGGGACAGAAACCCTATCTTTGTGAGGAGGCGGGGTTGACTCCACCACTAGGTATCACGCAGTCCTCTAAGAGCTGTGACTGGTTGTCACGGAAAGGAGAGGAGAAATTTAAAAAAACAAATGCGCTCCACCCTCCCACTCATGAATGGACATTGAAATCAACCAATCATTTAACCTGAACTGCATTAAGATGTGTAATCATGAAGATAACTTTGTTATGATTATGAAACTCAGCAAAATTAAATGAACTGTTGCACAGCTAGTAAATGAATGTACCTCATTCACATGCCAATTATCTATATATTAAAAGCGTGCATGAGTTTATTTAGTACGCTCATTGTGAGTACACAATATAATTGTAAATACCTTAAAAATACATGCATGACACAAGAAAGTGAAAACACTTATTTCCATTGTAGTCCATTTAAAATCAAATGACAAAACAGATGGAATAATAAAAGAAAATAACAGTATTAATAATACTGATAATGATAATAGTAAGTCCCTTCGGCTGCTCCCTTGTTTGCACTCGGGGTCGCCACAGCAAATACAAGGTGGATCTGCATGTTGATTTGGCACAGGTTTTACGCCGGATGCCCTTCCTGACGCAACTCCACATTACATGGAGAAATGTGGCAGGGGTGGGATTTGAACCCAGAACCTTCCGAACTGAAACCAAGCGCATTAACCACTTGGCCACCACCCCTGCGATAATGTTAATAATAATAATAATAATAATAATACTAATATTAACAGTGTGTATATGATAAGGACCTAAACATTTTATGAATACATTAAGACAGTAAACAACAGTTAACAAAATAATTATGTAGATCAAGTTTGTATCGTATTACTGACTCACTGCCATCCAACATATGGAGAATATCTCTGCTTCCTCTCTGTCTTTTCTGCCATCTTCTCTGCTTAAGAAACTCTTAGGCTTCTTAAAAGTCCTCCTCTTACCAGTTTGGCACCTTAGGAACTCTTAAGGCCTAATGTGTTTTGTGGACAACTTTCATCTTACCAAGGAAAAATTCTAAGAAATGTCTAAGAATCCGAGGAATTCTAAGATTTTTCTTAGAATAACATCACTAGGAGCTGTTTTTAGCCTTAGCCTGCTTTGTGGATACAGGCGCTGAAAATATGACACAAAAATAACGGGTTAAATAGGAACAATTTAACACTTTTAATGTTATTCTGCACAAATGTTATTGACATGCTCAACAATGAATAACATGTAAATAAGTAACACAAAAAGCTATGTACAATCTAAGTTCAAACGAACATGCTCAAACAAAAACTGAAACGCAAAAAGTTTTAAACTAATGCCAATTTTGTATAGCCTGTGTTCATTCATTTCAGCCCTACAATGCACAAAATCATATGAAAATTTAAAAGACATACACTCTCCAGCCACTATGCATGTTGCAAGATTAAAGGTGCACTGACACGAGCATGCCTGAGACTCATGCAATAGCACGAACTGTGTTGTGACGATCCTACCTGCTGTGTTCACAGCTGGACGCCATTCTTTGTTCTACCGGCTGAAACGCGCTCTGCGCTGGACGCTGCGTATATAAAATAATTATTTTGTGGCGGATTAATCATTTTTTCCTGCAAATTGGCCACTGAAAATGGCTCTAATCACTTCCTTTAACTTCTTGTTATAATCCTTCAGATGAGCTGTGCTCTGATGCGATCCGCTGACGTCATCACTCGCTCCCTTCACTTGATGAGCTGCACGTAGTGTTGGAGATTAGATCGTGCCACATAGCACAACATTTGTGCATGAAAGATTTTTTTTGAACATTTCAAAATTCTCTGTGCACAATAGCACACACCGGTGCCCCTCTGGTGTCCTGTCTGCACCCATTAAAGACAAGTTTACGCTCCAGCACGACATAGGTCATGATGTGTCGTGAAGCAAAGGCATGCTCCTGTCAGTGCACCTTAAGAGGTACATCTTGCTCACTAACAGCTTTGACAGATTACTACTACACAGTGGCGATTGTCCCGATATAAGAAACCACTGAAAGGATCCGGGGGGGGGGGGGGGGGGGGGGGGCTAGCATCTGCAGAAGCGATTGCAATCTGAGCAGACAAATTCATGTATCACTGTTTGTGTGTGAGTATGTGTGTTGCATCCTTTGTCCCTCCATATTGAATTCTCTGGCACTACTCTGCAGTGTGTATTCACAGAGCTGACATCCTGCCAAGGGTGTGCTCGCCCCCCCCCCCCCCCCCAGGCTCTCTCCGCCCCCGGCTTTCCTTTTATTCCCTTTAGCAGTTTCCACTTATGTGTCGGAATGGTAAACTTATATGAAAAGCAAATGATAAAGCTCCTGTGACTGTTTACAAAATAAAAAATTCCATAGGCCTGAGCATCATGCATATCTTAGAATTAAAAAATAAAGGGGAAAAAAATAAACTTGATAAAGTTACTCACATGCTGAGTTACAAGTAGAGGATAACATTTTTCGGGAATTCCCGTGGGTCACGTGATTCTGCAGGTTCCCGCGGCTGGGAGCCAAAATTTTATCAATCCCGTCATTGGATGGGATGGGAATAAAAATGAACCGGAGCGGGGCAGAGCAGGAATGCCAAAAACAGATGATGATTTTCATCTATTTAAAACAACCAAAACGCGTTCATACTGGGCACGATCAGACGCTACAAATTTGCGGGGGTTGCGTGGCGACAGACGCGCCTCCTTCGCCCGGTGTGTCGCTCTGCTTTTGCTGTGAAAATTCGCCCCAGTGCGTCATCAAATAGGAGGAGCTTCCATTCCGCTCGCCGGCTCCAGTTGTCAGTCAAGTTAAAATGACGGACCTTGATCACACGGCGCAAGTTGTTGTGGCCTAAAAATAGATAGATGATGACTGGAGTGCAGTTTTAAAGAGAAACGAGGTGATAATCGGTGAATCATTGTGGATGGTCAGAAATGACGCAGCTGAAGCGCCGAAATGACGCACGCACAGTGAAGGCAGTGCGGACCAATTTTTAGGGGGTGACCGTTTGGTCAGCGACACGGTACTGTGAGGCATAAAGAAAATAGTTTCTCTTCTGCAATTTTATATTAAAATTGGGCTTTCAGATTTTATCTTATTGAAGACAGCAGTGCAATGATGACACAAGAGCACAAAGAATTCTGAGAAAATGTAAACGTAAGTCCCTTTCCGCTGCTTCCCATTGGTCCCCCTCCCCATGGGTTGCCACTGCAGATCCAAGGTGGAGCTACATGATTGATCTACATGATGCCACAAATTTTACGCTGGATGGATAATGGGAAGGGTTGGTTTTGAACCGGTTAACAGCCACCTGCTGTTATTTATCATAAGCAAGATGGACAACACGAACATTCAATGAACAACATCTGGACTTTATTCCAATACAGTTTAAGACACAGAGGAAAACGATGTGCACGCAGAGGGAGAAGTGAACAATGGATTTTTACAGGGAGCCCTCAGTTTGTACTGGTGCTAAGAAGGATCTTTAAGTTTCAAAACCAAACAACGATGGACAAAGAAGCAAACTTGATGGACAATATGTCGGATGCTATTGATGGAGATGAACATGGACTGCTGACCTTTTTTAAATCAGCTCAGATTTTGTGCATTACACATTAATAATCAATTTTTTTATGTGTGTGCTCACTAAGTCTTGGGGAAACCCAATATGTTTTGTTTTTTAATAAACACTTGATTTTTCAGTATACAAGTTGCAGGACCTCCCGAACTAGTTAAAAAAGTGACTTGTACTGCAGAAAATATGGTAAGCCAAAAATGGCACTCCTTACCTTCAACTACTTATTTCACACACTGACCTTTGAACTTTTACAAGAACGTACGATGCAGAAATAGTAAAAACAGAATAAGTGATTCAGAATCTTAAAGAAAAAAAAAACATGCCATTTATCAGTTCATAGCACATTTAAATTTATTCAGGGGTCGTACTATTTACTTCAAAAGTGATTTCTGTATGTATTGGTTCATAGTTACGTCACCTACAATCAGGACTCTGAGTTGTTCTGCAGTGTGGTGGATGTGGTGCACGCTTCCAGATGTGCTCTGCTTGTTTGAGGGGGGTTTCTGGTTATGCCTTTGGTTTTCAACAGCAAGCAAATTTAAACGAGGCTTGATGGCTACTTTACGGTTTTGATCTGTTTTGTATTCAGGTCAGGAAGGAGGCGAGAATGACAAAACACTTTTTTGTCTGATGAGCAGTGGTGTATTTCTGAGGCTGAGGAGGGAGGAGGCTGGGAGCCCTGCAGGAGCTGCTGAGTCATCACGCTGGCAAGGAGAGAGACGTGAGGTGGAATCTGTGTCTGAGCTGGCAGGCTGGCACAGTTGCCATGGCACAAATAGCCCCGTCACTGAGGAAACTGCAGCAAAACTGCAGAGTGTCAAGAGACAGAGACGAGGGCAATGTGGATCCTGTGGTTCATGTCCCTATCCCCAACCCAGACAGCAAAAGTGCCAGAAGGCCATCAGGGACGCACAGATGGTTCACTCCTAGGTGGATGTGGGTATAATACAGACCTGAGGGAAAACGTCGTCCTCTTTGCTGCAGCCCACATTCATATTCACACCTCATCTCACTTTATTCTAAAAAGCCATTCTGTGCCTACAGACAAATATCACAGTAAACTAAAAAAGAGAAAAGCAAAGGAAAAGCTTAAACTTTTAAGTAGGTTAGAAAGGAACATATTCCATTTGATTCAACAAATCCAAAACATGCAACATTTAAATTCCCTTAAAAAGAAGGTTGAACAAGCAGCAGTAAAGAAAATAATTAAATAAAGCTACACAATAGGCATCTGCTACCATCAGCGTGCTGAAGCCACATTGACTGTTTAACACCTGAATACTTGACTGTGCACGAACACGCACACACCACAAGGGTCCTTCAACATGCTCAAGACCACAACAAGAACATCACAAGGCAAAGACTGGGGGAGACTCACTAACATTTAAGAAGGTCACACCAAGAGCCTGTGAATATGCCTCAATAGGCAGGATGACATCATCCCGCAAATGAGGGTTATGGAGGTGGACAGCCATAAATGAGATGACAGGCAAGTAAAGCGCATCAGTTCAAAACCACAGTCCACCTCTTCAGTCATGCCCACCTGTGTTATGTGGGCACAGATATATTGGCTCTTTCTTTTCTTTCTCTATTTGTGTCTTTCAACTGAAGCACTTCTGACAGTTTAAAAAAAATGGGAAGGTGCAGGGGTTTCTCTAGAATCTATTGCTAAAATCTCAAGGCCTCAACTGCAAATTAATGAAAGACAGTTCATATGAGTATTCTTCACTGACATTTTAAAACTCTTTAAATTTAACCAGCTCAGTCCCATTCAGATCGAGATCTCTTTTACAAGGGAAACCTTGATAATTACAATGTTTCCGATTCACATTACCTGCATGTCTTTGGATGTGGGATGAAGCCGGAGCACCAGGAGGAAACCACAGGAAACACGGGGAGAACAATCCCATAGCCTTCTTGCTGTGAGGCAACAGTGGTAACCACTAAGCCACCGTGCTGTCTATGACATGATGGGTAGCACGGTGCCCATCATGTCATAGACATGTTATCATGGCAACTGATATCAAGACATGATGTCATGATAACAGTTGCCATGACCAGGTAACAATTTATTTTATTTCAATTCATTTATAAGCCAGGGGTGGTGCACTTGGTGTCAGTGCAGAAGGTTCCCGGTTCAAACCCCACCCGTCACATTTCTCCATGTAATGTGGAGTTGCATCAGGAAGGACATCCGGTGTAAAACTTGTGCCAATTCAACATGCAGATCCACTCAGATTTACTGTGGCGACTGAGTGCAAACAAGGGAGCCCGCTGAAGGAACATACTATTTCAATTCATTTATACAGAACAAAATCATAAGATAAACCAATCCAAGGCACAGCACACAAGTATGGTCTAACCTTACCTACCCCCTGACCACACACATGGGCAGCAGTGGTAAATAAAATGTCCCTCTGGTGTTTTGTGCATTGTGTGTTCTTTAATACTCTCTTATGAAACTGTGCGAGTGTTCTTATGTGCACAGAGTCGAGTTTGGCAGCATGAATTGGTGCCACATTTTGCCACACAACACCATCACGGAAGTGCCTTAGGTCTAAGGGCAACCACCCAGGCAGACAACTGGTCCATCTCCACATCTCTAAAATTCAATTCAAACAACTTTATTGATCCCGAAAAGGGCAATTCATCTGCAGTTCAAAATATACATCTATCTGCCACAGTGAGGTGATTTTAATTCCAGACGTAATGTTGGTACTTGGGCAGCCAAATAGTTTCTAAGGTTGTACTTAATGCTCTAAACAATTAGTGAAAATTTATTTGTTTGATCTGCAATAGGTTAACTTAAGTTAGCACAATTTAAAGGCACACAGCTCAGACATTTTGTTTATAATTCCAACAACAACAACAGTAGACTCACTGAGTATGTGTAATTATCAAAAATAAATTTAAATGGTTTACATTAGTCTCATCCTGGTCAATGCCCATTTTCACCATAAACAAGTTTTAAAAATCAGCATCTGTACATCAATTAAAACTTCATAAAATAAAGCTCAGTCTTTCAAAAAGGCCTCTTGTCAGTCAAAACTAGGGATGGGTATTAAGATTTTATTGATAGATATAGATTGATAGATAGTTATCGATTCCGCTTATCGATTCCCTTATCAATACCTCTGTGAATTTTCTGTGTACTAAAAGTAGGCTTTACGGGTTTTCTATGTCAACAACATTATATTGAGTCTTAAAGTAAATAAATATGAAATTGGTCACAGGATCCTTGATCACTGGACATAAATACAGTGAGGAAAATAAGTATTTGAACACACTTTTTTTTTTTTTTGATTATGTCTCTCACAGTGGACATGCACCTAAGATGAAAATTTCAGACCCCTCCATGATTTCTAAGTGGGAGAACTTGCAAAATTGCAGGGTGTTCAAATACTTATGTTCCTCATTGTAGAAATAAACAAAATCTGCAGTTTTTGTCGAAAGCATTTCCTTTCAGACATTAATGATCTCAGCTGAACTCAGCTGGCTGCTGGAGTCTGCAGGTCTGCAGCCACACAGTCTTGGGGTGCTGCACGTCAGCGCAGGATGTCTCATTTTGGGAGCGAAAAACTTTGATCGATTGCAGTATATTGGTTGTATTACAACATTTGGAAAGAGGTGTCATTTGATTTAAATGCATAAACGGCAATTCGCTTTGAAGTTATTAATTCCAAGTGGACTATTTATTTCTAACTTGACTTAGTAGAGAGCAGCGCTGCGTTTGGAGCAACGGAACGGAGGACGATTCTCGTTTATTTCTCGCAACACGACAGGAGTCCCAGTTAGTCACGTTAATCCGCACAAAAGTGGCTCACGATTGACATTTTAATGGCTTTGAGAGGGGTTAAGAAGTGGTGTTGCCGCTTCTGAAGAGGAGCGAAGTAAAGAACCAACGAAGCAACAGATCGGAGCACTGCTCCATTGGTTCAAGATTCGAAGCAGAGCCGCGCTGCAGAAACGGCTGATTACAGACCTGCTACAGGGTCTGTAATTAACATAGAGAAATGATCATTTCTAGACAAACACCCTCAAAAACAACAGCCGCTCTGAAGGACAGATAAGGGAATCGTTAAGCAAAAAGGCTATTGATATTGGTGGATCGAATCATTTCTTAACGCTACCAGAACCGGTTCTCGATACCCAACCCTAGACAAAACAAAACTTAAAAAAAAAAAATGGATAGAACAGCTTTTAAAATTTCAGCTCTTGCTGAAACACACGCACACACACATGCAAAATAGTGGGTAGTCAAGGAACAGGTTTTGTTCCTTGACTACAGTATAAATGCACAATGTGTTAACCCGAGATTAAGTGCAATCAAAGACAATAGTTGCTTTTTATTAATGGTCGTCCCACCCTCCCTTCCACCACTGCATCAACACTATCCTGGCACACTATGCACAACTACCAGGTTTCCACACAAAAACAGACAGGACAATTAATCACATCACAACTGTAATTGCAATGACCAACGGTGCAGTTATAATCATGAAAGAGTGCAATTTAAATACTTAACTAAATCGCAGACTTCACTGCTGCGGTCTGGGAACCGTGTGTGCGGCCATTAAAATGCAGAGGTATTTTTTCCTCCTCCATTGGAAGCTACAGACTTTTTATGAAGAACGATGAATGTGTCACTGCTGAGTTATTGCCATTTTTTAAAAAGGTGAAGGACGAAGTACCATAGGGTCTGTCTTCCTGCATGCTCCTGCTCCATGCACGAGTCAAACACCAAGCTTTTCAACTTTTCTCAAGGAGACACATTAGTATAAAGCCATTTTCACGTTGAGCCAAGAGTTACAGTTGACGGAAATAGAGTTTAAAATGTAATTCTTTTTTGAACCACAGACTTTTTGTGGCAAAATCATTCTATTAAGAGTTTTCATAGATATTCGCCTGCTATAAATCATCATTTTGGCCTGACACGGCTTGTTTAAAATTAAACCTCTGACATATTTAAGAAAAAGTACCCAACAACGCTTTAATCTGAAAATCTCGATATATCGCAATACCACCAATTTAATTTATACATTAAGTGAGCTCTCGCCACTTTTGTAATGTTGCCTCTGTACAGAACCACAATGGGGTTGAAATGAAACAAAATAGCTTTTGTGTTACAGATTACAAATATTCATTGAGGAATTACAAACATTAACAGCATTATGCACAGTTTCTCCAATCAGAGCTGAAATGCCCATAGTTCCTTCAGAGCTGTCTGTGTGTCTTGGTGGCTTCCATCACTAGCCTCCTTCATGTGCTACATTCACTCAGTATGTGAGAACTGCCTACTCCAGACATACTTACAATACAGTACCATCTTGTATGCATTAATGACAGAGGAAAGCTAAGTTCAAGACACATTAAGTGAGTTGGAAATGTTCATATCATCAACTTGACATGTCTTAAAAAAAAACCCCCAATGGTCTGTAAGTACAACTAATAATAATTAAAACGAGCAATTATTTGGACCTCTAAAAATCATGGGACTGCACGTAAAAGTGAGTGGCTGCAAAATCTGATTAACATATGCTTCTCCGTCTCCGCCCCACTGCGTACTCTCTCCAAGACCCTCTCCGTGGCCTGACATGCACCTCCCAAAAATTCAAACTACACATGGAAATGACAGAGTCCGCAAGGACCAGACTTTATCATTACAACACTACCATTACGCTACATCATCACAACTCCATACATGTACTAAAATTACATTTACCACAATAATTGCAATATGGCGTCTCTTCAAATTGCGCAGCCCTTTGACAAGCAATCATCTCTTTCTATATTTTTATTGCTAATTTGATTGCATAAACCTCTCTGGTTTTTCTTTTTCTTTTGGAAATGTCATGTTGGCACCAAAAAAATATTATGTGAGACAGGCATATCTTTCTTGATATTTCAAGAAAGATATCAAGTCTGAGCCTAACACACTACACCTGAGCACGCACCTTTCTACACAAAAATACAAGTTACTGACAACATGGTGTTAATATGGCTTTGTGTTTAGTCTCCTAAGACACACATTGAAGTTTTACAGCACTGTGAACACTTGACAGGGGTTGTAAATTTCAAGCAGTGGTTACCATAGCATTTAGACATTCACTGTCACACAATCATCAAAAAACGTCAAACAGTCAATTCAAACACCATCGTTGTGGCCTTCAGCTATGTTTGCTAACCGAGGAATGCACAAACACTTTCCCTCCAAATGACCATCTCACAAAGTTCACTGCCCTGGAACGCCTTCTTAAAAAGGTCACCTTGATTTATATCAATGAAACTGCAACCAGATGATGTAAAACTACACTACTACACAAACACAGAGGTACGTTTAGTCTTGGGCTGCAATGTCACCCCAAATGGACATTATGAAAAGACTGAGTTACTTCAATGCCGACTTTTAATACAACCAAGTAACCTTCCTCGAAAACCTCTTTCAAGGTTTAAAATGCTTTTTTTTTATTTTTAAGGTGCACAAACCATTTACACAAGACCACAAAATGATCTTTTTTACAATCCTCCAGCTTGATATCAAATTAGCATAGAAGCAGCACACTTGATATATAGTAGTGTTCAGAATAATAGTAGTGCTATGTGACTAAAAAGATTAATCCAGGTTTTGAGTATATTTCTTATTGTTACATGGGAAACAAGGTACCAGTAGATTCAGTAGATTCTCACAAATCCAACAGGACCAAGCATTCATGATATGCACACTCTTAAGGCTATGAAATTGGGCTATTAGTAAAAAAAAGTAGAAAAGGGGGTGTTCACAATCATAGTAGTGTGGCATTCCGTCAGTGAGTTCATCAATTTTGTGGAACAAACAGGTGTGAATCAGATGTCCCTTATGTAAGGATGACCTGTTGAACATGCTTTTCTCTTGGGAAAAATGGGACGTCAAGACATTGTTCAGAAGAACAGCGTAGTTTGATTAAAAAGTTGATCGGAGAGGAGAAAACCTATACGCTGGTGCAAAAAATTATAGGCTGTTCATCTACAATGATCTCCAATACTTTAAAATGGACAAAAAAAAAAAAAAAAAAAAAAAAAACAGATGAGTGGAAGAAAACGGAAAACGACCATCAAAATGGATAGAAGAATAGCCAGAATGGCAAAGGCTCACCCATTGATCAGCTCCAGGATGATCAACGACAGTCTGGAGTTACCTGTAAGTGCTGTGACAGTTAGAAGACGCCTGTGTGAAGCCAATTTATTTGCAAGAATACCCCACAAAGTCCCTCTGTTAAATAAAAGACGTGCAGAAGAGGTTACAATTTGCCAAAGAACACATCAACTGGCCTAAAGAGAAATGGAGGAATATTTTATGGACTGATAAGAGTAAAACTGTTCTTTTTGGGTCCAAGGGCCGCAGACAGTTTGTAAGACGACCCCCAAACTCTGAATTCAAGCCACAGTTCACAGTGAAGACAGTGAAGCATGGTGGTGCAAGCATCACGATATGGGCATGTTTCTCCTACTATGGTGTTGGGCCTATATATCGCATACCAGGTGTCATGGATCAGTTTGGATATGTCAAAATACTTGAAGAGGTCATGTTGCCTTATGCTGAAAAGGACATGCCCTTGAAATGGGTGTATCAACAAGACAATGACCCCAAGCACACTAGTAAACCAGCAAAATCTTGGTTCCAAACCAACAAAATTAATGCCTCGCAGATGCGAAGAAATCATGAAAAACTGTGGTTATACAACTAAATACTAGTTTAGTGATTCACAGCATTGCTAAAAAAGCAGTTTGAACATAACAGTTTTGAGTTTGTAATGTCAACAGCAGATGCTACTATTATTGTGAACACCCCCTTTTCTTTTTTTACTAATAGCCCACTTTCATAGCCTTACGAGTGTGCATATCATGAATGCTTGGTCTTGTTGGATTTGTGAGAATCTACTGAATCTACTGGTACCTTGTTTCCCATGTAACAATAAGAAATATACTCAAAACCTGGATTAATCTTTTTAGTCACATAGCACTACTATTATTCTGAACACTACTGTACCTGGTAGTTAGGAGGATATGAAATACTTAAACTATTTAAAATTTATGGGAATTGTATTGAATTGAATTGTACACACACACACACACACACACACACCCCTACCTTCTTCAGCAGTCCATTGGTTTCGATTATAACCGTTATAGTAGGGGTTGGTGTTAGCACAAATATTGTGAAATACCCCATTTAAAATATGGAGATGGTCATTATGAACCAGAAAATACAAACTATTGTCCAAATGATTGATTCTAACCCCCCTGTACATACCCCCTGAAATCACAAACCGCCAAATTTTACATTTTTCCAATCAAAAATGCTGTCCGGCAATAATATAAGGGCCTGTAAACCAACATGAAATTTTTTTAGTAACATTTTCTTTAATAACACAAAAAATACTAATACAGCAATGCTTTGGTTCAAATAATAATCAACATTTAAGGGTGAGTCCATGGAAATTTGAAGTCCCACAGCCCACAGCTAGTCTCGGTCAGCCAGAATTGTATCCATGGCTTTACTAAAGTCATCCAAAGTCACATCTGCATTTGAGGTAATGTTTTTGAGGTACAGTTTCAGATTCACTGCATATGTGTTCATGGGCAGCTTCTTGTGGTCCTTCATGAGGCGAAAGAGGTCAAAGTCGTGATTGACAAGTCGTGTCATGCAGTCAAGCGCTTGTTCAGTGACACTAGTTGCTATTTGTTGTTGCATTGACAAGGAAGTTTGAGTAGATCTTGTCTCTACCCAGTGTGTTCTCTATTTCAGCCCACTGCTTGGTGATGACCCGGTTGAACATCAGAGTTGGATGTACATTGCAGAAAAGGTGGTCTGGGATGTGCTCGGATTCTAGACTCTCTGCTACCAGCTCGTCCACATGGATATTGTGTGCTGTCTGATCTGTTATCACAAAGTCAATTTTCTCGAACAGACTTTTGGATGGGACACCACTTGCTGCCTCCAGAATCTCAAGGACTGCCAATTTGAGAGCTGCTAAGTTTTTCCTGGACTCCGAAGCAATGCTCATGGTGGGTAGTGCCCTGTATGTTCCATTGATCATGATTCCCTGCACAGAAAATGACCCAGCACCCTGTTTTTTTGAGCCATCATCAGAGTAGGTCACCACAACTTGTTCATCAGAGTTCATGATCTCCTTGACAATCTCATCTAGTGCCAGAACTTCGATGCTCTTGCAGGCTTCCCTGATACTCTTGGATTCTGGCAGAGTGTCTAGATCAATTACTTCTGGCTCATCATGTAGCTTCCAGTTTCGTCCAAACATCCGGTTACCGACCGTTATGACAGATGCTTCAGCATGGGCTTCGGACATGTGATAACAGCTCTTCAGTTTATCAATAGTCTCATAAAACTCTGGCCTAACTTTTCTTATGCTCTCACGGATGTGCTGGTATTTTAGAGGCAGTTCGTCTCCTGGTTGAGTGAGAGTGACTGTGGAAGACAACCTGCGCTTCTTTGTCTGACTCTGAGTCTCCTCAGTCTCAGCTGCACTGGAGCATTCATCACAGGATGAGAAGGCCGCATCTGTGTCCATACTGTGGTCACCTTCCTCTGACTGGTCACTGTCCTCAAAATAGGCAACTGGCTGGCTCAGCTCCTTTTCTTTTTCAGCTTCTTCTCTCATTTGATCAATGGCTTGCATCTCCTTTTGCCTGCGCTCCATTGTCTTCATCCATTTGCGGTCAACAAAGTCTTCACAGTACATTTTCCTTTCAGCTCTCTGATCACTGAGAAAGTTCCACTCCATGTCACTCATCTTTACACCATGCTTCAGCTCCAGTTTCCTGCGTATTACAGGGTCCTGACAGAAGATGTCAAACACCTCCAGTGTTCGACTGTTGAATGTCTCTGCTCTTTTGGAGAAACTATCATTTTGTCGCTGTTTTCGTGTCTGAACCAGAGTCAGAAAGTCACCATACAGCTTCAAAATGTGCTTCTTTATGTGCCTGTTGTGGATGGTGTACAGGTTGCAAAACAGCCAGTGTTCCTGGACCAGTTCAGCAAGCTGCTGAGCTGCTGCATCCCTTGATCGTTGGGCCTGGCCGGCCCGCTTTGGCCGCAAAAGATACAGCATGTTCTGTATGATGTCCTTGCCTGTTGGAAGCATTCCACTTGGAAACTCTGCCTTCTCTATGTAGTCCACACCACAAAGTGTCTTTTTGGCCTGTGATCTTGTAAAGGGTGTACTACTACTACTACTACTACTAGAAGCCATTTTTTCACTTGCGACAAGTTGAAATGTTCAAGATCTGAAATAGGGAAATGATATTATTGATAAACTATTATTACTGTTTATGCCTGGGTTTCAATTCTGCAAATTGTGCTGAAAATGAATCTGTGCATACAACTTATATTTAAAGTTATAACCACACTTTTCAACAGTTTTCTGTACTGAATATATCCGCAAAAAGGATAAAAATCATATTTTTGGCATTTTTTGAGGGTACTCACATTCACAAGGTATGTACATGGGGGTTAGGTTGGATAAATTTGTCACAACTTAATACTTTCATGTTCAGAAGATCTGTCCCCATATTTTTAAGGGGGTAATACACCACAATCTTTAATTTTGCAAAATAGTACCACCCCCTAGTTATAGAGGCAGGTATTTATTTCCTGCATGCTCTCAGGTGAGCCACAAGGCCTGCACGTGCCGAACAGAGCCACACCCACACACACAGCGGGCAAAGTAAGTATTGAACATGTCACCATTTTTCCTGGTGACATGTCTTGGCTTTCCATGCCTTTTTGCACATCACTTTGTTCAGGTGTTCAATACTTTCTCCCTGTGTCATTTTACATCATCACACATAATTTATGAACACCTATGGTTTTATTTCTTTGTATGTGTGGATTACTTGGGGTGTTACCAACATCAAGTGAAAATTTCATGTCAACAGCACCTTTAGAAATATATTTACTGAGAAAAATGGTGACATGTTTAATACTTATTTTACCTGCTCTATATATGTATGTATGTGTACACACACACACACAAACTACCAGAGATCATTGACAATGACCAGCAAACCAGTGTTCTGCACATATTGTGCTTGAAAGGCAGGGTGTATTCTATTAATAAAAAGTTATTCTATTGTGTTACTGTCATTTTTCACTCTATGGGGTCTACATTACAGCAACCAAAAGTCATCTAAAGTCACTTTAAAAGTTAAGTTTATGAATCCATAACCAAAAACATCAAACACCCATGACAGGTATTTTCTGTCCCAGTAGGGCTGGACACTCAGTTTATGTGAACATAAGTTTTCTTCAAGCACTGTGCTGCCCTAGTTGTATACCAAATGCAGGACAGTTGGACTGGCAGTGAAGCAGGCATTGACATTAAGCTTTTTAGTGTACTTGTCCATAGGACAAGTAACCCTGGCAGTTTACTTGTCCTATAGGAAAAGCTGGTTGTCCGGACAAGTGAGTGCCGCAGGCGCGAGCCGAAGGCATGCGATACGTACGCCAATGGTGCGTGTCACCTAGGGGTGTCCAGGGGCATGGTACTGTGGAAGTACTGAAATTACACTTTTTCATAAATTGCTTCTCTCCTATGTGGGTGGTAAAATTGAATTTCCAAAAAAAATTATTTTATTACATATTGCATGCATAGCCTCTAGCTTTTTAATCTGTTAACCAAGACATAGCTCATGAAACATTATGAGCTCCTGCGATTGTTCATAATTGGGGAAAAAAATTAAAATAATTGGTAAATGCCAATATGCATCTGCTTCTCTTCTGTGTGTTTTCTGAATTCATCACTGTTCAATGCATGATCATTTGCCAGTATGTATTTTATAAAGCAAATCATATTCTTTTATTTCAACATTTAAAAATGACTTACTGGTCCGCAATTGAATGAAAAGCACGACAGACATGGCAGTATTTTGTGTTGTCCTCTTCCTTGTGCCAAAGCCATGGATAATCCTGTGTCCAGCTACTCACAAACTTCCTCTCTCGTCCTTTCTCTTCATACCTCTTCTTTGAAGGTTCTACACTTGCAGGGGTTGATGCTTTGCGTTTGACTGGTGTTTTCCCTGGTATCTGGCCCGGTTTCAGAGGTTTTAGAAAAGACATTCTGTTCAATATATTCTTCAAAAGGCGTGTTAATCGATGCAATGTTCGTTATCTAATGTTTCCCGCCACAGCATCTTGCAAGAAGATGCTACGAACGCACACTCCATACAATGGTCTCGTGCACACATGATACAGGGTTCTCCCCAGAAATTTTTAGTATAGCGGTGCTGTTGGCAATTATCGCGTGAGGTGGCGCACGTTGCGAGTCATTCTGACTGGTTTTAGATGCACTGAAAGCAAGAATAATAGACAAAAAAATTTACACTTATGTTGTAATATCAAAGTTCTTTTTTGTATTTTTTGTCTATGTTAAGAAAATGAATGACATTGAAAAGTTTAAAAACACATTAATATTTGATGGACATAACATTTGCTCTCTTCTTTAAAAATGACACACTGTACCTTTAGTCCAGTAAGAGAGTTTCTGTCATGGTGACAGTTTAGCTTCCCCCCCAACATTTTTGAGTGGAATTGCATACTTATATATATATATATATATATATAAAAAAAAAAAACACAACAACAACAATATAACCCCTAATTGTCTTGTTTGAACAAGAGCTAAATCTGGACTGATTTGATTGTCAAATCAGAATCAAATTTATTGCCAAGTAAGTTCTCACATACAAGTAATTTGATCTGGTGTCATTGGTGCATAAACAACAATAAAAAGAAAAAAATAATTCGGGAAGAAGTAAATTTCTTCTTTTAATGATGAAATCATGGATGAAAAAAAACTTTGAATCGGTTTTTCACACTTAACTGTTTCACTGAGACTGTGCGGTGAAGATGATCGTTTATTAAAATTGTTTCGGTGCTTTTTTACAGCTGTAGCATCTGTTCACACGTGTTGTTTTTTAGCCATATAAAAGTCCAGTGAAAGGGACTAATAATCCGTGTCACTTTTCTCCTGATTCTGCTTGAACTACAAAGAAATGCACGCGCGTTCATGCACACAATGTAGATCCAAACTGAAGTGTGGAAATTGAAATGGAAATTTCAATTGTGTGGAAATTTTAGCATGTAGCCTGCCTCTCTCGCTCTCTCTCTCTCTCGGTGTGTGTGTGTGTGTGTGTGTGTGTGTGTGTGTGTGTGTGTGTGTGTGTGTGTGTGTGTGTGTGTGTGTGTGTGTGTGAGAGAGAACGAGAGACTCTTCACTGTCACACCGTATTTAAGCAAACTTTGGAAACATGAAGGCTTTCAACTGTAAAATAAAGCCTATAAATGAATTTGTGGAGCTATGCAAGCAGAAGGAGCTCTTTTTATGTGAAGACAGTTTTTTTTCTACTGTGCTCTCTGAGCTGCAGCGATGCTCAGCTCTCTGCCGGTGGGGGAGGGGAAAGCGGGCAGTTCAGCACAAACAGCCTGGCTGGATTTTAGAAAAACTACCTGAGAGCAGAGCAGTGTGTGACGGTGCTGTCAGAACACCGATGGCGCGGCGCTGTTTTCCATTGTCTGGGGAGAACCCTGTGATATCATGTTTTCCAATTGTCCGCTGTGTGGAGAGTGGCGGGAAAACCGAAGACGCTTTCTTGCGAGGTGCGACACAAGACGTGATGTAAATAAGAAAACAAAAGGGCGGCAGCCAGGTATTTTGGTTCCGAGTGATGAATTTGAACGTTTTAAACCAAGAAACGCCACTTGTCCGGTCGGACAACGATTTAGAGGTATTGCTTGTCCGATCACATTTTACACCTGTCCCGGACAATCGGACAAGCGTTAATGTCGATGGTAGTGAAGTGAAGATGACACAGATACCATGGAACTGTGGCCTACACCAGAACTTTCCAATGAACCAGAGTTTCCTGGAAAGACCTAAACTGTCAGAAGGGAGTGTGTTAGAGATTTTCAAAAATGGGCATAAAATGTCAAACAAAAACATGCCACTATGAACAGAGGTCAAAACCTTGTCAATGTCACCCTCAACAGCTGATCGCAATCATGTGGCCCAATGTAGGGGCACATAATTATTATTTGCCTTTTTCTGAAGAGATTTACAGTCAGTCATGCTTCTGGTTGGGCTCTAACTGGCACAGCCATTGTTAAAAATATGTCCATCTAGTGTAAACCAAACTGGGCAAACTGTCACGCTCTGGTACCCGTCCATCTTGGAATCAGATGGTTATAAAGTAGATAACAAATAATACTGTAATGTTTGCAATATAAGGAGGTTTATCTGAAAACAATGGAGCTATCTTATATTTAGGGTCTACACTTTTGCATGTAGGTGGCACCAAAAACTCATGAGACAATTGTGCCTCCCAGAACTAGAGTGACAAACTCTTTCAAATACATGACAGTGCTACATGATTTACATGAAGTTATGACACACATTTTAAGCACACAGTGATAAATGCAGCAGAGTCAAACAACTCTCAAGTAGCCGATAAATATGGAAACATTATAAGATGAAGTCAAAAACACTCAAAAACTCCACGAGTCAGAAAAGCTAACCATGGTCCTTAAAGCGGCAGTGCATCAGTACATGGATGGAAAAAAATGACGTCCATAAAATGTGCTTTTATTGTATATATAAGTCTTCAGAAAGTGCATGTTTGGCAGTGGTAACAAGGTACAAGTCTTCCCTATCATTTTATGGCCCCAGCTAGGCATGGGGCGGTATGATAATCATGGGCAAAAATACCGCAGTTTCACGGGATTATGTCTAGCTTTAAAATGTGCTTTAACAACATTATGGCTATTTGCATTTGAAGCGCGCGTGATTCAGGCGCACTAATTGACGCGATGTCTATCGCTACGAGCACTATACTACTGATAACTTTAGAGAAAATACCAAAATAACAGTCACTCTTAGACATGTAGCATCTGCCCTGTGGGAAACATGACTTGCTTGCTTAGGGAGAAACGTGGCTGGAATAAGGTTCAGAACTCCGGATGTTCAATACTTGGCCCAGCTTCACCAACTAAGTGCTTGGAATAGATGTATTTGTCCTTCTTGACATGTTTGTGGGAGAAATTTGGTCGACCACAAGCACGACTCGAGTCCACCGCTTGTACTTCTCAGTGGTTTCAAAGATGGGATAAAGTTTACTCCCATGTAATCCTTTGCAGGTATCTTGAATCGCTCTGAGTCCGAAACAGGCCATAGCTACGGTGCTTTGTTGCCACCATTTTTGGTTTGAAGGGCTATTCCGTGGAAAATAAAATGAAAATGCTGACTTGGTCCTTTTAGACAGAGGGAAAAGTTCAGTGCAGGCTTCGCCTCCTTCAGCCATGATGCAGAGCTAGCTAGCGCTAGCTGCCTGTTTGTAAACAGAGACAGAGGCGCACGCCAGGGGGAAGGGCGGCAGCAGCTGCCTCCGCTCTGCCTGTCAAGAATTCTCATAACCCGCTCATACCGTAGGGATGGTATAACGGAAATTTTAGTAGTTTTGATACAAGGCTTTTTCATACTGCGGTATACCGTGAAACCGGTTATCGGCCAATGTCTAGCCACAGCATTTGGCAGCATGCCTGTGGAGTGGCTAACATTCTTTCCCCCACTGAACAAGAAGGCCAATTTTCCTTGTACTCCTGCAGCTGTACCAGAAACTGCATCTTGCATACAACCTTTGCCAAAGTCAAAATGCAGAGCCATACCTAATCCAGCTTTGCCAACCCTGTGACAAACAGGAGGAGCCAAAATTACATATATAGCCTCTTTGGGCTGTTGGGTAAAGGCTTCAACCCAGACAGCACATGTACCTCTCAGCAATGTCTGATTTAGCTTGTACTTTGTTTCAGACTGATCGACAAAGTGTGTGACAAAGGATGATAAAGTAGCTCAGGAGGGAGAACAGAAGTAAAGCACTTAGGATCCTTACACGGGTTCAGACCATCCTTGGACAAACACTGAGGTTTGACATACATTAAACACGAGGTGATCAAAATTGAGGCACTTTTAAGAAGTAGTAATAAAACTAAATAGAATCCAACATCTTAAGTAAAAGATTTTAGTTATATAGCCATCCCCAATTCAAAGACATTGTGCCCACAAGAGATGAACTCAAGAGTATGTGACAGGTATTGCATGGACAAAAACCCACAAACAAAAAGACAAATTAGAAAATAAGACGAGTGCACTGAAGCAAATCAAGATCTCATAAAATGTGTATTGCAGACTGTCGCCACTGGAGTCCAAGTTTACTGTGGCGAGGAGCCACTGCGGATCTATGCCTGTGCATTTGTGCAGACAGCACTGTCTCGTCTCCCTGCTCTGTCTCCACTTGCCTTCATTCACATTTGAACACAGATGCGGAGAAATCAATACCTCTGTGGAGAGCCATCAAAAGAAGGGAGCAAGTTTCCAAACTGCATAAATGAAACAAGTCTGAAATCTGGCAGATGTACAGGGAGTCTTTTATCTCATTTCCCTTTTCTCTATCTAACTTCCCATGACCTACTACGCTTGCAGTCTTGATGCATTGGGGCTTTATAAGCCTTATGATTATTAAAAGGTTCAAGGATTTTGGCTAAAAATAACACTGCAGACAGAGGGCCTTTCTAAAAAGCTGGACACTAGCAAAGAGCAGAAGCAAATTCAACCCACATGCTGCCTTTCACTGCAGCCTTCTGTCTCATCTCATGCCAAGCTGTGCTGCTAGTCCAAATGGAAACTTTCTGGCAAGTCAGCATATATGGTGCATCCGGAAAGTATTCACAGCGCTTCACTTTTTCCGCATTTTGATATATTACAGCCTTATTCCAAAATGGATGACACTCATTTTTCCCCCGCTGAAACCTCTACACACAATGCCCCTACAATGTGGAAAAAGTTTTTTTTTTAATTTTTTTTTTATTTCCAAATTTATTAAAAAACTAAGAAATCACATGTACATAAGTATTCACAACCTTGAAGCTCAAAATTGAGCTCAGGTGCATCCTGTTTCCACTGATCATCCTTGAGATGTTTCTACAGCTTAATTGTAGTCCACCTGGGATAAATTCAGTTGATTGAACATGATTTGGGAAAGTACACACACTTGTCTACATATAAGGTCCCACAGTTGACAGTGCATGTCAGAGCACAAACCAAGCATGAAGTCAAAGGAATTGTCTGTAGACCCCCGAGACAGGATTGTCTCGAGGCACAAATCTGGGGAAGGGTACACAAACATTTCTGCTGCTTTGAAGTTCTCAATGAGCACAGTAGCCTTAAATCATCCGGAAATGGAAGCAGTTCAGATCCACCAGGACTCTTCTAGAGCTGGCTGCCCGTCTAAACTGAGCTCTCGAGGAGAAGGGCCTTAGTCAGAGAAGTGACCAAGAACCTGATGGTGACTGACAGAGCTCCAGCATTCCTGTGGAGAGAGAAGAACAACCATCTCTGCAGCAATCCACCAGTATGGTAGAGTGGCCAGACGGAAGCCACTCCTTAGTAAAAGGCACATGGCAGCCTGCCTGGACTTTGCCAAAAGGCACCTGAAGGACTCTCAGAACATGAGAAACAAAATTCTCTGGTCTGATGAGACAAAGACTGAACTCTTTGGCATGAATGCCAGGTGTCATGTTTGGAGGAAACCAGGCACCATCCCTACAGTGAAGCATGGTGGTGGCAGCATCATGCTGTGGATATGTTTTTCAGCGGCAGGAACTGAGACAAGTCAGGATTGAGGGAAAGATGAATGTAGCAATGTACAGAGTCATCCTGGATGAAAACCTGCTCCAGAGCGCTCTTAACCTCAGACTGAAGCTGCGGTTCATCTTCCAACAGGACAATAACCCTAAGAACACAGCAAGATATCAAAGGAGTGGCTTCAGGACAACTCTCTAAATGTCCTTGAGTGGCCCAGCCAGAGCCCAGACCTGAATCTGATTGAACATCTCTGGAAAGATCTGAAAATGGCTGTGCACCTACACTCCACATCCAACCTGATGGAGTTTGAGAGGTGCTGCAAAGAGGAATGGACAAAACTGCCCAAAGACAGGTGCACCAAGCTTTTGGCATCACATTCAAGAAGTCTTGAGGCTGTAACTGTTGCCAAAGGTGCATCAACAAAGTATTGAGCAAAGGGTACAAATACATATATACATGTGATTTCTTAGTTTTTATTTTTAATAAATTTGCCAAAAGAAAAAAAAGCTATTTACGTGTTGTTATGGGGTGTTCATGAGAATTTTGAGGGGGAAAAAAAAATTTATTCATTCCATTCTGGAATAATGCTAAAACATAAAATGTAGAAAAAGTGAACACCGTATACGAGGGTAGGCTGAAAAGTTCTAAGGCTCACTATAATGGAGTTAATGCATTACTCCTTCATGGGGAGCCTTAGAACTTTTCAGCCTACCCTCATACATCCACACTCAGATGTGCGTGCACACATACGCATGTACATGCACATACACATGAACACAAGCTGTCTCCTCGGAGCAGATAAGATTCACAGAGCTTGTTGCTGTTGCCAGACTTCAAGCCAAGTCCTGCCCCTTTAAAGTCTTCCTACCTCCCACCCGCATTTACACACTCCTATACTATGTCTCGCACAGACACAGTACCTCCTCCTCTCACATCCCTCACACCCTCCCCTAACTTGAGAGCCACCTACATGGCAGCACAATGAGCTGCAAATGCTTGCTCAGACTTGAAGCAGTCTATCTTTGTCTCATAACTACAGTTCTCTTGTTAATGACAGACTGTGTAACCTGATTCCATATACATGTGTATAACCCCACAACCACCACCACCCCCCTGCCCACAATACTCCCTCAGGGCTTTCGTAAGGCCCACTTCCCTCTCCCTTCACTTGCACATTGTTCCAACCCAGACAGCCAGTTGCTTCTGACAGCAAAATTACTGTTCCCAGATAAACGCCCGATTATTTTAGGTCTACTTTCCCCTTCCAGCCTCTGCTTCTAAAATTCAGACGTATGTGGATACTTTTAGGCAATCACCAGGAAGGTCTATAGAAGCTTTTTAATATAGGAACCAAAATATCTATTGCTATGAAACCTGGAGGCAAAAAGTATTGATGAAAACTGGAATATTGGTGCATTCCAGTGGCACTCTGAAGTCACAATTCCCCAGTTTCTTGTTCAAACATCAAAGTCCAAAATAGCTACACTGAGCATCAACAATAGGGTAAAGCTGTAGTTTTTAAAACTTTTTTTTCAGCACTTCTGTTTTGTGTCCAACTTAATAAATCAGACACACAGTACAGTCTTATTGCTGAATGTATACATGCTGATAGTGTTTTTATGCATGAAATATCACATATGTTGTTTAACAATTGGTGCCACGATTAGCTAGCCTGGGAGATGTCGCCAACAATGACTGGTTATGTCGCACTACAAACAGAGCAGTAAAGTGAAACATCAATGTACCTTCTTCACCAACTGTTCTTTTCCATGCGGTCTCTGTAGTAAATTGCATATTTTTGTAACTCATTGTTCAAAAAGAACAAGGACAACAAACTCTTTCACAGAGGTGTCCAGTTTGTTTTCCAACTTGCAGTGTTGGGTAACACTTGAGTGTGATGTCATTCCCCGTCACAATTTATGAGGTAGCTGGAACACAGCATCAGGCCTTTTTAGAGAAGACCATGCCAAACTGTAAAAGGTATTTTTCTATTTGTTGATAAAGGCACAGCGAGAAACAATATTTCAATAAATCACTATATCACTACTATTGCTAATTGTCTGTTTACCATGTGACAAGTGAAAAAACATATGGATATCAACCTCTCATTTCAATCTACTTACAGCTGTAATCCTCCCCTGGTCAAGAGATTCTGTGGCACAGTGGTTAAGCGTCTGGACTTGGTAAACTGAGTTTGAGTCTTGTTGGAGTTAATACACTTCGCAGTGTTTTAGCTCATGATAACTAAATACACTGACAACCTGGTACAAACTTTAAATCATGGAATAATCCAGAACATTCTGCCTCAGGTTTTTACATTGCATTTTGTGTAATCACATAAAAACAACATCAAATATAATTCATAGTCAATGTTGCATATCTCATGGTTTTCATGTGCAAAAGGCCTCATTATGTATATGTAGTGAAGCATAAATATTTTTGGTTTTTTTTCTTGCTGCCTCCCTACTCAAGAACCAACTTAAGGTCAGGGTCAGGTTTAAGGACAGGACCTATGCTGTATCTCTTGCGTGGGAAGAACAGTTAAGTCACAGGACAGGACTAAGTTTATGTAACTTATAGCCAAAAATCATTATCAAAATTCATCAAATCAAAACCAAGTCTTACTGGGCAGATTTAGGTTTAAGAAAATAGACAACAAGTCACACTAGTCCAGTCATATTGTTTGGAATGCACTTGGGTCTCAGAGAAACAGCTAGGCTAATCTCGTAACTAACTGAAGACTAGGTTACACAGATAAGCTAAAACAATGTCCCTGCCCGAAAGCAAAACAATAACATTGTTACAGAAGAGGAAAAAGAGGAAAGGTCTTATCTAAACAGCAGGGTAACTGACCACAATCGCACGGGTGCTCTTTACCTCGGGTGAATAGAACAGAATCTCCCAAGATCCCCTGCATTTGAAGTCTGTCTGAGTCCAGACTGACTGACGTCTCTTTATCTGACCACTATCAGCCAGACTCCACAAAGCAAGCCACTGAAAGCACCAAGTGCCCACAGAGAAGCCGGACCTCAGTGACTGGTCGGCTATGGGGTTACACAGTCCAGAGCATGAACAAATAACATAAAATTCATGGCTGAAGAGGGCACTTGGAGACACATGCTTCCACTAAGGCCGGAAAATCCTCAAATGTAATGGAAAGAAGGAAGAGGAAAGAAAAAAAAAATTTGACATTCATTGCCTCTGACCGAATGCATACTACTTCACACTGAAGGCTCATTTATGCTCAACAGTAAACATGGGCACAGATGGAGCCTTTTGTGTACACACTGTCCATATCTGTGTCCATTTTCTGAAAGCTTACATATATGGACAAACAGAGCAGTTAGTACCACCGGACATTGCGGGGGCAAATATAGCCAAAACTCAAGGAAAACACAACCCTGGGCAAAAGTATACAGTGAAGACAGCTACCAATGGTGGAACACAGGTAACTCGCATTTCAGCTTTACTCGCAGTCAATTTGTGGACCCCAAAAATTTAGACTACTGTATAAAAGTCTGTTTTGAGGAAGGATCATCAGTGTGGATGATTATGAATGATGACTTCTTCCTCTTCCGGCTGCTGCATGTCAGCGATGAGGGCGGATGATTCTGTGCGGATAATTCCGGATTATGGATTGCATCACTACTCTTAGCTTCATAGTGGAGTAGAGCAGAGAAGGATTTTCTTTCATCAAAACAGATCAAATCCAGGCTTGCATCTCAGATGTACCTTCTGGCAATTTGTAGCTAAACTTTCAGGTCTTTTTAAGAAAATCCTCCTCTATACCATTTCATCATGAAGATGGATAACTGGTGATACAAAATGCAAAGCTTGCACTGTGCATAATTTCTCCAGTTACATCCACGTAAGCCTGTAACTTCTTCTGGGTTGTTCGGGTGTCTTGGTGGCTTTCCTCACTCTTCTACTTCTTGCACAGTCACTCAGTTTTTGAGAACTGTCTACTCCATGCAGATTTACCATAGAGTGCCATATTGTTTGTATTTCTTTGTAACTGATGTAAATAAAGTCCGAAACATATTCAGTGGCAGCTTTACCATCAAAGAGCCTCGTCCACAAACTACTACAAAAGACTCCAAGCTGCCATTGATGTTAAAGGGGGCAATATACAGTATTAAGAACAGGGATATATAAACTTTTGATCAGGTTCATTTGGGTAGTTCTCTTGTCATTTTGATTTAAAAAGAGGAAAACAGTTGTTTGATAATAAATGGCTTCACCCAACCACTAACCATGAGTGGGGAAAAAAAAAAGTTTTTGTGCTGTCATTCATATTCTGTTAAAAATGGCCAAAAAAGCAAAAATTCTGCCAGGGTATGTAAACTTTCACTTCCATAGTGTGGACTTCGCTCCCCTCCAGACTTCCACCTTTCACTCGCACAGCCCCATCGACCACTGAGAGGAAAAGAGGGGCTCACTCACAGCCAGGCGCATGCAAGTCTGGATGCTCCGTGCCCCGCCTCGCTGGAGGACTTTCATTCATCCAGGGACACTTTAGGGGAAAATCCACACTTGTGCGATCACAGTGCAATGTCAGAGGTTACAAATTGGCTGATTTTCATTTATGACTCAGGAATTCTCACGCTCGTCTTTACTGAGGGACAGGAAGTACGGAAGCGATTTCTCTCACACACACACACACACCACACACACAAAATAAATAAAAATAGCCTGATCTTGTAATTACGAGCTCATGATCTCGGAATTATGAGATCAGCAGTCTGATTTTTTTGTTGTTGTTGTTTTTATCCAGAGAATGCAATATGCTTCTGTAGTTTTGAAATAACCCTGCTAACAGAAACAGAAAAACGTCCTCTGTTCAGGTGGTACCTCCTCTCAGTTTATCCTTGGCAGGTAAACAGAGACAGACAACACTGCTTTTATGACCAGTATACAGCACAAAAAACAAAGATTCACACAGAATACTTGCAAGCTTCAAGTCTCAATTATCTACCAAAACATCTTTGTTGTATACTGCTACAACACTGTATAAGAAACGAAGCAGTATCTAATCCCAATCCAATTCATGTTATGTGGACCATTAATACAACTTGACTCCTAGACATGTCACATATTAACCTCCATCTACCACTGTGCAGAGTGTTTACATTTCTGACTGCAATTGATTGTTCAGAAAGCATGCACATTTGTCATTACTGCAGTATTCATTGCAGTGCGTGAATCATGCACAACAAAAAAATGATCAAGCGTGTAAAATTGGAACGCTGTTTGCGTGCATTTGTGCAAAGATGCACATTCATAACCGAGACCCACTCGCATCGCAGGTGGATTAAAAAATATATATCATTGAGTAAAATATTCACCACATTCTCTGAAATGTGAACATCATAAAAACTTAATTTTTCCCTAACGCATCAATTTACAGACTTGTTAGACTACAAAGTTGCAGAGTCCACATCAGCCATATTTGCTCAACCGTCATGAAGAGGAAAAAATAAATAAATTTATGTCTGCAATGAAACATGTTTCCTGCCCTTTCTTTACATTCATGGAGGTTCGGAAAGAAGCATTTTTGATCTAAAAACCACATTTGTGATCATTTGCTTTGCACAACACATTATGCAATGCATGCAGATAAAAATAAAATAAATAAATCATCTCATGTCCATGTGAGAGATTTGCATTGTATCATCTCAAGAGGTGGTCAGAGCACCTACTCTGAATTGTGTGCAGTGTGCATACAGCAAAAAAAAGAAAAACAAATATAACGCAATGCTAAATATCTTTAGCCATACGAGCATTGTGGTCTTTATAATTTGCAGTTGTTTAATTATTAAGATCATATTGTCTCGAGTACAATTTGTATATGTTCAATAAACCCCTCTATTGATCAATCAATCGTAACAATATTTATGTTTTAACAGTGTCTGCAAAAGTGCATGCATGCGTGTACATGAAGTTAATTCCTTCCCCTGCGCAGTGGTGTCTTAACCGTTGTACAGAGGCTAAGCAGGCAGATTAAATCATTCAACACAAACTTTATTTCTCTTTTTAACAGAGCAGAGCTCTCTAACATTCTGTACTTCAGCCAGCTCAGACTTCTTCCTCTACTCCTTTCAGTCCACCATAACTCAACTCGGTGCTCTATCGCCACCAACTGCTGCAGACAAAACTGAAACAAATAAAACCACACAGACCTCCCCCAATTCCTCACACGATAGATCCCAACATCCCGTCTTCTTAAACAGAAGAACAAGCTGAGCTGGTAACACTGAGGTTTTGACAAGAGAAGGAACTTTTTAACCTCTTAAAATATGTCAAGGTTAGCCATCTTTGAACTTGTCCAAGGTCTGTGTCCCAGAGAATGTTCCCTGTGAACCTGAAGACACTAGCAGTAATAGAGATGGCATCCATCCCACTTTGGATGGAGCAGCTCTCATTTCTAGAAATCTGGCCAATTTTATTAAACCCTCCAAACCGTGACTATCCAGGGTTGGGACCAGGAAGCAGAGTTGTAGTCTTACACAAATCTCTGCAGCTTCTCTCCCCCTGCCATCCCCCCCAATACCCCATCCCCGTAGAGACGGTGCCTGCTCCCAGACCACCAACAACCAGTAAAAATCTATTTAAGCATAAAAATTCAAAAAGAAAAAATATAGCACCTTCAACTGCACCACAGACTAAAACAGTTAAATGTGGTTTATTAAACATTAAGTCTCTCTCTTCTAAGTCCCTGTTAGTAAATGATATAATAATTGATCAAAATATTGATTTATTCTGCCTTACCCAAACCTGGTTAGAGCAGGATGAATATGTTAGTTTAAATGAGTCAACACCCCCGAGTCACACTAACTGTCAGAATGCTCGTAGCACAGGCCGAGGGGGAGGATTAGCAGCAATCTTCCACTCCAGCTTATTAATTAATCAAAAACCCAGACAGAGCTTTAATTCATTTGAAAGCTTGACTCTTAGTCTTGTCCATCCAAACTGGAAGTCCCAAAAACCAGTTTTATTTGTTGTTATCTATCGTCCACCTGGTCGTTACTGTGGGTTTCTCTGTGAATTTTCAGACCTTTTGTCTGACTTAGTGCTTAGCTCAGATAAGATAATTATAGTGGGCGATTTTAACATCCACATAGATGCTGAGAATGACAGCCTCAACACTGCATTTAATCTATTGTTAGACTCGATTGGCTTCGCTCAAAATGTAAATGAGTCCACCCACCACTTTAACCATACTTTAGATCTTGTTCTGACTTAAGGTATGGAAATTGAAGACTTAACAGTATTCCCTGAAAACCCCCTTCTGTCTGATCATTTCTTAATAACATTTACATTTACTTTAATGGACTACCCAGCAGTGGGGAATACGTTTCATTATAGTAGAAGTCTTTCGGAAAGCGCTGTAACTAGGTTTAAGGATATGATTCCTTCTTTGTTATGTTCTCTAATGCCATATACCAACACAGTGCAGAGTAGCTACCTAAACTCTGTGAGTGAGATAGATTATCTCGTCAATAGTTTTACATCCTCATTGAGCACAACTCTGGATGCTGTAGCTCCTCTGAAAAAGAGAGCCTTAAATCAGAAGTGCCTGACTCCGTGGTATAACTCACAAAATCGCAGCTTAAAGCAAATAACCCGTAAGTTGGAGAGGAAATGGCGTCTCACTAATTTAGAAGATCTTCACTTAGCCTGGAAAAAGAGTCTGTTGCTCTATAAAAAAGCCCTCCGTAAAGCTAGGACGTCTTACTACTCAGCACTAATTGAAGAAAATAAGAACAACCCCAGGTTTCTTTTCAGCACTGTAGCCAGGCTGACAAAGAGTCAGAGCTCTATTGAGCCGAGTATTCCTTTAACTTTAACTAGTAATGACTTCATGACTTTCTTTGCTAATAAAATTTTAACTATTAGAGAAAAAGTTACTCATAAACATCCCAAAGACATATCGTTATCTTTGTCTGCTTTCAGTAATGCTGGTATTTGGTTAGACTCTTTCTCTCTGATTGTTCTGTCTGAGTTATTTTCATTAGTTACTTCCTCCAAACCATCAGCATGTCTATTAGACCCCATTCCTACCAGGCTGCTCAAGGAAACCCTACCATTAATTAATGCTTCAATCTTAAATATGATCAATCTATCTTTATTAGTTGGCTATGTACCACAGGCTTTTAAGGTGGCAGTAATTAAACCATTACTTAAAAAGCCATCACTTGACCCAGCTATCTTAGCTAATTATAGGCCAATCTCAAACCTTCCTTTTCTCTCAATAATTCTTGAAAGGGTAGTTGTAAAACAGCTAACTGGTCATCTGCAGAGGAATGGTCTATTTGAAGAGTTTCAGTCAGGTTTTAGAATTCATCATAGTACAGAAACAGCATTAGTGAAGGTTACAAATGATCTTCTTATGGCCTCAGACAGTGGACTCATCTCTGTGCTTGTTCTGTTAGACCTCAGTGCTGCTTTTGATACTGTTGACCATAAAATTTTATTACAGAGATTAGAGCATGCCATAGGTATTAAAGGCACTGCGTTGCGGTGGTTTGAATCATATTTATCTAACAGATTACAATTTGTTCATGTAAATGGGGAGTCTTCTTCACAGACTAAGGTTAATTATGGAGTTCCACAAGGTTCTGTGCTAGGACCAATTTTATTCACTTTACACATGCTTCCCTTAGGCAGTATTATTAGAAAGCATTGCTTAAATTTTCATTGTTATGCAGATGATACCCAGCTTTATCTATCTATGATGCCAGAGGACACACACCAATTAGTTAAACTGCAGGAATGTCTTACAGACATAAAGACATGGATGACCTCTAATTTCCTGCTTTTAAATTCAGATAAAACTGAAGTTATCGTACTTGGCCCCACAAATCTTAGAAACATGGTGTCTAACCAGATCCTTACTCTGGATGGCATTACCCTGACCTCTAGTAATACTGTGAGAAATCTTGGAGACATTTTTGATCAGGATATGTCCTTCAATGCGCATATTAAGCAAATATGTAGGACTGCTTTTTTGCATTTGCGTAATATCTCTAAAATTAGAAAGGTCTTGTCTCAGAGTGATGCTGAAAAACTAATTCATGCATTCATTTCCTCTAGGCTGGACTATTGTAATTCATTATTATCAGGTTGTCCTGAAAGTTCCCTGAAAAGCCTTCAGTTAATTGAAAATGCTGCAGCTAGAGTACTGATGGGGAATAGAAGGAGAGAGCATATTTCACCCATATTGGCCTCTCTTCATTGGCTTCCTGTTAATTCTAGAATAGAATTTAAAATTCTTCTTCTTACTTATAAGGTTTTGAATAATCAGGTCCCAACTTATCTTAGGGACCTCATAGTACCATATCACCCCAATAGAGCACTTCACTCTCAGACTGCAGGCTTACTTGTAGTTCCTAGGGTTTTAAGAGTAGAATGGGAGGCAGCCTTCAGCTTTCAGGCTCCTCTCCTGTGGAACCAGTTCCTAATTCGGATCAGGGAGACAGACACCCTCTCTACTTTTAAGATTAGGCTTAAAACTTTCCTTTTTGCTAAAGCTTACAGTTAGGGCTGGATCAGGTGACCCTGAATCATCCCTTAGTTATGCTGCTATAAACTTAGACTGCTGGGGGGTTCCCATGATGCACTGTGTTTCTTTCTCTTTTTGCTCTGTATGCACCACTCTGCATTTAATCATTAGTGATTGATCTCTGCTCTCTTCCACAGCATGTCTTTTTCCTGATTCTCTCCCCTCAGCCCCAACCAGTCCCAGCAGAAGACTGCCCCTCCCAGAGCCTGGTTCTGCTGGAGGTTTCTTCCTGTTAAAAGGGAGTTTTTCCTTCCCACTGTTGCCAAGTGCTTGCTCACAGGGGGTCGTTTTGACCGTTGGGGTTTTTCTGTAATTATTGTATGGCTTTTGCCTTACAATATAAAGCGCCTTGGGGCAACTGTTTGTTGTGATTTGGCGCTATATAAATAAAATTGATTTGATTTAATAGGACTGGACTTATGCTGAGCACAGACAGACAGATGCAAAGTCTTTGCAATACCCAATGGCCATATATGATGACTTTGTGTAATAAGTGAAAGACCGAAACTTAACTACATTCAAATTACTGTAGAAACAAATCAATTCTTCAGTTTCTTCAGCTGGTCTGTGTCTAGACTATTTTTAAATTTGTGTTGTGATACCTGCATAACTGTGCTTTACTTAGCGGCAGCCTATCACTCTCTGGAAACAATATGAAGTGACAAACAGAATCATGATATGGTCAGTATTTTACTGCAATGTTTTTGAATCATGAGAATGTGACTCTCAAAGACTTGTGTCACAACAGCCACTGCACTTCAAATTTTCATCACCAGTGGGTACTCCATCACATGGAGTGGGAATGCTGTGGTCGAATACCTAAAGATTAAACTAAACTTCCAAGCAAGGGCTTTCCACTGGGTCATTCTCAAGAGATGATTCAGTCCCAGGTGTGCGCTGCTCAGTCACCACAGTCATTTCACTTCACACCCAAGAAGTCAATCAATCACATGCTGTCTCTGCAACAACTCACTGTGGCTTCTACTTTATGAATGATGCTGTGATCTTTTTTGAAAGAAATGGATGACAAAATTTCTATTAAGTCGAGAGTGAAATTCATGTATCTGGATTGTAGGTTTGGACTATGAGGTTGAAAGACATCTGGGAGGAACACATGAAGCACTGAGGTCAGAGGTGGTTGAGATGCAAATATCTTGACAGGGAAATAAAGGCCAACATCTTCAAATTCTACTTCCAGCCTTCTTACTGTGTGGTAAGGCTGGAAGCAGCCAATTTAAATAATGATTTAATCGCTGTTAAGAAAGAAAAAAAAAAAAAAAATCAACCAAAATGATTTTTTTAATCAGTAAGTAAAACATTACCAAAATATGAAATTAGTACCATTAATTAATGGTACTTGTACATGTTGTATATGCACCTTTATGTTTAATACATCAATAAAGATTATAACTAATTTGTATAGTCTCATTTAGAAGAATTAAATAAATAAAAACTAACAATAGTCTACTTAAATCAATATTTTATTGATTTAAACAGACTTTTGTTTAATCTATTTAAACTGAAAAAATAAAAAATCATGACGTTTTAGGGGAAAAAAAGTTTTTTTTTTTTTTTAAACCAGCCCTGGCGATGGCATTTAATCAACTGCAAATGATAAAGAAGACAATGCTCATACGGCTGAGGGTATTTTAGCATTACATTATTTGTAAGACTTTTCCAGCCAGGTTAATTTATGGAAATATTAGATTTACAACATTTTTGCATCTTTGCAGTGATGAAATACCTTTACTTGTAATTTAACAGAGAATTAGCCAAACATAACAGTTTTGTGATATTGTACACCCCATATTGAGTGTCAAATTGACATGCATAATGGTTACTAGGGATGGGTATCGATAAGATTTTATTGATACTGATATCATTATCGATTCCGCTTATCGATCCGATTCCCTTATCGATACCTCTTGTGAATTTTTTTGTGTACTAAAAGTAGGTTTTACAGGTTTTCTAAGTCAGTGGGTCAAAGAGCTTTTTCATATCGTGCACCCACTCTGTGGAACGGTCTTCCTGCCACCGTGATGCAAATGGAGTCCGTGGACATTAAGTCAAGTCTTAAAACCCATTTTTAATTCTCTTTCTTATGAATAGTGTTTATTTTTATCTGTTTTATTCTTTTACTTGTGTTTTTAATTATGTATTTGAATTTTTAATTTTTTTTATTTATTTTTTTATTTTTTATGTTGAACTGTACTATGTGAGGTGCCTTGAGATGGCTTTTGTTGTGATTTGGCGCTTTATAAGCTGATTAAATTGAACAACATTTTATTGAGTCTTAAAATAAATAAATATGAAATTGGTCACTGGATCCTTAAAACTTTGGACATAATAAACTCTACATGGTTGATCTCTGAACATAAATAGAAATAAACAAAATCTGTAGTTTTGTCAAAAGCATTTCCTTTCAGACATTATTGGCATAAATGTCACTCCATACATCTGAGCAGAGCTCTTGCAGCTGGCTGTGCTGCACGTCAGGATGTAAATTATAAAGAATGCAGCACGTCTCATTTTGGGAGGAAAAAAAAAGTTTTAGTCAAATGTAGTTTCTTGTCTGTATTACAATGTTTATAAGAGGTGTCATATTATTTAAAGCGGCAATTCATTTTGAAGGTATTAATTCCGACCAGACTGTCTTGGCAGAGCTGCTCAGCGTTTGGAGCTGTGCGAACAGAACAGAGAACGATTCTCGTTTCTTGACTGCAACAAGTCAAGAGTCCCAGTTAGTGACTTTAATCCACACAAAAGTGACTCAATATTTTAATGGCTTTGAGAGGGGTTAAGAAGCGGACTTGCCGTTTCTGAAGAGCAGCGAATCAAAGAACCAACAAGCTAGTGGATTGAAGCATTGCTTCAATATTTCACGCTTCAAAGTGGAGTCGCGCTGCAGAAGTGGTTGATTACAGAGCCGCTGCAGGGTCTGTAATCAAAGGAGAGGAATGATCAGTTTACCGACAAACACCCTCAAAAACAATGGCTGCTCTAAAGGACCGATAAAGGAATCGTTAAGCAAAAAGGCTATTGATATCGGTGGATTGAATCATTTCTTAACGATACTCGAAAAGAACCGGTTCTTGATACCCAACCCTACTGGTTACATGTAATAAAGCAGAAGCAACTGAATACGCTAATGTAGAGACTTTGGAGCATGGTGGATTAGTAGTTAGCACTGTTGCCTCACAGCAAGAAGGTCATGGGCTTGATTCAAACCTGTGGTCTTTCTGTGTGGCGTTTGCATGTTCTCGTGTTTGCGTGGATTTTCTCCGGGTGCTCCGGTTTCCTCCCACATTTAAAAGACATGCAGGTTAGGTGAATTGGAAACTTTATAATTGTAATATTTTGCCTTGTAAAAGAGGTCTCATTCTCAATGAGACTAATGTGGTCGTATATATCACAACAGCAGTTTGGTTGTCCATTCGGTTGCTCCCGTTTTTTGTGTTCGGGGTCACACAGCGATACAACCAGATCCGCATTGATATTTGCCAGGTTTTATGCCGGAGGCCCTTCCTGACGCACATCCAGTGTTACCTGGAGAAACACACACAGCCGCTGGTGTTCCAAAGAGGTCTCCCATCCAAGTACTAACCAGGTCCCGCACTGCTTAGCTTCTGAGATCTGATGGGATCAGGCTTACACAAAGCAGTCCTCAAAATGTTCCAAACTTTAAATGTTTTGTCACAGAAACCCCCGATTTTCACTGTGAATGGAACTGTGATGCATCAAGAATGTAGATTCATAGCCGAGTTGATTCAGAGCAAGTATGATTCCGTGCGAGACATCCCCATTCGCACACCTTTTAATCAGTGCAATTAACTCTGAATGTTTTCAACTAGCATTAACACCTCTGTAATTAGTTTGCACCCTCGAATCAGCAGGTCTACTGGTTTAATGATTGTCTCTGCAACCATATCCATTTCTAGACCCATTTGCTGATGGATATAATGTTCTTTACTATAAAAAGCACCAAATTATTTAAGGACTATAAGATTTTAATTCCTTACGTTTAAGTATTTTTCCATGAACAACTTAATGGTCAAATTCACATAAAAGTCACTCTATTCACTAGTACTGCCCCCAACCCCCATCCATCATTGCAGCAGTGATTGTAATGTTAAAAGACCCCAGCGCGGGATGATGGAGACGCACCATCAAACAGGAATGACCATCCCAACATTATTTGCATAACAAGTAACTCCAACAAAGTCACAGCGAGTTGCAAAGTTCTGATCTTGATTTCACTACAGAACAGAAACTACAACCATATAAACCACTATGGTAAAGCAGATATTTCCCACCATTACATCACCTGCATGGGTTGTCAAACTCAAATTACCTGAGTATTTTAATTACATTCCAGAAATATCTGCACAACTGCCATACTCTACACTAGAGTATTTACACAGTATTTTAGGAATTTCAATGTATAAATAGTGACATACCAACAAAGGGCCTGACTTTTCAAAGAATTGCTTTGGGTTTTTTTGGAAGCCTGGGTTATTCAAAAAGTATCTAACGTGCATCACTGCTGATCATAAAATAAGTGCTTAGTTCAGTAGCATGTCTGTGTTTTTAACATATAGTTGTAGTGAAATGCATGCTCAATAACTTAAAAATTAATAAATGTCTGCAGCTTTTGTAATTTCTCATCAGCGCTGGGCTGAATAAAGCTGAACTTTATACTGGTGATTTTGCAGTGTACAAACAATTTTAAAGTAAAAATCACCAAGACAAAAGTTGTACTTTTGTTGAACTTGTACTCAAATGATGTGCCACATCAAAAGTTGTAAAAAAAAATAAAAATAAATAATAAAACAACAAATCTGAAAACCCAAGGCCTGTACCAATCACCAGTCTTCTCCGAGTCCTGTAAAGCAAGTATCCACCAACAGCAAGTCAAACAGAGGTGCCTTTAAGAAATATTAAAACATATAATTTTTATTATATTATTATATTTACTTTATTTTTCTTGTGTTGCTGAATTAAAGGACATCATGAATGTGCTGCTGTAAGGTAAAACCACATTTACACTTCAGCATTTCTTTCCTCATGTTTTTTAAGACTGATGAATTATCTTCCCTGCCTGTGTGTGTGTCACAGACGTGCTGCTGAACAAGAGCAGGTTAGTCTCCTTTTCAACTGCAATAACCTTCACAAAAAAGAGATAAAAGCTATATACAGTTTGAGGTTCATCTGCCACAAAAATTAATCTGCTGCTCTTCAGGAAGCATAACCATGTGAGCGCTGTGTAAAGGCCGTGACTAACAGTCTACTTTACAGAAGCTTAATCTGAGAACTAACCATAATTCCTACATGCTTGACAAAAACTGTATATTGGGTATCTCTTTGATCATCTTTCAGTTAATTAAAAGGCTCCATTTCACCCCCATGGGGTACGTTCAGTTCTTTTATGTGTGCTGCTGTTTAAAGAAAGTCAAATTTGGATTAGAACCAATGAAGAGACAAAAAGGCCATTCATTCTGTGCAGTTCTTTCTTGGAGAGGGCTGACGCAATCTCTTTCCTTGGTCCTTGATTCTCTTTGTAAAATTGACACTGGCCCCGTTCCTCCAGATTTTTCACAGTGGACTCAAGGTCATTAAAGTTGAAGATGCCACCCGCAACACAGAAATTGTTCATCCTGCCTGCCATTACAACATTACGACCTGGTCCACACGGACACAAAACCATCTTAGTTTTCAAACAGTGTTTCGTAAACATGGCAATGTTTCAAGATTTATCTGCATCCACAGTAAAATGCTCAAATCAACCCCAAAAAAATGTTGTGGTACATATGCCAAAGCCTGTAGGTGGCACTGTTAGGTTGTGAGTGCATGTACTTTTATGTCGCTCACTGTCTTTCTACGCCTTGAAAACAACACACACACAGAGCGAGAGGCTACATACTAAAATTTCTACACAATTGAAATTTCCATTTCAATTTCCACACTTCAGTTTGAATCTACATTGTGTGCATGAATGCGTGTGCATTTCTCTGTCGTTCATGCAGAATCAGGAGAAAAGTGACACGGAATATTAGTCCCTTTCAGTGGACTTTATATGGCTGGAAAACAACACAGCCATGAACATTTAATTTATATATACACACACATATACATATATATCATTGCAGGGACTGAAAGAAAATTTTGTGACTGTTGTCCGATTCAGAAAATTCACTTTTGGCCTCTTCTGACTGGATGGCCACATGGAGAGAGAGAGAAAAAAAAAAAAAAAAAACTTGGACATGGGAAAAAGCATTGGTTTATATACAAAGAATGGAGTGGCAGGCACACTGAAAAACTTTTGTTTCTCCGTGGTTAGACCGGTGGTGCTGTGATATAATCTTTTCAGAAACATTCCATATTTCTTGTGCACATGGAGATGCAAATCCAGCTCAAAATTCCCCACTCTGGGACCCGTTTCCAAATGCTATCATTTTCAACTGTTCCAAACGCCGTTTATGTGTGGATGAAATGCCAAGAAGGATACAAAACTTGTGCAGATATGCCTAAACATGTTCCCATGTGGACGGGGCCTACAATCTCCAACTCAAGACAAAGGCCAAACAGTCCTTGCAAGGCTCCTGGACAGCTTGTACTGGTTTGATGTTCTCGTGTATTAGATCTTTTGTCATTACTATAATGCAACACGTGACTATGAAACGTTGAAATAATTAGAAGAGTTCTAGTTTGGTGTTGTGGTCTTCACTCAAAGTTAAATGTGTTCTTTATCTGAATAGTCAAGCAAGAGTATTGAAGAGAAGTTACTGACAGTTGCCTAACTTGGGACAACCATATTCCTGAACATCTGAATATAGCATCAAAACTGTGAATCCATGGAGAGCGAGAGAAAGAGAGAAATACAAACCAGAAGTCTTCCATCAATTTGACAAGCATACAGCACTGCATAGCTACAGGGTACATTATGGGAAATGACAAAACACTGAATGCTCCAAATGTTCAGGTTCTGTTAAATGAACAGTTAACCTTAATGAGGCTTTACCTGGTTAAATATACCTCAGGAGCATCGGTGGCATCATGTTCTGTGATTTCAGTGTGTGCATTCCTGGTAGGTAAAACATCTCCGGTAACAGCGTGCCAGAAAAGACATCATTTTGTCACTTGTTGGTGTCAGTCAGCAACAGGTTTTGCTGTTTGGTAAAGATATTTATTCATATTTGCTTGAAATGAGCAAGACTGCTAATTGCAATTTCTCTCTGGAGATAAGATGTGGGGAAAAGCTCAAAGTAGTGACATCATTGCAATCGATCATACTAGTAGATTATAATTTTTCTCTTTTTTAAAAAATTGAAAATCATACTGTATTTCTATTAGAGCACAATGATTAGTTGATGACTGGCAATTAAATTAATGGACAATAATTTTAATAATTCACTAATCAAATTAATTCCAAATTCCTTGATTTCAGCTTCACAGATGTGAGTATTTTCAGATTTATTTTACTAGCACTTTTAGTCCTCCCTGGCAGTAAGCCATGGGTTAAAGCAATAAATGTTCATCTGACTGAAATTTTTTCCTGGCAAAAATCAATGCCAGCAATTCCCTAAAATGTGGCGTAGTGGGGGAACACACTCTTTTTTCCTCAATAAATACAATAAACATATTATACAGTATACAAATCTATTCTAAATAGCCTCGGAAAGAGAGACAAAGCTTAAAAAGAATGCAAAACCTGAACATAAAGGTACATAAAAGGATGGTGGGGAGCGGGGTGTCGTCTTGATTCTGGGGGGGTGTCCGCCAGAACATTTTTAAAAGAGCAAGTCAAATTTTGTGTATTCTGGTGAATTTTAATAGGTATGAAGCCCTCTGAAATGAAAAACACTCACTTCAAACTGTGAAGTACAAATACAGCATGGGGGGTCTGGGGGATCTCCTCCAGAAATTTTTTAAAAGAGCAAGTCAAATTTTAGGTATTCTGGTGAATTTTAATAGGTATGAAGCCCTCTGAAATGAAAAACACTCACTTCAAACTGTGAAGTAAAAATACAGCATGGGGGGTCTGGGGGATCTCCTCCAGAAATTTTTTTAAAAGAGCAAGTCAAATTTTGTATATTCTAGTGAATTATAATAGGTTTGAAACCCTCTGAAACAGAAAACTCACTTCAAACTGCCAAGTAAAAATTCTTGGTCTTCTATAGTATTTTGATTGGTTCTATTCCGGTAAATGCACCAAAAGGGTGCTGTGTCGCTGGCTGTACAGTCAATAAAATACAAAATTAGGGCCTAAAGCAACTGACAACATTGTTCTGCTGTGCACAAAGTAACACTGTCCCCCGTTTTGAAAATGCATGCGCACTGAGAAACTCAAAACTGGTTTATTCACATTTAATTGGTAAAACGCTGTCACTCGTAAAACAAACTAGGGTTGCAACTAACGATTATGTTAGTAATCAATTAATCTGTCAATTAATTGTTTTTTATTTTTTGTCTTTTACTTACATCTGAGTTTTGTCATTATTTCTTTAAGTGTTATTAAAAGGCCTATATCACGCAACATCGTTTGTCCTTGTAACAAAGTTATGCTATATTCTCCTCAAAAACATACCTGTGTTTTGTTTTATTTTGCACATACATACATACATCACCGACACAACAAAGAGATTTCCATCAGGTTTAACCCGATTATGAGCATTTTTAGATGCCTACAGCAACTATTTCAACCACTGACAACATATTACAGCAAGAGTCCACAAAAGTATTTTAAAGGCCTAACTAAAGTTTAATGTTATCTTTAATAACATATTTTCATGAAAAACGACACAAAAGTGCAATTTACTGCATTTTATTTTGTAAAAACACAAGTCAGATGTGGTTTGACCAAAACAAATTGTCATTCAACTTAAATAAACAGGGTTGAAGTGGAGGTGTAAGAGTCACTAAGTGTTCACAGGAAACAGTTATTTCTATATTTATGTTCATTGTTAGTTGGTTTTATCTTTTCTGTTTTGTTTTATCAGGTTCTTTTTGTCTGTTTCTCTAAAACTGTATTGTAGCATTATTAGTTATTATTACTATTGTTGTTGTTGCTATTATTAATAATATATAAATAAAAATAAATAAAATATTTCAATTTGTAATACATTTGACTCTTTTACAACAACAAACGCTGAGCCATTAATTATTACAACCCCTGGCAAAAATATGGAATCACCGGCCTCGCAGGATGTTCATTCATTTGTTAGTTTTGTAGAAAAAAAAAAGCAGATCACAGACATGACACAAAACTAAAGTCATTTCAAATGGCAACTTTCTGGCTTTAAGAAACACTATAAGAAACCAGGAAAAAAAAATTGTGTCAGTAACGGTTACTTTTTTAGACCAAGCAGAGGGAAAAAAAATATGGAATTACTCAATTCTGAGGAAAAAATTATGGAATCATGAAAAACAAAAGAACGTTCCAACACATCACTAGTATTTTGTTGCACCACCTCTGGCTTTTATAACAGCTTGCAGTTTCTGAGGCATGGACTTAATGAGTGACAAACAGTACTCTTCATCAATCTGGCTCCAACTTTCTCTGATTGCTGTTGCCAGATCAGCTTTGCAGGTTGGAGCCTTGTCATGGACCATTTTCTTCAACTTCCACCAAAGATTTTCAATTGGATTAAGATCCAGACTATTTGCAGGCCATGACATTGACCCTATGTGTCTGTTTGCAAGGAATGTTTTCACAGTTTTTGCTCTATGGCAAGATGCATTATCATCTTGAAAAATGATTTCATCATCCCCAAACATCCTTTCAATTGATGGGATAAGAAAAGTGTCCAAAATATCAACGTAAACTTGTGCATTTATTGATGATGTAATGACAGCCATCTCCCCAGTGCCTTTACCTGACATGCAGCCCCATATCATCAATGACTGTGGAAATTTACATGTTCTCTTCAGGCAGTCATCTTTATAAATCTCATTGGAACGGCACCAAACAAAAGTTCCAGCATCATCACCTTGCCCAATGCAGATTCAAGATTCATCACTGAAGATGACTTTCATCCAGTCATCCACAGTCCACGATTGCTTTTCCTTAGCCCATTGTAACCTTGTTTTTTTTCCTGTTTAGGTGTTAATGATGGCTTTCTTTTAGCTTTTCTGTATGTAAATCCCATTTCCTTTAGGCGCTTTCTTACAGTTCAGTCACAGACGTTGACTCCAGTTTCCTCCCATTCGTTCCTCATTTGTTTTGTTGTGCATTTTCGATTTTTGAGACATACTGCGTTAAGTTTTCTGTCTTGACGCTTTGATGTCTTCCTTGGTCTACCAGTATGTTTGCCTTTAACAACCTTCCCATGTTGTTTGTATGTGGTCCAGAGTTTAGACACAGCTGACTGTGAACAACCAACATCTTTTGCAACATTGCATGATGATTTACCCTCTTTTAAGAGTTTGATAATCCTCTCCTTTGTTTCAACTGACATCTCTCGTGTTGGAGCCATGATTCATGTCAGTCCACTTGGTGCAACAGCTCTCCAAGGTGTGATCACTCCTTTTTAGATGCAGACTAATGAGCAGATCTGATTTGATGCAGGTGTTCGTTTTGGGGATGAAAATTTACAGGGTGATTCCATAATTTATTCCTCAGAATTGAGTGAGTCCATATTTTTTTCCCCCTCTGCTTGGTCTAAAAAAGTAACCATTACTGACTGCTACAATTTTTTTTTCCTGATTTCTTATAGTGTTTCTTAAAGCCAGAAAGTTGCCATTTGAAATGACTTTAGTTTTGTGTCATGTCTGTGATCTGCTTTTTTTCTACAAAATTAAACAACTGAATGAACATCCTCAGAGGCCGGTGATTCCATAATTATTGCCAGGGGTTGTATACAGAAAACAAATGCACACAACGTGCTGAGATGCAAACAGCTTAATGCTAACTTTAACACTGAAAACGCCATAGACATGCTAACGCATTAGCATCGGTCCCGTCTTTAAGTTATAAAATACACCTATCAACTGCTTCAGAAGACCATAACAGGTCGGTTTAACATAAAAAGGTAAATATTACTCACAGACATATGCTCTTTAGGGTTTTAGTGGGGAAAAATTAAGATAAAGCGAAATAAAACAAAGAGCCGAAGCAGCAGATCGAAGCATTGCTTCATTGATTCAAGGTTCAAAGCAAAGCCACACCCCGCTCTGCCAATGTTCCCACGAAGACAGGGAGGAGAAGGACCATGGCTCATGGCAAGCAGCAAACAGAGCAGAGAGGAATGAAATTCACAGTCTCCTTCTCCGCGGTGTGGCGCAATCCACGCTGACATTGCTACTGCTTTGATTAGCGCAGAATGGGATGTTGCTTTGACAATGACTACGTTTACATGCTGATAATATTAGGGATGGGTATCGAGAACCGGTTCCTTTCGGGTATCGTTAAGAAATGACTCGATCCACCGACATCAATAAGCTTTTTGCTTAACGATTCTGTTATCGGTCCTTCAGAGTGGCAGTTGTTTTGGGGGGTGTTTGTCAGGAAAATGATCATTTCTCTACATTGATTACAGACCCTGGAGCGGGTCTGTAATCAATTTTTCTGCAGCGCGGCTTTGCTTTGAACCTTGAACCAATCGAAGCAGTGGTTCGCAGATTGAAGCAGTGCTTCGATCTATTGCTTCATTTATTCTTTCTTCTGCTTAATTTTCCCCCGCTAAAACCGTAAAGAGCATACATCTGTGAGTATTATTTACCTTTTTAATGTTAAACCGACAGAACAGTTGACAGATGTATTTTATAACTTAAAGTAGACCTGCATTGAAATAAATGTGGTCAGATTTCAGAAAGAAATAGCTGATATGTATTTATAAGACCCTTATGAATGCAGTAAAGTAAATCTGCAAGCCCAAATTTGTAATTCAGCGGAGAAATCTTCGTTTAAAATTGACAAATCTGCAGCTAAAATTTGGCCCTCCGTGAAAACTGTTTGTACATCCGGGACTTTGCAGTGACGTGCGGCAGAAGACGGAGCGCTCGCGCCTTCAGTCCGATCCCGCATTGAAATTGATTTTATCTGTTAGTAATGTTACTGTTATACACATCCTGGTTTCAATATCCAAAAGTAAGCTGCATGAATGCGACATACAGCTCTGCATGCTCAGATCAGCGGTGACATCGACAGCGGGTGACGCTCTTCCCCGACTCTTATGCCTTGCTCTCACTGCCTCCGATGCGCTTACTGAGTCTGCGGGCTCGGTAAATGCCGCAGCGGGCCACTCACACCGCCCTAGTGTCTGCTGTGCAGCCGGCACCACCTCCCTGTCTACTGAATAGAGGTGCAGCCAACTTAGCAACAAGTCCAGAGACGACGCTCACTGTTTTGATGTGGAGCGGCCGGTGACACCTGTTGCCCGCAAGGACAGACTTCTTGCGGCAAAATCCGCAGCGCCGCGCGGTCTCGGTAATCGAAGCCACTGAGAGAGGTTTGTATCTTTTTAATGACTTGAATTCTTTGCGGGATTTCTCCGTTGAATGACAGATCTGGGCTTGCAGATTTACTTTACTACATTCAGAAGGATCTTATGTGTAAATATAAGTCATTTTTTGGTCCAAAGATCTGACTGCATTGATTTCAATGCAGGTCTACTTTAAAAACGGGAGCGATGCTAACGCTTTAGCATGTCTATGGCATTTTCAATGTTAAAACTTAGCATTAAGCAGTTGCAGCTGTCATCATGTTCGGGTGCATTTGTTTTCAAATTGTAATATTTTTTAAATTTATTTTTGTTTATATATTAACAACCTAATGATTTATACACAATATATACTTATTATATACAATTTTAGAGAAAGAGACAAAAAGAACCTGAACAACAGAAAATATAAAACCAACAATGAACATACATAAATAAATACACACATACATACATGCAGAAATAAATAAGTGTTTCCTGTGAACACCTAGTGACTCTTACACCTCCATTTCATCCCTGTCTTATTTAAGTTTAATGACAGTTTGTTTCAGTCAAACCATATTTTCACTTTAATTTCTTCAGTGATTTCCTCCAGAACTATCTGCCAAGCTAGAAAACTGCTGCATCCTAGTAAGAGCAGAATACTACTGGAATGAATCTGAATAAGGAAAGTTGGGTTTTTTCTCACTAAATGGATGCTGCACTCACTGCAGTTTATCGTCTGGAATAGTCCCAAATTGCATTTCAGAGCTTCTAGAATTCAAACATTTTTGTGCGGGTGGTGTTGGAGGGCAATTTTGGGTTTCAGCTTTTTTGTTTTTCATCACTGTCATCCCTGAATATGTCAATCGTAAGTCACGTTTGTGCGGATTAAAGTCACTAACTGGGACTCCTGTCTTGTTGCGAGAAAGAAACGAGAATCGTCCTCCGTTCTGTTCACACAGCTCCAAATGCTGCGCGGCTCTCTGCCGAGTCAAGTTAGAACAATAGAGTCCAGTCGGAATTAATAACTTCAAAGCGAAACATCGTTTTGTTTATTTTTATTTATGTCCAGAGATCAAGGATACAGTGACCAATTTCATATTTATTTACTTTATGACTCAATGAAATACAGAGAAAACCTGTAAAGCCTACTTTTAGTACAAAATTCACAAGAGGTATTGATAAGGGAATCGATAAGGAATTGGATCGATAAGCAGAAACGATAATGGCATCGATAGATAAAATCTTATCAATACCCATCCCTAGTTAATATTTGGGTTAAGGTCAATATTCCGGTTTCTGAATCATTAGGAATAACCCATTTACATGCTTAAGCAGACAAAGTTACTCCTGTATACACGGTCATTGGTATCATTTGGAATATCAAATTAAATAGATAAAACAATGCACACCAAGATCCTCTGCTAAGGTGCACATGCAGAAATACTAACTCAAATATAAAGAAAAAGCATAACACACTCAAAATATTGATGTCTAGCCGCTGTTTTATTTACATTAATTACCAATTACCAATTGGTAATTACCAATTACCAATTAATTAATTGGTAATTAATATAAATAAAACAGCGGCTAGACATCAATATTTTGAGTGTGCTATGCTTTTTCTTTATATATCATTTGGAATATCCCCATCTAAACATCGATGCATGTCTTCCACCGGTGCTTGATTTGGTCTGGCGTTCGTGCAAAACCTGCTTTGTGTAAAATCCCTCACTACACACTTTATACACTTTTCTCAAACAGGCATTAACATTTTCTCACTTTTCTCTCCTGTGTAAACACTCTTTTTTCTTATGGGCAAGAAGATTATAACAGACACACGCAGAACACAATGCGCGTGCTGTCCCTTCGCTCACTGCCTCCGGGGGTATGGATGCGGGACCTGCAAAGAATCCAAGTCATGGACACGGAGCTCTGCAGCTGTGGTATACCGAGACCCCTGTGGCGCTGTGGAGTTTTTCCCGCAAGAAATCTATCCATGCGGGCTGCCTCCACATCAAAACAGCGAGCCTGATAAGGACACAGAACTTAAATGCGCTGTTCATCTCTGCTTCTGTGGTGTCCGGTGGGTTGCACGCGCCGCATACAAGTAGTTGCTGTACTCAAAAGACCAAGATTCCTTGCGGATAGAACAGGCGCAGAACACTAAATAATGTTCCTTTCTATTGGGATATCCCGATGCGCATTTATATGACCTGATATTCGGGTTAGAAAAGGAGTAACCCAGGGGTCTTATTCGGGTTTTTAAAAACCAGAATATGAGCATATTCGGGTTTTTGCGGGTGTTTACATGGCCGTGCGCAACTGGGTTATTGCTAATATTCCGGTTATGAAAGGGTTATTGGCTGCATGTAAACGTAGTCAATGAGAGTATCATATTTCGGCCCCAAAACACGCATGACACCACGTGCGCGCTCGTATGAGTGGTTAAATTTTCCAAATGACGGAAATCTGTCGTGGTGACGGAGAACTTTAACCTATGCAGTAAACTGAATATCTTTGTGCTGTGGACAACACAGGACACCTGAAGGCATCATCTTGGGCTCCGTAAAATATTCATCAACATTTGTCGCCATTTATTGATACTTTAAGGACTAAACAACTAATGACTTATTGAGAAACTAATTGATCCATTATGAAAAAATAGTTAGCTGCAGCGCTGATTTCCATGTTGACTTCATGCAACTGCCAAACATAAATTTTTACAACACATCTATGTGAAGTTCTTTAAAAATAAAAGCTGAAAATGGGGCTGGACTGAAAGGCGCAGGACGTGCAGGAGCATCCAGGACACTTGAAAACAAAAACCCCGCTTGTGTGCCGTGGTGGCTGCTGTATCAATTGTATTACATTACTGAGCCATATATATTGATGTATAACACAAAACTGTCAAAAGGGGTAATAGATATAAGTGTAAAGATGACTGACTATATCATCAGAGCAGTAAATTAATCAGTCCATGTGAACGTCCTGCAGAATGTAGTTTTTTTTTTTTGTTTGTTTTGTTTGGGTTTTTTTCAGGCCTGCAGCACACTCCTGCGGTATTCTCGGCTCCTGTGCGTCCTGCGCCTTTCAGTCCAGGCAAACACCTTTCAGTCCAGCTGGGAAAATGCATTAGCATGTAAGGAAAATAATGGAAAGCCTCAGAACTAAAACTGAGAACTAAGCTATAAATGTTGCTGCAAATGCAACTCGTGATTTGACTGCTTATTTATTTTATGCATTTTCATTCCTAAATAATAATTTAATAGTATTCCCTTTTTGACACGGATAAACCCACATACACCTGGTTGGCACAAATAACGTCAGAAGAACTTGCCTGTTTGTGTTAAATAATTTTCCAAAATAGTCATTTGTTCCTAGAATTTAGGAGTAAAAGCACAACAACAACAACAAAACATACCAAACGTTTTAAAATATCAGAGCTCGACGTAAGATATGAACGTCACGAAATATTTTCCAGCAACGCAACAAACTTCCTCAGAGGTTTTACTTTAATCCTTATCAAAGTACAGCACAGTACTGGTGGAATAATATGATATAAATCAGGAGAAACCTTACCGTGCGGGAAAATTTTCAGAGTGCTCAGCAAAACTGGCGAACTCGAACTATTTTGCCATCTCCCGACAAATCAGAGAAAACACCCGATTTCTTTTTCAAAGTCCATAAAGCTCAGCCACGCAGACATGACTGACCGTCAGCTCGGTTAAAAAAAAACAACAAAAACGAGATTTCAATAGATGTTCGTGTGCAAGAGTATAAGGAAATACCTGTATGAAAAAGCTACATTCTGCCCCGTTTGCTCCTTTTTCCTCACATTAACCGCAGTCTGCGGTTTGTGTGACTCAGGCGGCGGGGCTGCGAGACCAAAAAAAAAAAAAAATCCGGATTGGAGGAGGAAGTTACTTTTGCTGTAATTATCGTCAAGGTAGAAAATAAACGTGCTTCTCTTCCGATTTATCCTTTCAGCGTAAGAGCTCTCTATTTTATTGTCTTAAAATTCCCATCTACACCCTCTCTGTACAGGCAGGTATAAATATACAATAAACACTGAATAATTCACAGTAATAAATGTGCAAGTAAATTGTGCAAGCAAAATAAAATGTGCAATAAGAAAAAAATGTGTGAAACAGACAGACTAAAACTGTAGGTGAGGTACGAGGTCTGTCCGTAAAGTATCGTACCTTTTTATTTTTTTCAAAAACTATATGGATTTCATTCATATGTTTTTACGTCAGACATGCTTGAACCCTCGTGCGCATGCGTGAGTTTTTCCACGCCTGTCGGTGACGTCATTCGCCTGTGAGCGCGCCTTGTGGAAGGAGTGGTCCCGCCCCCTCGTCGGATTTTCATTGTCTGGAAATGGCGGAATGAAAAGGACTTTTTTTCCATCAGAATTTTTTCAGAAGCTGTTAGAGACTGGCACCTGGAAACCATTCGAAAAATTTATCTGGCTTTCAGTGAAAATTTTACGGGCTTCACAGAGAATAAGGACTTTAACTACAGGTTTAAGGACCCCTTTAAAGGACGGTCGGTGTGCCGCGCTGCGAGCTGCGACAACGCGGCACAAACCACTGGATCATTTCTAAGCTGATGGCTCTGTGGATACGAGACCGTCATGTGCTCTTTCTCTGGTTATCACAAGACCTGGACATCAGCCATTTTCCGGCAGATTTCACTTTTAACAAGAGATTTTGTCATGGAAAGCCGCGCGGAGGCTTCGCGCGTCACGACCGATTCGCTGATGAAGCGAGACAAAGGAACACCTCCGTTTCGGCGTGTTAGAGGACAAGTTGGGACATGTCTATCTCGGCTTTCAGTGCTTACCAGTCGAGTGAGTATAAAAGAACTTGTGGAGAGCTGGACATGTCCCAACTTGTCCTCTAACACGCCGAAAATCCGACGAGGGGGCGGGACCACTCCTTCCACAAGGCGTGCTCACAGGCGAATGACGTCACCGACAGGTGTGGAAAAACTCACGCATGCGCACGAGGGTTCAAGCATGTCTGACGTAAAAACATATGAATGAAATCCATATAGTTTTTGAAAAAAATAAAAAGGTACGATACTTTACGGACAGACCTCGTATATAAATTAGTGAGATTTTTTTGGCAGGTTTAGTTGTACGAGGCCTATTAGAAAAGTATCCGACCTTATTGTTTTTTTCAAAAACTATATGGATTTGAATCACATGTGATTGAGTCAGACAAGCTTGAACCCCCGTGCGCATGCGTGAGTTTTTCCACGCCTGTCGGTTGCGTCATTCGCCTGTGAGCAGGCTTTGAGTGAGGAGTGGTCCACCCCCCTCATCGGATTTTCATTGTCAGGAAATGGCAGAATGATTTGGGCTTTTTTTCCATCATAATTTTTTCAGAAACTGTTAGAGACTGGCAGCTGGAAACCATTAGAAAAATTTATCTGGCTTTCGGTGAAAATGTTACGGGCTTGGTAGAGAATAAGGAGTGTTACTGTCGCTTTAAGGATGGCCCCCAGCAGCTGTGGGGCGCGCCGCGCTCCGAAGCTGCCATCGACAGGCTGAACAACCATTTAATTTCTAAACGGATGGCTGTCTGGATCCGTGACCATCGTGTGCCATTTCTCGGGTTATCACAAGAGCTGGACATCAACCATTTTCTGGCAGATTTCACTTATAACAAGAGATTTTGTCATGGAAAGCCGAGCGGAGGCTTCGCGCATCACAATGGATTCGCTACTGGAGCGAGACAAAACCACCTCCGTTTTGGTCTCACAGGATGGCTTTGAGATGGGGTTCAGACAGCTGTCGGTGGTTTTTCCATCGAGTGATTATCTGAGAAATTGTGGATGTGCCTGGACATGCCAGAACATGTCCCGTGAGGCTTCATCACGGCGTTGCTTTGCGCCATGCCGCACCGCCGCGACACGCGGAATTCCTCTGCACGTCTGTCTCAATGTGCCGAAAAAGTGCTGATGTCCACGTCTTTTCACAATTCCTGTGCTAGTCAGACGACGTCCCGGATAAAACACAGCGTCCAGTTTGGAAATGAACGGCACATTCCACTGTTACAGGAGTTTTTGTCATGGAAAGAGGAGCGGAGGCTATATATATATATATATAGAGAGAGAGAGAGAGAGAGACAATATATAAATATCTATATAATATATAAATATATGTAATATAATATATAATATATATTATATATATAAATAATAAATATATTATATATTATATATTTATTATTGATATATATATATATCAATAATAAATATATAATATATAATAATATATAATATAATATAATATATAAATATCTATATATACTCGTATATGGATATTTAGAGATAGACATATTTAGAGATAGACAGAGATATTTGGAGATAGCAATATTTAGACATAGATAGAGATTGAGATATTTAGAGATAGACAGAGATATTTGGAGATAGCGATATTTAGAGATAGATAGAGATATTTAGAGATAGAGATATTTGGAGACAGAGATATTTAGAGATAAATATATTTAGAGATAGACAGAGATGGAGATAGATAGAGATAGATAGAGACAAAGATATGTAGCAATAGAGATATTTAGAGATAGAGATAGACAGAGATAGATATATTTAGTGAGAGATAGAGATATTTAGAGATAGATATATAGAGATAGAGATATTTAGAGATAGCTAGAGATAGAGGTATTTTGAGAAAGATAGAGAGCTATTTAGAAATAGAGGTATATAGAGATAGACAGAGATATTTAGAGATAGTGATATTTAGAGATAGTTGGAGATAGAGATATTTAGAGATATTTAGAGACAGCGATATTTAGAGATAGATATATTTAGAGATAGACAGAGATGGAGATAGATAGATAGAGATAGAGATATTTAGAAATAGAGATATCTAAAGATAGATAGAGACAGAGATATGTAGTGATAGAGATATTTAGAGATAGAGATAGACAGAGATAGAGATATTTAGCGATAGATAGAGATAGAAATATTTAGAGATAGAGATATATAGAGATAGAGATATTTAGAGATAGAGATATTTAGAGATAGATAGAGATAGAGGTATTCGGAGAAAGATAGAGAGATATTTAGAGATAGAGGTATTTAGAGATAGACAGAGATATTTAGAGATAGCTATATTTAGAGATAAATAGAGATAGAGATATTTAGAAACAGAGATATTTAGAGATAGACAGAGATAGAGGTATCCGGAGAAAGATAGAGATATTTAGAGATAGAGGTATTTAGAGATAGAGATATTTAGAGATATCTAGAGACAGAGATATTTAGAGATAGAGATATCTAGAGATAGAGATATATAGAGATAGATTGAGATAGAGACATTTGGAGACAGATATTTAGAGATAGAGATATTTAGATAGATAGACATAGAGATATTTAGAAATAGAGATATCTAAAGATAGATATAGACAGTGATATTTAGAGATAGAGATATTTAGAGATGATAGAAATAGAGATATTTAGAGATAGAGATATCTAGAGATAGATAGAGATAGAGATATTTGGAGACAGAGATGTTTTGTTGTGAAAGTGTAGGTACACGGACCCACAACAGGGGGCGCAATGAACGGACAATGGAAAAAGGTAAGAACAAGTTTTACTGTTGTGAAATTAGCACAACTGATACAATAATTCACAATTTGGAGGTGTAAGCCGAAATCTGCTGGTGTCTTGTGGGCAGGCCCGAAGGTAGGAGACGTCCGTCCTAGTCGAACCGGAACCACCCAGATTTCCTCTGCCACCGAAACCCAGAAGTACTGGAACCGCCAAGTCCCGAATTCCCAGGTGGCCACTGCCTTCGCTCGTCGGATCCGGTACTGCTGGCGGGAAAGAACACAAACACACAGGTTGGGATGCGACCGCACCCAGTAGATGAGAGGGGCAAGCCGCCTCCACCTCTTGTCACAATAAGCAGGAAGGTGAGTACTTATCCGATCACTCGGCTTTCGGTAGTCAGCTGTCCTGAAAGGTTTAACAAGTATTATAGGATTATACTTAAATAAGCTGCAGAGAAGATTACCTTAGGCTCAAGGCGATATCTCGGCACTGAGGTGGAGACGCTGTCCTGCTGATATACCTCCGTCCTGAGTGCAGTCAGCTGTGTCCAGTAATGGGTGACAGCTGTCACCCTGGCAGCCTTCGTCGGCGGCAGCGCCCTCTGGTGCCTGGAGCCCGCACTCCAGGCAGGGCGCCCTCTGGTGGTGGTGGGCCAGCAGTACCTCCTCTTCAGCGGCCCACACAACATGTTTAGAGATAGACAGAGATAGAGATAGATAGAGATATTTAGATATAGCGATATCTAAAGATAGAGACAGAGATATTTAGAGATAGAGATATTTAGAGACAGACAGAGATAGAGATATTTAGAGATAGATATAGAAAGATAGAGATATTCAGAGATAGAGATATTCATAGATGGATAGAGATAGCTAGAGATAGATAAAGATAGCATAGAGACAGATAGAGATAGAGATATATAGAGATATATAGAGATGTATAGAGATAGAGATACATAGAGATAGCTAGAGATAGGGATATATATATAGATATATAGAGATAGATAGATATAGAGATATATACAGAGCTATATATATATATATATATATATATATATATATATATATATATATAGGAATAGATATATAGAGAGCGATGGATATAGCTATATATAGAGATGGATAGAGATGTATAGAGCTAGATAGAGATAGAGCTAGATAGAGATATTTAGAGATAGATATAGATTGAGATCGCTTTAGATATTTAGAGATAGATAGAGATAGAGATATTCAGAGATAGATAGAAATAGAGATATTTAGAGATAGATAGAGATAAAGATATTTAGAGATGGATAGAGATAAAGATGGGTAGAGATAGCTGGAGATAGAGATGTAAAGAGATAGAGAGATATAGAGATAGAGAGAGATAGATATATAGTGATAGCTAGAGATAGTGATAGCTAGAGATAGAGATACACGGAGATAGACAGACATAGAGATAGATAGAGCTATAGAGATATATAGAGATAGACAGAGATATAGATAGAGCCAGATAGAGATATATAGAGATATATAGAGATGTATAGAGACAGACAGAGATGTATAGAGACAGATAGAGACAGAGATATATAGAGATATATAGAGATAGGGATAGATAGAGATGCATAGAGATAGATAGGGATGGAGAGAGATAGATAGAGCTAGATAGATATAGAGATATATGGAGATAGATACAGATAGATACAGATGGAGATATATAGAGATGTATAGAGACAGATAGAGATAGCTAGAGATACTAAGAGATAGCTAGAGCTAGATAGAGATATATAGAGATAGGTAGAGATAGATAGAGATATATAGAGATAGCTGGAGATAGAGATATATAGAGATAGAGATAGATAGAGATAGCTAGAGATATATAGATAGAAATAGAGATATACAGAGATAGCTAGAGATAGATAGCGATATATAGAGATAGGTAGAGATAGATAGAGATATATAGAGATAGCTGGAGATAGAGATATATAGAGATAGAGATAGATAGAGATACAAAGAGATAGAGACAGAGCTAGAGATATATAGATAGCTAGAAATAGATAGGCATATATAGAGATATAGATATATAGAGACAGATAGAGATATATAGAGATAGCTAGATACAGATATATAGAGAGATGTGTTGGGGAAAGTGTAGTAACACGGACCCACAACAGGGGGTGCAAATGAACGGTCAATAGATGAGCCAAAAGGTAACAATTTAATGTTGTGAATGTGCACAACGATTAAACAGACAATCACAGAATCTGATAGCAGTCAATACACAAAAGTGACGTGTGGGCAGGCTCGAGGATAGAAGACATCTGTTCCGAGAAGAGCCGTAACCACACAATTTCCACTGCCACCGAACCCGGTGAATACTGGAGCCGCCAAGTCCCGAATTCCCAGGTGATCACCATCCCCGACTGTCAGATCTGGTACTGCTGGCGAGGAGCACAAACAGTGAGATGTGGGTGTGTGCACACCCAGTAACAAAAACAGTCAGAAGGTGGAAAGTCACCTCCACCTCTAATCACACACTCGTGCAGCTCCTGTTAAATCACTTATCTGGTTGGAGTGTGAAGCGAAGCCGTCGCTGATCACACTTTACGCCAATCCACAGATAATGAAACGCCACAGGAATACGGCTGCAAAGAAGTTCAGGTTATTACTCAATGATTTAAGTCAGCAGAGAAAAGTACCTTCACAGGTAGATGATATCTCGGCAACGAGGTGGAGATGACGTCCGGTCTTTATGGAGTGAGATGATGAACTGTAGATGGGTGACAGCTGTCAAGAGATAATGAGTGACAGCTGTCACCCCCGGCTGTGTCCGTGGTGGCAGCGCCCTCTCGTGCCTGAAGCCCGCACTTCAGGCAGGGCGCCCTCTGGTGGTGGGCCAGCAGTACCTCCTCTTCAGGCGGCCCACACAACAGAGATGTATAGAAATAGAGATAGAGATATATAGAGATGGATAGAGATAGATAGAGATAGATGGAGATAGCGATAGATAGAGATATATAGAGATGTATAGGGATAGATGGAGATAGATATATATAGAGGTAGTTAGAAATATATAGAGATGTATAGAAATAGATAGAGATAGAGATATATAGAGATATATAGAGATAGAGATGTACAGAGATATATAGAGATAGATATATAGAGATAGATATACATAGAGATATGTAGCGATAGAGATAGATAGAGATATATCAAGAAGTATAGAAATGGATAGAGAAAGAGATATATAGAGATAGATAGAGATATATAGAGGTAGATAGAGATAGAGATATAGAGATAAATAGAGATGGATACAGATAGCAATATATAGAGATAGATAGAAATAAAGATAGAGATAGATAGAGATGTATAGAGACAGAGATATGTAGAGATATAGAGATAGATATAGATAGATAAAGAGATAGAGATATAGAGATAGCTAGAGTTAGGGATAGAGATAGATAGAGACAGATAGAGATAGAGGGATAGAAATAGAGACAGGTAGCGATAGACAGAGGTAGAGACAGAGATATAGCGATAGTTAGGGATACAGATACATAGATATATAAAGATAGATAGAGATAGATAGAGATGTAGAGATAGAGATAAAGATACATAGAGCTAGACAGAGATAGAGATATAGAGATAAATACAGATAGATAGAGATAGGTAGAGATAGACAGAGAGAGATAGAGATAGATCCAGATAGAGATAGATAGAGATAGAGGTAGATAGTGATAGACAGTGATAGATAGAGATAGATAGAGTTAGGGATAGATTTAGAGATAGACAGAGACAGCTAAAGATAGACAGAGATAGATAGATAGACAGATATAGATTGAGATATAGGGATAATTAGAGACAGATAGAGATAAATAGAGTTATAGAGATACATAGATAGACAGAGATAGATAGAGACAGAGACAGGTAGAGATAGATAGCGATAGAGACAGATAGAGATAGATAGAGAGAGATGCAGATAGAGATAGATAGATAGATAGATAGATAGATAGATAGATAGATAGATAGATAGATAGATAGATAGATAGATAGATAGATAGATAGATAGATAGATAGATAGATAGATAGATAGATAGATAGATAGATAGATAGATAGATAGATAGATAGATAGATAGATAGATAGATATGGCTCTGTGGCTGCAGCACTGTGCTTTTATACAGAAGGGAAGCTGCACGTTCGTCACAGACTTTTCTCTGGTTGACTTGATACATGTGGTAATTAAAGAACCATTACCATTTCATTTCCTCTGTCCACATTTCCATCTCAGCAGCGAAAACTCCATAAACCATAAAAATGACCGGTGTGTTTCATAACAAATACTGTCAGCGAACTGAAAAATGTATCCAATTACTTACAAATTCCATTCTAAATAGGCCCTATGAGAAACGATAATGCAGACTATATACCACAGTAAATAGCAAATTTTATTTTTCCTAACTGTTGCAGACTTATTTGGAAACCATTTATTTATTATTTAAAAAATTTAAGTATTCCTACTTAATTTAATAAGCATACGTGCAGTGCTTCAGTATGACTGCTTAATATGAACTGAGATGCAAGCTGTATGGAACAATGTTTCTGACAAAATTAAGCAATGACCAATGATATGAATTGATCTCAACGAAATGGGTGAATTTGTTGTTATGACGGATAAAAAGTGTGTGTGGGGGGGTACTTTTCTATGACTGTGTTGCACTTGACACCATAATTTCATAGAGCATCTTTTCTTCTTCTTCTTTTTATTCTGCTGGTCCCAACAAATCAAAAATCGAACAAATTACTTTTTTTAATGACCAAAAGAGAAATATAATTTTATGGCACATAGAACATCGAGATTAAAAAAAAAATTATGACTACAATAAAGGTTGCACATAATAGTTTAATAAATTACTTTGTTCCCATTATCACAGTAAAATATACTTTGCATGTGTAAGTGTAGTTAATGTAGTCAACTAATGAGTAGGCTAATACAAAAGAAATTATAGATAGCACCACCAACAGTTCCAGGGTGGGATCCTTGGGGCAACTGTTTGTTGTGATTTGGCGCTATACAAGAAAAAAGTTGATTGATTGATTGAGTTGATTGATCTGTGCAGTGCACACAAATGACGTGTGAATACAGCAGCAACTGCATTACCACATAAAATGAATTGCTATTTTCCATAAGTATACAAGTTAGCATGTGTCACGCTAACCTGTATCCTAGATCATATCATACCAAATCATACATATCATAGATCAAACTGAGGAGGACATGCTTCCAGTGGCATGTATTTGCGTAACACCATTCTTCAGCTTTACATGACTTTGAACAAGGTGTTTTTTTGTTGTTTTTTTATTTAACTGACTGGCTTATTATGCTGCTAGCAAATTCACTTTTGTGCTCTGACCAATTGTTACTTAAGGTATTGCATTTGTTTCAGAAAGTGTGTGATACACACCCAAGCAATTCAGCCTCAGTTGCAAAGATCTTCCCTCTCCGTGTTGCTCACGTTTGCAGCTCTTGTGAATTAAAAACTAGGCTTTATTTTGGTTTTGGCTTTCAGTGACCAGCAATGATCCTTTATTTGCAACACTTCTGTTATTGCATGTTTTGCCAATTGCTTTGTCTTGTTAAATTCCTTACTACTTAGAAGTCGACCTTATCTCTGCATAATACTGTGATGTGTTGTTATTTGGCACTGTACAAATAACTTGAACTGTTACTGCCCTGCTTAATTTGACGTTACCTACCTGCAATTCTGTGCATGGCAGATTTTGGCACATACACAGCCATTCTGAAGGTGGTAAACAAGTCCTTGGAGATGGGTTTGATTTCTTTCACTTTAAATTTTAAAGAAATGTGCAATACACATGCTAAAGTTTATGGGCCATAAGAACAGTGTCAATTCAATGACTGTGACTGATTATTTATGGGCTGTGACTTTTTTAATGGGGCCTTTTTTCTTGCACTTGCATTTTCTGGGTTTTTATGTACAACATTTGGTATGATCAGTTTTTGAAAATGTCATACAGTGAAAAAAAAAATTGTTTTCCTAATAAGTGACAATTTGTCTGACATAATTTGTCATGTACCACATGCTGTGAAATAAAAGCTAGTGACTTTTTTGCATGTGTCAGAGAGATTTAGAGGGGTACCAGTAAAAGATAATGGGGAAAAATGTTGAAATGTTTCGAAATTCGTTATTTAAGTAAATTATGTCTTCATGTGTGAGCAGCCAAGCATACATAAGAAATGGGATTTTTATGAAAAACACATAATAGTAATATTAATAATAATGAACTAACAATGACCTTATGCCATTTATTCTGTTTCTGTGGTCAGGAAGAGTAATATCCCACATATCTGAGGGAAATAATTTGTTAACTGTCGGTAAGTACTTATAACTGTTAATTAATATTGTAACATTTTGTTTTGTATAGGTGGGATGACTCTTTAGAGGTGCTTGGCACCTGTTTTATTGCTGTCTGTCACTGGCTCTATGAATTTTTATTGGAATGAGTTGGTTTAATAATTATGATGTTGCCTGTATTGTGATTTTTAAGGTGTGGGATAAATATGCTGGCATTATTTAAATTACTCCCTTCTAATCATTTGCCTTGTATATATATTTTATTATATTTTTTATTTAGGCTGTAATAAAATGTAATAGAATTTTTTTTAAATGAAGAAAAATAGATGCATATCAAATGGGAATTGCTCTCTGTAACACTACCCTCAAGCACGAACCCCATGCCAAAATAGCAAGAAATAAGTGAAACTGAAAACACATCAAAAGCATTAAAAGAAAGCATAGCACAAAAAGACGACATTTGGAACAAATGTAAAGCTTGTGAATGTAAAACACATCAAAATTTAAAATATAGATTTCAAACTTAAATATATTTATTCAGCTTCTTTGTTTGTTTGTTCCCACTGAAACTTTTTTCATTGCCAATACAACTTTTTTGTTAGAACAATGCAACTTCTTTCAAAATGTGTTTTAATTCCAGTGTTTTCATTATCATTTGAGATTTAGATTTTGTTCATTTTCAGAATCAACATTGTCACTGATACGACTCCATACCTGTTGACCTACATTAGCTTGCTGAAAAACTCCTTAATCATGTTATTATGTGAACCCGGTGTAATAACCAATGCTTACGTTTTAATTTTTTAAATATGCGATTGTTATACACAGGAATTCTCACTGAAGTCGATTCAGCAACATAATTGCAGTATTCCCAACAGTAGCCTCGCTGGGTGAAGCCAGACACAGCCGTTCCTATGGCGACCGGTCAGCAGGTACAAACAGATTCAGTCAGCACTTGGCTTCCGTTCGCTTCACACTTTGTCGCTACTCTTTCACAATGCATTCGGAGTAAGTACGTAATGTAAAGAACTTAAAAAGGAATTTCTGTCAGTTTCCTGTAATTTAAGAATGTGTTAGAGACTGGGGGTGTCGTTGCATTGCATTAAAGTTTGTTAGAAAAACTGACAGTGTTACGGAGAATTCTGTTTACCTGTCATGAACTGGTGCGGAACGCGCAAAACGGAAACGACTGCAGTGTTTTCAAAAACTATAATGTCTACTATGAAAACTGATGTTTTGATATTATTATTATTATTGATTGATTGATTGATTGATTGATTGATTTTGGTTGGCAAGTTTAACTATCAAGAATTCATACATCATGGCAGACATTCATTCATTTTCAATATCCGCTTTCCAGTTAAGGGTCACAGGGGCCTGGAGCCTATCCCAGTGGTAATAGGGTGAGAGGCACGGTATACCCTGGACAGGATTCAAGTCTATTGCATATAGACATACACCTACCAATTTAAAGTTTCCATTGCCCCTAACCTTCATGTCTTTGGAAGCCGGAATATCGGAGGGAACCAACGCAAACACCACAGGGAAAGGACCAGTTGGGAAGTGATCCCAAGGCCCTCTTTGCTGTGAAGCAACAGTGCTAACTATTCAGTCAATGTACTCTTTTCATGGCAAACAACTAACAAGGAAATGTTTGTGTAGATGTATAACAGCAAAACATCCATTTGAACACAAGTAATGTTAATAAAGTTGATGTATTGTAGCAAATAGAACTATAAACCAGAACCCGACCATTATAGATTTTTAGGGACCGATTGATAATAGGGAGTTAAAAATTTTTACAACACCAATATATCTGCCAATATATACATAAAAATGGCAATGATTCTAAATATTTCATCATGAAACCTTGATGACAAAGAAATGCAATTGAGGCTTGATAAACTTGATTATAAATAACTATTAATATACAGTGCATCTGGAAAGTATTGAAAGCACTTCACTTTTTTGACACTTTGTTATGTTACAGCGTTATTCCAAAATGGATGAATTTTTTTAAAAATTTTTTTAGTAACCTCTGTCCCTTAATGGTAATGCTTTCAGTACTGGAGAAATTAAGTAAATAAATTATTGTTACACAAAAAGAGCTCTCTCTCTCGCTCTCCTTCTCTGAGGTTGCATGCCGGTGTTGTGGTCTGATCGGTACCCTCATCTGATCAGTCCCCTCTCGCATAGTGCGTATACGCGCAACAATGATGATGCACAGTGTTTACTTATGGTAATTTCAGCCCCCCTGAGTTCACTTATTGCTTTGCCACTGAAGTAATAAGACCCTTGTGATCTTGCTCTAAATATAGTGAACATGGATGGCATGATGGAGATGAGATGAAAAGAGCATAATCATATACAGAAGAGGGGACTGTTCAGACAGGGTAGTAACTATTGATAAGTAGCTTTGGCTAATCTGTAATAAATATACCCTTTAAGATAACATAGAAATTACAAATAGACTACAAAAAGAACTAAACACTATGGCGAGTAGTGTAATGGATCCTGCTAGTCTAATGTCTTTGTTTATTTAGGTTTAATTTATTAATATTATAACACAACTACTTATTGGGGGATCAATCAGACTGAAGTGCGTGTCGACTAATCATTCCTCTCTGAAATGGCATATGCGCAGTGAAGGCAGGGGGACTGAATGGTGGGACAATCAGACCGTTACACCGGTGCGGACAGTCTGAACAGTCTATCCTTATGATCAGTTACTGTCAGTGATTTGTTCAAAACAATGTTGTTGTAGTTTGCTACTGTTTGTTGTTAGTGTTTAATTGCATATCAAAAATAATTTATTCTTAATAATAATAATAATAATAAACGATTTACATTGCATCTGGAAAGTATTCACAGCGCTTCACTTTTTCCACATTTTGTTATGTTACAGCCTTATTCCAAAATGGATGAAATTCATTTTTTTCCTCAGAATTTTACACACAATACTCCATAATGACAATGTGAAAAAAATTTTTTTTTTTGTTTTTAGATTTTTGCAAATTTATTAAAAAAAAAACAAAACAAAACTAAGAAATCACATGTACTTAAGTATTCACAGCCTTTGCCATGAAGCTCAAAATTGAGCTCAGGTGCATCCTGTTTCCACTGATCATCCTTGAGATGTTTCTACAGCTTAATTGGAGTCCACCTGGGGTGATTGAACATGATTTGGAAAGACACACACCTGTCTACATATAAGGTTCCACAGTTGACAGTGCATGTCAGAGCACAAACCAAGCTTGAAGTCAAAGGAATTGTCTGTAGACCTCCAAGACAGGATCGTCTCGAGGCACAAATCTGGGGAAGGGTACAGAAACTTTTCTGCTGCTTTGAAGGTCCCAACGAGCAGAGTGGCCTCCATCATTCAGAAATGGAAGAAGTTCGGATCCACCAGGACTCTTCCTCAAGCTGGCCACCCGTCTAAACTGAGCGTTCGGGGGAGAAGGGCCTTAGTCAGGGAGGTGACCAAGAACACAATGATCACTCTGTCAGAGCTCCAGCATTCCTCTGTGGAGAGAGGAGAACCTTCCAGAAGGATAACCATCTCTGCATCTCTGTATGGTAGAGTGGCCAGACAGCTGCTCCTTAGTAAAAGGCACATTACAGCCTGCCTGGAGTTTTCCAGAAGGCATCTCAAGGACTCTCAGACCATGAAACAAAATTCTCTGGTCTGATGAGACAAAGATTGAAATCTTTGGTGTGAATGCCAGGTGTCACATTTGGAGGAAACCAGGCACCATGCATACAGTGAAGCGTGGTGGCAGCATCATGCTGTGGAGATGTTTTTCAGCAGCAGGAACTGGGAGACTAGTTGGGATTGAGGGAAAGATGAATGCAGCAATGTACAGAGACATCCTGAATGAAAACCTGCTCCAAACGCTCTTGACCTCAGACTGCGACTGCTCATCTTTCAGCAGGACAATGACCCTAAGCACACAGCCAAGATATCAAAGGAGTGGCTTCAGAACGACTCTGTGAATGTCCTTGAGTGGCCCAGCCAGAGATCAGACCTGAATCTGACTGAACATCTTTGGAGGGATCTGAAAATGGCTGTGCACCGACGCTCCCCATCCAACCTGATGGAGCTTGAGAGATGCTGCAAAGAGGAACGGACAAAACTGCCCAAAGATAGGAGCGCCAACTTTGTGGCATCTGCGTTCACGTTTTGGGAGATATTTTTTCAGTATTCACATTTTGCAATTAACAGTTTGCAGTTAATTCACGATTTGCAACTGATTCACATTTTGTGGGTTAACAGATTCTACAGCAAACAAGCTGTAATGTTAACATATTTGTGTTGCATTGCACACAGAGTGGCACTTCTGCTTGTTGTCACTGCTGCTGTCTCAATCCAATCTCACGGCAGTTTGTGCTGGCATCACAAAAAGTAAATTAATCTATTAGTTCGTGATACCGAAATGTGCCGTATCTGGCTTCCATGACTGCAGGGAGTTGGAACTCGCCATAACACCTTCAATTACCAATCTATGCAACATTAATACTGCATGTTGGAAATTTTGACAGTGTACCGAGTTTTGTCTTTTATTTCCAATAGAACATCTACAGTTCACATGAATGACAAACTTCAACCAGCGAAATCTGGCAAGTACAAACAATGTCACATTCCTCTTCTTTATATATATATATATATATATATATATATATATATATATATATATATATATGAGATCCAGTCTGTGTGTCTGACATCATCCACAGACTGGATCATATATCTATATATATAGATAGATAGATAGATCGATCGATCGATCCAGTCTGTGTGTCTGACATCATCATGTAGGATGATCTGCTGGATGGTGGGAAGATGTTATAAAAAGTTACTCATCACGCTTCAGGGCAAATCATGACCATATGTTATCAAGTGGCCTGAAGTTAAGCAAGAATTAGAAGCCTGTGTGTTGTTTTGGTTTATTTTTGGTTTTCTTGCTTGTGTGTCTAGACATAACTCCAGGCAGCCCTCGAATGAACACCCAGATTTCTCAGATCCCTGGACTGTCCCCAAGTGTCATCTCTGGTCCTGAAGAAAAGGTCCGTGGACGAAGACATGGAGTCCGCAAGGACGACACAGACTATATCAAACTTGCAAAGCAAGGCGGGCATAAGGGTAGCTACCTACTATGCACATGCACTGTACATGTCGAGCTAGTGTATTGACTTTGCATCCATTTATGTTTGTTTGGTTTTTTTTTGTGATCCTCATCTAACAGGACTTTTGTGGCATGTGGAAAAAACAGAAGATTCAAAAGCTAATTGTTACAAACCTCCAGAGTGGTTCTGCAGTTCCCCATTGGACAGCAGCAAACCGAGGTGTGTGTGTGACATTTGTCATACGATGCATTGGATCATTGTGTGCTATGGTACACTGTGGGTATGATGACTGAGAGGGGAGCTAAATGTTCATATTATCTTTGTATCTTTATTTATAATTAACAGAAAGAGGCAGAAGCAGAGGAGTAGTCAGAGAAAAGTGAAATGTAACTTATTATCTTGTGTTAGCTTTAAATCAGGGCTGCTCAGTTTGGGGCCTTTCATAGATTTATTTTTTATTTTTTGCAGACCATGGAGGCAGACAAACTCTGCAATTACAAATTAATGTTAAGCAAATTAAAGAGTTGTGTTTTTAGGATTTTGAATTTATTTATTTTTTATATTAAGAAAATGAATTTTAATAGAATTGCACATGTGTAATTCACACAAAGGCAAACATTTATTTGTGGGCCATGGTCCTACATCCAGATAAATTTAAGGCTGTTCAAAGGATAGGATTTGGGCGTGTCAGCTCTAAAACGTTATATGATCTTCAGTTTGACAGCTGTTATTTGAAGAACAATATTATTTATTGCATTAATCTGACACAAGCTCCTGGTGATCAACTTTAGTAAAGCACACACACTCACAAGCGTGTGTTGTATTTTTTTTTTTTTTTTGTCAGCAATTTGAGAAAGAGAAAATTTTCATATACTCTAGACTCATTATATATGAACTAAAATGTTTCTAGCATATTTTTTTTTATTTTAATCATGATAGTTATGGTCTACCAGACTGGCATCCTGTCCAGGCTGTACCCCCCTCATGCCCTATGACTGCTGGTATAGGCTCCAGCCCCCCGCAACCATTGGAGTAAGCGGTTGAAGATGAGTGAGTGAGTTATGGTCTGAAGCACCAAAAAAATAGAAAACCATGTCTCAGAATATTTCACAAGATTAATACAAAAAAGGATTTTTAATACACAAATGTTGACCTTCTGAAAAGTATGCTCATTTTTGGACTCAATACTTTGATTGGGGCTCCTTTTGCATGAATTACTGCATTACTGCAGTGTGGTGTGGAGGCAATCAGCTTTTGGCACTGCTGAGGTATTATGGATGGAAACCCAGGTTGCTTTGATAGTAGTCTCCAGCTTGTCTATATTGTTGAGTCGCACTACTCATCTTTCTTTTGGCAAGACCCCATAGAGAATGTTGGAGAATGTGGTGTTGTCTATGTGGCCAGTTAAATACACCATTACTATGGTCAGCAGCATAGCAGTTAGTCGTTTTAGCACTGTGAGCAGGTGCCAAGTCTTGCTGGAAAGGGAAATCAGCATCTCTATGAATCCTGCCAGCTGATGGAAGCAGGAAGTGCTCTAAAATCTTGGGGTAGACAACTGTGTTGACTTTGAACTTGATAAAACACAGTGGACCAACACCAGCAGATGACATGGCACCGCAAATCATCATTGACGACGGCAAATTCACACTGGACTTCAAGCAGCTTAAATTCTGTGCTTCTCCACTCTTCCTCCAGGCTCTGGGACCTTAATTACCCTGGGCGTTGGCAAAGCAGCTTATGGCAGGGTTTGTTTTCACTGGCGGGTGTGTGTGTGTGTGTGTGTGTGTGTGTGTGTGTGTGTGTGTGTGTGTGTGTGTGTGTGTGTGTGTGTGTGTGTGTGTGTGTTTGTATTGCTATTTTTGTGAGGTTCATCGCTGGTAGAGGAGCTGTTTAGTCAGGACCACTTTGGAAAGTGAGGACATTCAGGCTGGTCTCACAAGAGTTTTAATGAAAAGGCTTCCAGAGGCTGTAAATATGCTCCTCTCAAAGTGATTCTTGAAAATATGAAGTCAAATATGAAACTTGACTTAGAGAGACATCTAGAGTTTAAATGCAGTATCAGTTAATTTCTAAGTATAGCAGAAAGGGTGGTCCTCACTTCCAGGGGGCACTTTCCTGGACCTCACTTTGGTGCCTGTACAGGAAGGGGTGTATGTGTGTGTGTGTGTGTGTGTGTGTGTGTGTGTGTGTGTGTGTGTGTGTGTGTGTGTGTGTGTGTGTGTGTGTATGTGTGTGTGTGTGTGTGTGTGCGTGTGTGTGTGTGTGCATACGCGCGGACAAGACCTATTTCCTTCAAACTTGGTTGTATTATATGAATAGATATGAAGAGGTTATTATATTTTGGAGTAGTTTGGTTAAAGGTCAAGATCAAGAAAAACAAGGTACAGAAAAGCCTACATGGATGATCATCAAAATATTTGTGATTGACTGGTATAAATAGCTTCATTATGAAGTCACACAGAAGTCATATGATAAAGTCATAGAAACACCAAAGCAGACATACTGTGTATGTACTATGTGTAGAGCGTGCAGGGCATGCATCAGCCCTCTACTGCCTTTCATTTCCAAATGAAATGCAAAATTCAGTTTCACCTGAAAAGAGGACATTGGATCACTGGGCAATGGTACAGTTCTTTTTCTCTTTAACCCAGGTAGGAGGACATTTCTAATATTGTATCTGGTTCACGAGTGGGTTAACACTAGAAATGTAGTATTTGTAGCCCATTTCCTGGATGTGTGGCTCTTGATGCACCTCAGGCCTCTCCTTATGAAGCCCCACCCCTAAGTTCTTGAATCGGCTTTGCTTGTCAGTCTTCTCAAGGCTGAGGTCATCCCTGTTGCTTGTACATCTCTTCCTACCACACTTTTGACTTCCAGTCAACTTTCTGTGAATATGCTTTGATACAGCACTCTATGAACAACCAGCCCTTAAAGCTTCTGTGGATTTCCTTTCATGTGGAGGGTAAATCATAGAGGGTTGATGAGCATCGTCAATCTGGACAATCAGCCATGATTGTGGTTTGGTTTACTGTACCAGACTGAAAGAGTCATGGTATTTATACCTCATAAGTAGAGTTACTCAAACACGAAATATTCTATTATTTTGACATAGTAAGTCCCTTTGACTGCTCCCCTGTTTTTTCAGTTGGGGTCACCACAGCAGATCTAAGGTGGATCTGCATGTTGAAGTGGCACACGTTTTACACTGGATGCCCTTCCTGATGCCACTCCACATTGCATGAAGAAATGTGGCAGGGGTGGGATTTGAACCGGGAACTGAAACCGGGCACTGAAACCAAGCGCACTAACCACTTGGCCACCACCCTACACTATGTTAAGATACTTTTATTTATTTATTAGCTGTAGGCTAATTTTATTAGCCTAATCCTTCAAATGGTGATACAAGCACAAAATTACACCTTAGACATTACTCTTTTGAAAAAACCAATTGGCCACTTGAATTTTCAATTGGCAGTCAAGTAGGGGTCAATTAAAGACTTACACAGGGGTCAAAATTAAAAGATGCTCCAATCATATTGAAAAGTACACCACATTATTTGTCTGATCATAAAGATTCCAAAAAGGTATAGTTTGGACTATCTGTGACTGAATGTTATGGAGTTATGGGATAAAAAACAGCAAGAATGGTGACAAAGGTCAATTTCAGTTTGTACAGGGGAGGTTAAAAAAGTTAAAGTTGCTGCAATTTTGGTAAAAAGTGATGCAAATTATTGGTTGAACTAATAGGATTAATAGATGGAATAGTTTTGACAGTTTTGAATGCTTGGTCTCCAAAGTAAAGGTCAAATAAGGTCGATGTCCATTGGATTCTATGACATGTGACATATGCTACCCCATAATGTGATAACTAAGCATGATACATGGTCCAAACTATTCCTTTTTAAAACCTTGACTGGACAGAGCATCGGCCTCCCAGGCTAGAGATCATGAGTTTGTGTCTCAAGGGGATCAAGTGGGAGGAGTTAAAAGCATAACGTAGAGCAAGCCACTACACATGCATTATTATTAATAGTGGTAGTAGTATTTCTTTTGCTACTATCCTGTTAATACTACTGCTACTGTGGCTACTGTTGCCATAATTACTAAAGTTCAAAATTAAATAAACTTGAGCATAATTGACAACAAACAGTTTTGATTTAGCAAATGGTTTTGTTTTGAATATCTGATTGACTTCTAACTGTAAATTATTTTCATACCTGTGTATTGTGTTTTTCCTTCAGTCTAATTAACAGTGATGAGCAGAAAGTCCCTGGAGGTTTTCAGCAGCCAGAATGTCCCGCTGGGACTGTCAGTAAGTCCACTGAAGAGATGGTTGACAGGGACAGTGATGACAATGAGACGGTAAATAAAAGCACGCTGAAGTCATTTATGCACCAAAACAGTAACTTGTTCATTTGTCGAGTGCTTTGCAGCAGCCTCTGTAAAAGAGTGGCTCACGGACCACCTGTGGTCCGCGAGTACATTGGTAAAATACTGCATTTTAAATGAATGACACATTCTGAAACTTTTTAAAAACAACTCCAAAGTTGAAAAGGTAGAAATATACTGTTGGAGTCGTTGGTAGATGTATTGTTTTTGGATATTTGGGGAGTTAGGTGTTCTGTGAGATTTTTTTTTTTTTTTTATGTAAGTAGACCTTGGTCTGAAAAATTTGAAAGAACACTGCTTTATCGGGATGAAGGAGCCCTTTACTTGTGGTACTTGTGACCTAAAAACTGAACTTTGCCTTGAATTACATTTCTTAAATGACCACAGTGTAACATGTCTGTGTGTTACATTTAACAACAGGACAGTGTTTGTGAGAATGGGACGAAGAAAAAATCCTCATCCACTCAAAACCGGGAGAACATCAAATTCAGGAGGAAGTAAGCTTGTTTAGACACAAGATGGCGGTGTGGTTCTGTATTTTACTTTACAGTTTCATTTGTATCAATGATGAGACTCTACTGGATATTATATTTTAATTAATTGCTACATTGCTGCATATTTTTACATTTTTAATACTTTAAACTGGGCAGGTCTTCACTGTTACTGCAGTTGGTTGTTGGTCAGTTCTGAATATTTTTTATTAAAAATTTATTATTTTTATAAATCATAAGTGTGCACATGTTGTGGTGACAGAAGACACATGCTCATGTACACAATGTACAGGCTGGTCCAATGAAAAGGCACAGAGGGCATTGGCTTCTACGGTGCGTCTGGAAAGTATTCACAGCGCTTCACTTTTTCTACATTTTATGTTACAGACCTATTTCAAAATGGATAAAATACTGTTTCCCCTCGAAATTCTACACACAATACCCCATAATGACAATGTGAAAAAAGTTTTGTTTTGTTTTTGTTTTTTGCAAATTTGTTCACAGCCTTTGCCATGAAGGTCGAAACTGAGCTCAGGTGCACCATCTTTCCACTGATCATCCTTGAGATGTTTCTATAGCTTAATTGGAGTCCACCTGGGGTAAATTCAGTTAGTTGGACATGATTTGGAAAGGCACACACCTGTCTACATATAAGGTCCCATAGTTGACAGTGCATGTCAGAGCACAAACCACCCATGAAGTTGAAGGAAGTGTCTGTAGACCTCTGAGACAGAATTGTCTCAAGGCACAAATCTAAGGAAGAGTGCAGAAACATTTGGGACAGCTCCTGGAGATGATGGAGAGGGAACTACAAAAATTGAAATACTGGTTTGATTCAAATAAATTATCACTTCATTTGGATAAAACAAAAAATATATACATAAAGGACTACGTCTGTCTGTCTGTCTGTCTGTCCGGGATAAACTCCCAAACTATAATTTGTAGCCCTAAAAACTATATATATTCTGAATCCTCATGACATGGGGAACAAACTGGTACCATTTTCTGAAAACTGAACTGAAAATTACCCCCAAAATAGCCATTTATGTAAGACCATACAGTGTTGTATCATGTGCGATAAACTCCCAAACTATAATATGTAGCCCTAAAAACTATATATATCCTGAATGATGACATGAGGAACAAACTGGTACCATTTTTTTTAAAAGTTGAACTGAAAATTACCCACAAAATAGCCATTTATGTAAGACCATACAGTGTTGTACCATGTGCTTTTCGTGCTGCCACTTCTGTCTGTCTTTCTGTCTGTCCGGGATAGACTCCCAAACTATAATATGTAGCCCTAAAAACTATATATATATATTCTGAATCCTCATGACATGGGGAACCAACTGGTACCATTTTTTAAAAAGCTGAACTGAAAATTACCCCCAAAATAGCCGGCTGTAGGTATGACCAGGCAGATTCAAATTTCCAGCCCTGTATATGTGTTGACCATCTCTGTTTATTTAATCCCTTTCTTCAGCTACTTTATCTTCTCAACTGTTAAGCACCTGACTGTCCTGTACAACCCAATTTGCCTTCCTGTCTGAATACATTCATTTTATGTTTGTTAAATTGCAATGTAAAAACGGTACACCACTACCTCAATTTTGATTCACTGATATTTACATTTACTGTTACCTACCTTCTGTGTGTAATTTTGTTATAAATTTGATTGCAAAACAAAGTTTGCATGAAGGACTTCAAATGTGTTTGTCTTTTAACCAAGTATTGCCACTTAGTTTGGGGAGTCCACCTCTTATAGGTCTGCTGGACAAACTTTAGCCCATTAACTATTATATTTATAAGACATCATCATTACAAAAACAAATGTTGGGCAATTATTTTGATTAAAATGATTGGCATTTGGCTTATGTCTAAAACAGGTTAACCCGGGCAGCGTCAGGTACCCCAGCTAGTGTATTATATTCAGAAATAAGCCCAGGAACTTAAGTAGAAACTTGTTATTGAATGATGCTGAAATTGAAATAGTAACCGAAACCAAGTTTCTTGGAGGTTTTATCGATGATAAATTAAGTTGTAAAACTCATATAAATTATGTTAAATCCAAACTCTCAAAAGTCATCGCGATTCTGTACAAAGCACAATACTTCCTCTCCCAGCATTCTTTGGTTACGCTGTATCATTCATTGCTTGTCCCATACATGGCCTACTGTATTGAGGTTTGGGGAAACACATATAAAACAAATACAAACCCAATATTTCTGTTACAAAAGAAAGTTATAAGAGTTATAAGTAAAAAAAACCATATCGTGAGCCAGCAAACTCACTGTTGGCTTGTTTACACATTTTGAAATTTTGGGACTTGGTTGATTATATTATGATACATATATATGTATAAAGTTAGCAATAAACTCTTGCCTCAACATGTCCAGGAACTGTTTAAAATGAGGGAGTCCTGTTATCACCTGAGAGGAACATTAGTATTTGACAGCTTAAAGATTCGAACTACTGTAAAAAGTCACTGCGTCTCACTACGTAAAAGGTGTTAAAATCTGGAATAACTGTTCTGATAGAATTAAATTATCTGGTACTTTGGCTGGATTGAAAAGACTTTAGAAAAATAACATAAGTATTATAGTACGATAAATTAGGTTAACTGACTTTGTTACTGTTATTGTTTTATCTGTGCGTTATGCTGCTGTTTGTTCTGCTGTGTTCACATATTTTAGTTTACCGATTAATCTATATTGTCTCTGCTTGTTTTTTTTTTTTGTTTTTTTTTTTTTGGTATTTGTTGTTATGAGTGTACATATATGTGTTTAGAGCAACTGGTGAAAGGGGGGGCATTTATAAACCTTTGCTTCAGCCTTCACCCTTTTGGCTGCACAAAACTGGGAAATTGTTTATGAGTTTTTGTTTTCTTTTTATGAGAGATTCTTTTGTTAAGTATGTGTGTGCACGCCGAATAAAATTTCAATTTCTGCCACTTTGAAAGCCCCAATGAGCACAGCAGCCTCCATCATCTGTACATGGAAGAAGTTCAAATCCACCAGGACTCATCCTAGAGCTGGCCACCCATCTCAACTGAGCGATCGGGGAGAAGGGCCTTATGGTGGTGACGAAGAACCTGATCGTCACTCTGTCAGAGCTCTGTAGACAGAGGAGAACCTTCCAAAAAGGACAATCATTTCTAAAACAGTCCACCAATCAGGTCCATATGATAGAGTGGCGAAAGCCACTCTTTAGTAAAAGGCACATGGCAGCTCACCTGGAGTTTGCCAAAAGGCACCTGAAGGACTGAAGGAACCATGAGGAGCAACATTCTCTGGTCTGATGAGCCAAAGATTGAACTCTTTGGTGTGAATGCCAGGCATCATGTTTGGAGAAAACCAGGCACCATCCCTACAATGAAGCATGGTGGTGGCAGCATCATGCTGTGGGGACGTTTGTCAGCGGCAAGAACTGGGAGACTAGTCGGGATTGAAAGAAAGATGGATGCAGCAATGTACAGAGACATCCTGGATGAAAACCTGCTCCAGAGTGCTCTTGACCTCAGACTGGGGCGAAGATTCATCTTTCAGCAGGAAAATGACCCGAAGCACACAGCCAGGATATCAAAGGAGTGGCTTCAGGACAACTCTGTGAATGTCCTTGAGTGGCCCAGCCAGAGATCAGACCTAAATCTGACTGAACATCTCAGGAGAGATCTGAAAATGGCTGTGCACCGACACTCCCCATCCAACCTAATGGAGCTTGAGAGCTGCTGCAAAGAGGAATGGACAAAACTGCCCAAAGATGGGTTGGTCACATTTTGTAAGATTTCTTTTTTCAGTATTCACATTTTGCAATTATCGGTTTGCAGACAGTTCATGATTTGCAGCTGATTCACGTTTTGGGGGTTAACATGGGTGCACCAAGCTTGTGGCATAATTCCTGCCAAAGGTACATCAACATTGTATTGAGCAAAGGGTGTGAATACTTAAATACATGTGATTTCTTTGTGTTTTTTTAAATACATTTGCAAAAATAAAAAATAAAAATCTTTTTTCATGTTATCATTATGGGGTGTTGTCAGTAATATGTTGAAGGAAAAAATTAATTTGCTTGATTTGGAATAAGGCTGTAACACAAAACGTAGAAAAAGCGAAGTGCTGTGAATACTCCAGAAGCACCGTAAACAAAGCTGGATGTTCACTTGGGAGTTTATCTTGGCTCTGTTTTGTTTGTTTTGAAAATGTCAGTGAGTGGTCATATACCCAGAATGAGCTCCATTACAACACACATGACACTACAAACTGCACCGTACACATCCAAGGTTAAAACCGGTGTCACAGACCGAACGGTCCCCCCCTAAAAAATTGGTCTGCCCTGCCTTCACATGCGCATGTGTCATTTGGGACCACAGCAGCACATCTGACACTGAGTCTCTACACCCAAAGCAATCAAAGGGAATAATGTGATTATTAACCATCAGATGACAAAGTAAAACCTCTTAAATTATTGTAAAATCAGTTTTAAGCAGAAACGAGGCGATAATTGGTGAGTCGCTACTGACGCTTTAAAATGACGGAGGCGCAATGAACGCAGCAGCAGCCAGACGAGCTGCTGCACTCTGATCGTTTCCTCAGTCTTTTATGATGAAATAATGCTGAATTTATTCGGAAATGATTGTTGTACAAAAGCTTCTGATATTGTGACTGAGATATATGACTGGAATGCAGTTTGAAGCAGAAACGAGGTGATAATTGGTGAACCACAGCTGACGCACAGAAATGACGCGTGTGCAGTGCAAGCAGGGCGGACCGATTTTTAGTGGGGACTGGTCGGTCGGGGACACCGGACGTTATTTCAATCATTAGTCCAAGCCATGATTAATGCCAGAAAATAATTTACCACAACCTTTCAAATGCCGCAACAGTTGCTGTTTCTACACTCAACAAAAATATAAACGCAATACTTTTGGTTTTGCTCCCATTTTGTATGAGATGAAAAAGACCTAAAACTTTTTCCACATACATAATATCACCATTTCCCTCAAATATTGTTCACAAACCAGTCTAAATCTGTGATAGTGAGCACTTCTCCTTTGCTGAAATAATCCATCCCACCTCACAGGTGTGCCATATCAAGATGCTGATTAGACACCATGATTAGTGCACATGTGTGCCTTAGACTGTCCACAATAAAAGGCCACTCTGAAAGGTGCAGTTTTGTTTTATTGGGGGGGGGGGATACCAGTCAGTATCTGGTGTGACCACCATTTGCCTCATGCAGTGCAACACATCTCCTTCGCATAGAGTTGATCAGGTTGTCAATTGTGGCCTGTGGAATGTTGGTCCACTCCTCTTCAATGGCTGTGCGAAGTTGCTGCATATTGGCAGGAACTGGTACATGCTGTCGTATACGCCGGTCCAGAGCATCCCAAACATGCTCAATGGGTGACATGTCCGGTGAGTATGCCATGCAAGAACTGGGACATTTTCAGCTTCCAAGAATTGTGTACAGATCCTTGCAACATGGGGCCTTGCATTATCCTGCTGCAACATGAGGTGATGTTCTTGGATGTATGGCACAACAATGGGCCTCAGGATCTCGTCACGGTATCTCTGTGCATTCAAAATGCCATCAATAAAATGCACCTGTGTTCTTCGTCCATAACAGATGCCTGCCCATACCATAACCCCATCGCCACCATGGGCCACTCGATCCACAACACTGACATCAGAAAACCGCTCACCCACACAACGCCACACACGCTGTCTGCCATCTGCCCTGGACAGTGTGAACCGGGATTCATCCGTGAAGAGAACACCTCTCCAACGTGCCAAACGCCAGTGAATGTGAGCATTTGCCCACTCAAGTCAGTTACGATGATGAACTGGAGTCAGGTCGAGACCCCGATGAGGACGACGAGCATGCAGATGAGCTTCCCTGAGACGGTTTCTGACAGTTTGTGCAGAAATTCTTTGGTTATGCAAACCGATTGTTTCAGCAGCTGTCCGAGTGGCTGGTCTCAGACGATCTTGGAGGTGAACATGCTGGATGTGGAGGTCCTGGGCTGGTGTGGTTACACGTGGTCTGCGGTTGTGAGGCTGGTTGGATGTACTGCCAAATTCTCTGAAACGCCTTTGGAGACGGCTTATGGTAGAGAAATGAACATTCAATACACGAGCAACAGCTCTGGTTGACATTCCTGCTGTCAGCATGCCAATTGCACGCTCCCTCAAATCTTGCGACATCTGTGGCATTGTGCTGTGTGATAAAACTGCTTCTTTCAGAGTGGCCTTTTATTGTGGGCAGTCTAAGGCACACCTGTGCACTAATCATGGTGTCTAATCAGCATCTTGATATGGCACACCTGTGAGGTGGGATGGATTATCTCAGCAAAGGAGAAGTGCTCACTATCACAGATTTAGACTGGTTTGTGAACAATATTTGAGGGAAATGATGATATTGTGTATGTGGAAAAAGTTTTAGATCTTTAAGTTCATCTCATACAAAATGGGAGCAAAACCAAAAGTGTTGCGTTTATATTTTTGTTGAGTGTATTTTGACTGCTGCCATTTTTGTTCAGGGTCACCACAGCATATCCGCATTGGGATTTGGCACAAGTTTTACACCGGATGCCCTTCCCGACACAACTGCAGTTTTACCTGAAGAAACAAACATCCTGTGGTCTTCCGTCCAAGTACTAACCAGGACCCACTCTACCTAGTTTGTGAGATCTAACAAGATCAGGCAGACACAGAGCAGACTGGCTGCCCTCAAATACCGTAATAGTCCAAAACGTAAAACATTTTCAGTTTACAATTCTATAAAACAACAAAAACCTCCAAATCTTTGTATTTGAGAAGGAGAAATCTGAGAATAACTGACTCATTAATTTAAACGTGCAACGTTGTGAGTCTGATACAAGTTGACATAAATGTGAAAGCAGCTGGTGACATTATACTTCAGTCATGAGTAGCCAGAGTTTGTGTCTGGGAAGGTTAGGGGTCATATTCAATTCTTGCACTCTGCCTTTTTGTTTTTCCTCAATCCAGTGACCACAAAATGATCAGATCTGTAACTACAAACATTCATGTCATATTTCCTCAAAGGTTGTTCCTTTACAATGTCACTCTGGTGCTTCCACAGAGTATTTGACAAGAAAGCTTCTCCTGTCAACATGTCCAAACTGCTGAGTTTTGGTTATGCTGAATCCAACAAACCTACAAACAACAAGGAAGTGTAAAGTAAGTCACACTCTTTTAGGTCATCGTCATTCACAATATTGTACTGCTTTTTCATTTGGCAACCATTAGGTGTACTCGTTGCGTAATAAAATAAACTTAAGCTGAGCTGTTGATCAGTGAATCAATTTTATAACACTTTGCATATGGATGTTCATAATGATTACGTATAACAAAATCAGGGACATGAAACTGCAACATTAAGACATAATGCTCTGCTTCTTCAAAACAATTTACAAGAACAAAATCTTGACACGTTATGGGTGAATGATGAAACAGTTATGAGAATGGTTTTCTGTGCAATCATATTTATTTATGTCAACAGATTAGACTGCATGGACAGCACAAAGACGGCATTGTCTCGACTGACCGATCTGTGTTTAACCCAAGAATGCAGCACGAAGATACTAAATTTCAGTTGTAATGTATCAGTTATGAAATGAAGTATTGTGTGAAAATTGGATCTATTCTGCCTGATCCTGGTGCCTTGTTAATTCTATTAGCTAATACATAACACTTGGTACTAATTTATATGTCTCTAAGTATGTAAAATGCTTTTGATTTGGGCAAAGAGAGGGGGAGCAATTAAAGTTTCATGATTAAAATCAATTTGTTGTCTTTCTGGCTTTAATTTTACATCCCAAGAGTGGATTTGTCATCTCAATTGCAATTTAATACAACAACAACAATAATAATAATAACAATTTATACAATCCAAAATTCATTTATTTTGGGGGTGATATGGATAAAGGAAATTTAAAAAAAGCTTGTGATCCTTGCATTTACTTTGACTTCTGTTTCACTGCAGATAGTATGAACCCAAGACATTTCAGTTTTTTTCCGTCAAAATTCTACACACAATACCCCATAATGACATTGTGAATAAAAACTTTATTCACATTATATTCTCATAAGTATTCACAGACTTTACCATGAAATTGAGCCCACGTACATCCTGTTTCCACTGATCATCCTTGAGATGTTTCTACAGCTTAATTGGAGTTCACCTGGGGTAAATTCAGTTGATTGGACATGATTTGGAAAGGCACACACCTGTTGTTCTGTCCTCACAACACGTCTGTATGCTGCTAGACAGCCAGCAAACCAAAAAAGACAACTCAGTCCAGGCACAAGGTTTGCTTTAGTGAAGCTTTCTTGTACATTTCTGGAATAGTTGCTGTTCTTGTCATTGCTTTTGATAACTGTAACTTACAAAAAGGGCAATCACTACCTTGCTAACTTGTTTTCACCAAGAGAAAAGGTGCCAAAGATTGTCTATAGGCAAGAAGAGTGATCACTTTGCGGTAACAAAAAGGAGCCTTTATGGAGAGGATGTCTCTTTAACTTTTTTTAAACCATAAATTTTAACCATTTTTAATCATAAATTTTAGCGTATTTATTTACCAACTATGAACTTATTTATAACTTTTCACCTAACTTAGTAATCGTATGAAATTATAAATGTCTTTGACCCAAAAACATGATGCTCCCCATCCAACCTGATGGAGCTTGTGAGGTACTGCAAAGAGGACTGGCCAAACACTGCCCAAAGATAGGTGCGCCAACCTTGTGACATCATATACAAGAAGACTTTTTTAAAATAACTTTATTAGAAAAAGATGGAACAAAAGAATACAGTGACACTTAGGGGAGGTGATGGTCTAGTTGGTTAAGTGCTTGAGACCAGAGGATCCTCGGTTCAAATCCCAGCCTGACCGGAAAATCAGTAAGGGGCCTTGGGCAAGGTCCTTAATCCCCAAGTTGCTCCCGGTGTGTAGTGGGCACCTTGCATGACAGCAGCCTGATATTGTGATGAATGTGAGGCTTTGATGTGCATCCATCTGCATCCTACGAGCTTTGAGCATCTGATGCAGATGGAAAAGCTCTATATAAATGCAGTCCATTTACCATTTACACTTCTCAGTATATAGAGCAAAAAAATGATTGATATTCAAGAAGACTTGAGGCTGTATTTGCTGCCAAAGGTGCATCAACAAAGTATTGAGCAAAGGATGTGATTTCTTAGTTTTTTATTTTTAATAAATTAGCAAAAAATAAATAAACTTTTTCATGTTGGCATTATGGGGTGTTGTGATTAGAATTTTGATGCAAAAAAAAAAAAGTTTGTCACGTGTGCATAGATATTCATACATCACTTTTGTTTTGAGCTTGATCTTTCTATTTCAGCATGGGATGGGTGTTCCTTCCATCTCCATCATGTTGCATGAGCTCATCAAACTGCTGTACCATGCAAAGTGTCAGGGTGTGGTCCTCTTTCGCCTGGGAACATCTGGTGGACTTGGTAAGAACAGTTTTCCCTGACGGAAAACAGTCTTCAAGTTGTTCAGTGTTTTGCTAAGAAGGAATGCAACACACACAAAAAAGATTCACCTCTATTACAATGTCCAATCAAGGTGTAGGTACCCTGTGGATGTTAGAACTCATTCACTCATCTTCAACTGCTTACTTCAATTAAGGGTCACGGGGGCAGCTATAGCCAATCCCAGGAGTCATAGGGCGCAAGGCGGGGTACACCCTGGGTTTATGCAAATTTATACCCTGTTTTATTTTAGATGTCAGGTTATGTTGTTTCTGTCATAAAGACTTGTTGGATGTTGGTTGTTAGAGAAATGCTTCAGTCTGAAAGCTACAGTATTATGTAAGATTTAAAATACCTACAACAACAAATCAAGTCTGGTGGATGTGAACATCTTCTATTTATGGATGTTTCTGTACTCTTCCCCACATTTGTGACTTGAGACGATCCTGTCTCAGAGGTCTACAGACAATTCCTTTGACTTCATGCTTGGTTTGTGCTCTGACATGCACTGTCAACTCTGGGATCTTATAAAACCCCTGGCAAAAATTGTGGAATCACCGGCCTCGGAGGATGTTCATTCAGTTGTTTAATTTTGTAGAAAAAAAACAGATCACAGACATGACACAAAACTAAAGTAATTTCAAATGGCAACTTTCTGGCTTTAAGAAACACTATAAGAAATCAGGAAAAAAAATTGTGGCAGTCAGTAACGGTTACTTTTTTAGACCAAGCAGAGGGAAAAAAATATGGAATCACTCAATTCTGAGGAAAAAATTATGGAATCATGAAAAACAAAACGCTCCAACACATCACTAGTATTTTGTTGCACCACCTCTGGCTTTTATAACAGCTTGCAGTCTCTGAGGCATGGACTTAATGAGTGACAAACAGTACTCTTCATCAATCTGGCTCCAACTTTCTCTGATTGCTGTTGCCAGATCAGCGTTGCAGGTTGGAGCCTTGTCATGGACCATTTTCTTCAACTTCCACCAAAGATTTTCAATTGGATTAAGATCCGGACTATTTGCAGGCCATGACATTGACCCTATGTGTCTTTTTGCAAGGAATGTTTTTGCTCTATGGCAAGATGCATTATCATCTTGAAAAATGATTTCATCATCCCCAAACATCCTTTCAGTTGATGGGATAAGAAAAGTGTCCAAAATATCAACGTAAACTTGTGCATTTATTGATGATGTAATGACAGCCATCTCCCCAGTGCCTTTACCTGATATGCAGCCCCATATCATCAATGACTGTGGAAATTTACATGTTCTCTTCAGGCAGTCATCTTTATAAATCTCATTGGAACGGCACCAAACAAAAGTTCCAGCATCATCACCTTGCCCAATGCAGATTCAAGATTCATCACTGAATATGACTTTCATCCAGTCATCCACAGTCCACGATTGCTTTTCCTTAGCCCATTGTAACCTTGTTTTTTTCTGTTTAGGTGTTAATGATGGCTTTCGTTTAGCTTTTCTGTATGTAAATCCCATTTCCTTTAGGCGGTTTCTTACAGTTCGGTTACAGACGTTGACTCCAGTTTCCTCCCATTCGTTCCTTATTTGTTTTGTTGTGCATTTTCGATTTTTGAGACATATTGCTTTAAGTTTTCTGTCTTGATGCTTTGATGTCTTCCTTGGTCTACCAGTATGTTTGCCTTTAACAACCTTCCCATGTTGTTTGTATTTGGTCCAGAGTTTAGACACAGCTGACTGTGAACAACCAACATCTTTTGCAACATTGCGTGATGATTTACCCTGTTTTAAGAGTTTGATAATCCTCTCCTTTGTTTCAATTGACATCTCTCGTGTTGGAGCCATGATTCATGTCAGTCCACTTGGTGCAACAGCTCTCCAAGGTGTGATCACTCCTTTTTAGATGCAGACTAACGAGCAGATCTGATTTGATGCAGGTGTTAGTTTTGGGGATGAAAATTTACAGGGTGATTCCATAATTTATTCCTCAGAATTGAGTGAGTCCATATTTTTTTCCCTCTGCTTGGTCTAAAAAAGTAACTGTTACTGACTGCCACAGTTTTTTTTCCTGATTTCTTATAGTGTTTCTTAAAGCCAGAAAGTTGCCATTTGAAATGACTTTAGTTTTGTGTCATGTCTGTGATCTGCTTTTTTTCTACAAAATTAAACAACTGAATGAACATCCTCCGAGGCCGGTGATTCCATAATTATTGCCAGGGGTTGTATGTAGACAGGTGTGTGTGCCTTTCCAAATCATGTCCAATCAACTGAATTTACCCCAGGCGGACTTCAATTAAGCTGTAGAAACATCTCAACGATGATCAGTGGAAACAGGATGCACCTGAGCTCAATTTTGAGCTTCATTGCAAAAGCTGTGAATACTTAATTACATGTGATTTCTTAGTTTTTAGTTTTTTATAAATTTGCAAAAATCTCAAAACCAGACTTTGTTCACATTGTCATTATGGGGTGTTGTGTGTAGAATTTTGAAGGAAAAAATTAATTTCATCCATTTTTGGAATAAGGCTGTAACAATAAAAATGTGGAAAAAGCGAAGCTCTGTGAATACTTTGCGGATGCACTGTAGGTATCAAAAATCAGTAAAGGGAGATACGCTTTACTCAGTTTTTCACATTTTGCAGTGTGGCGAGAATACTGAAGAAAAAAACAAGAGGAATCAGTGGTTGCTCTCCCATAAACTGTCCACTGGTTGCTTGTGCAGGCTAACAAGTTTGAGAAAGCAAGGAAACATGAATCCCCTTTGGCAAAGAAGCGAAGGGGAACAATATGACGGGAAATGACTTAACACAACCTGCAACCTCACCACTAGATGACACTAAATCCTACACACGGTAGGTTTAATATATATCTACAATATATACCACATAACCCACAAATGTTACCAGCTCATTTCAACCCCAAGAGGTACCAACTGTACCAGTTGTCCACCATGAAATGTCTGAGAACAGCCACTTCATCCTCACTGATATGCAAATACATGTACAAAATAACCTTAAATCTGGATCAGTTCATGAACTCAGTCATGTGAGTATGAAGTGAGCCCCATAAAGTGTGTTTCACATACAGGTAGAGATGCAAACATCATGGCATGATGTCCTACGTAATATGTACAGAATGGTGGAAAATGCAAATATTTACAGGTGATTCTTTAATTACGGGCACTATTGGCCTTGTAAATGTAATTTCCACCACACCATTGCCTTACAATATAAAGCGCCTTGGGACAACTGTTTGTTTTGATTTGGCGCTATACACATGTGCTCTGATGTCACTGTTTATCTCCATAGAAACTACCCAAACAATCTTTCATACAAACTGTTTAGGGACATTACAGTGTTGTGGCGGAAATTACGGCAATAGTGTGGGACAACTACATTTTGTTTAAAAAAAATCACAACAGTTGTATGACATTGAATACCCCAATTATGTTTTGATTATTTTACTGATATTTTATTCAGAGATATTTTAAAACATTAGAAAAAAACATTTCTTTACCATTCATTTTTATCATTGAAGATCAAAAGTCTGGGTGTGGGAAAGCACAAAACGGCAATATTTGCATATAATGATGCTGAAAAAAGGTGAAAAAGTCATCATAGACTACTAGAACAAATTTCTCAACACACTTTGATTGTAAAGATAACTATAAAAGTGTGAAATTTCCCCTTTTTTCTGTTTTTCATACAATATGATCAAAGGACATAATAAGTGCCCGTAGTCTAAGAATCACCCTTACACCTTCTGCTGTGTGTCATGTCCAGGTCTACCTCCAGGGACAGTGGTGATCACACTGATAAAGCAGTGGACCACTCTTTCCAGCCTCAGTTTGAACAGGTGGTTCTGGGTAAGGTTATCACCCGGAGCACTGAGCTGGATGAAGGCGTGGCCAGTGACCTTCTGCAGTGCTCCTCTGAGCTCCAAAACATACCGTCAGTCATCGGAAACACCATGTGCACCCATGACTTCTATGAAGGTATAAACGCCTCATGTGCATGTCGTTTAAAAGAGGTCACATTCACTAATGATTTGACACCGTCTCTGTAGGTCAAGGCCGACTCGATGGGGCGCTGTGCTCCTTTTCTCCTGAAGAAAAACTGGAATATCTGAGGAAGGCTTACGAGGCTGGAGTTAGGAACATTGAAATGGAGTCTGCGGTTTTTGCTGCTATGTGCCGTGTTTGTAGTCTCAAAGGTATATATACATATAGCTCATTTACATGCATTTACATCAAAGTAAACACGCAGAACGTCTTGTAGTGTTTTATGTTCGCCTGCAGCGGCTGTGATCTGCGTAACATTGCTGGATCGCTTTGAGGGAGACCAGATCACTGTACCTCATGATGTCCTGCTGGAGTACCAGCACCGATCTCAGGCACTGGTGTCCCACTTTATCAAGAAACACCTGGGATATATCGTCTAAAAATCTCTCTCATCCTTTCCAAGCCCCCCCATCCTAAAAGAAGTGTATATTACCTTGTAGATATGTACATACTGTATCTGTCATGTTGATATATGATTTGTATTTTATTCATGAAGCAAAGTGATAATATATTTTGCTTATATACTGTATGTAGTATGTACTGTGTCATATCTTAATATTTATGCATCTTCACAAATTTACCAAAAATACTTAATAATAATGTATGTTAATTCTGACATGACTATTAGTACTGTACTTTCCAACCAAGTTTTCCCCTCCAGCTGTTTTAACACGTTCAAATAGATGTCAGCTAAATGTGGTTAACAAGTCAGTCTCTGTCCAAGTACAAACCAGTTAGGTTTTGATGGTGATCCAAGTCTGAGGTAGATAATAATCACATAATCAAACAGTGTAAAATCAAGTTGTGTAGTTGTTCACTTAGGGTGTTTTGCAATCTGATTCCATGCAGTTTTAATCAAAATAGTTTTTGTATGAGAAAAGCATGTGTTAATTGTGTCTTATTTCCCTGATTATGCAAGAAGTGTCACCCAAATATGCTGTTTTCATTGGTGGGTATGTTTTACATGTGGAATAAAAAGGAGACAAATAAAACTGAAGGGACACGTGTGGCTTTTGGAAAATTTTAATCACCATGCACTTTTGATTATTGTAAAGAATAAGCCCAAATTTGTTTCATTGGAGATGGAATGAACCCAAGATTTTTGGGTTTCCATTTCCCTCCAAATTGCACAATTTGAAGTCACAAATTGAAAATATGGAATATCGAATATGGAAACACGTTTTAAAACAACGTTCCAAATGTCGCAAAAAAAAGTTTTACACTCTCCTGAGGTGGCTTTCCAGTTGTTTAAACAAAAAGCCATATTCTGGAAAACTGCAATGGAAACACTTTTTCACATGACATACAGAAAGAGTCAAATGACAAACTAAAATGTACATGGCGTGGTATGTGTGGACAAAGGAAGAGACGAAGAGCTTGGTAAACCTTATAAATAATGTTACGGTGATATTCAGTTAGAAAAAAAACAACAAAAATGACTTACACTTGTGTCACCATGACTATAGGAATTACAGTTCTCACAAGAAAACAAAAGCCGGCAGCCATCGTTCACTCACAACAACCAACATGGGTGTCACATGAACCTAATTCTAACATGTAGCTGCTATGATATAAAATCAAGTTTTATGATTGAACACTTTCAAATCATGTCTTAACATGCAACAACTTAAAAGTTAGTTTGCTCAGTGAATATAAAATTATGGATAGTATTCACACCAAAGAATAATGTGTTAACTTAGCCAGAAACAATTTTGCTGAGTGACCTAAATGTAAATTTGTTGGATCACCATGGTGAATATGTGTTACTGTTACTTAACTACCTAGATTTGCAATGTCTCAACATGCAGATTTGCTGTGGTGACCCCGAGTGAAAACAAGGGAGCAGCCAAAGGGACTTAGTATTTCTTTTTTTTTTTTTTTGTTACTTTTACCCTTATAAATCTAGTTGGCCTGACCAGTGGTAATTAACAGTAACGCAAATTCATCATGCTGACCCAACAAATTTACATTTTGGTCACTCAACAAAATTGTTTCTGGCTAAGTTCACACATTTTACTTGGGTGGAAATACTTTCCATAATTGTATTATGTTCACTGAGCAAGTTATTTTTTGAGTGCTCCATCAGTCAATGGAGTCACTGTCATATCGCTATAATGTTTTATTGAAACAAGTTTCAGAATCTTCATCTTTGTGAAGAAGGCTAGGGAACATGAATCCCCTTCACCAAAAAAGCAAAAACGTGAATGGAAACAGAACTGTAAATGTCCAGGGCATGAACAATCCCAAAACCTTTTACTTTATAACTGGCATATAAACAGAAGCAACTGCACCCTGTTTAATAATAAGAATTAATTATTTTTAAGTAGCAATGCTGCAGTGCAGTACTGAAATGTGATCCCAAACATGCTCTGGATCAGAAATTAAAAGTAGATGTGGCATCTTTTCGAGGTGGTTTGGGTGGTTTGATAAGAGCCAGAGCTTCTTTGGCGCACTGGGTGTGGTGTAGACCCGCCTCTCGAAATGCCTGCTCCACCCTCACTCTGATGTCAGACACAATCTGATAAGTAATAATAATAAAAAAAAGTGATTTACTGTTAGGGTTATCAAAAAAAAAAACAACTCAGATACTAATCGATACTAAATATTAGTATCAGATTCTCATTTTCAGTATCAATAACAACAGTGGTGTCTTCGCATTCTCCACTTAACAGACACCTTCACATGGCACTGCTGCAGACAGGCAGCCACAGAGCCCACCTCTAACTCATTTAGCTGTCATCAAATTTGAAGCACACACACACAAAAAAACAAGTGGATGAAAAACCAGCACCCACAGCACCTTGCTAGGCAATACAGTGGCATCAGAGACAACAAGCTGCAATGGAACATTACTGTTAGTAATCAAAATGAAATCTGGCCAAAAAAAAAGAAAGTCACTGGGGTTTCAGATATGACAAGGCTGAACTATGTCTCATATTTAAGTGTCATTTTGTGCAGACTCATGTCTGCTAACAGCTTCATACTAATGCTGCATTCAAGACTTTTCAGAAAACTCAAGTTGGAAATTTTCGAAAACTTCACTTCATGAACTCAAACAAATACGGATGCACACAGTAACATATTTGAGCTTGTCGTCTTTACAAGAAACACATAAGAAAGTTGTGGAAATGCTTTCCCCCCCCCCCACCCCCATTGCCTCAGAAAACCTAAAATATCGTCCCTTTTTTGTGCTGCCTATATAAAATATACTGCAAAGTATTTTTCATGTACCTTATAGTTATGTTATTACATTTTTGTCTTGCATTACTTCAGACAACTTAAGTGTTGTCACTGATGTTACTGTTTGTATTCTTCTAAACTTTTTTTGATTATTATTAATAATTTTTCATTATTATTTTAATTTTTTTGTCACCCTCTGTGGTAGAGAAAACAATATACAGTATTTTCCATCAGGACTAAAACCTAAAAAAAAAAATTTAAATAATAATAATAATAACAGCTTCTTTATATCTGTACCTAGACTTATAAATAATGCCACACACCCCTACTTACCCTGCCCCCCCAACTCCAACAAAGTACAGACTGAAAGGTACTGTTCATCTGAATGCCTGCACAGCCCCATTTATCTCACAGTAAACATAGTTTTGCCTATTTGTCTATTTGACTCCTTTATTTCCTACAAAATTATTTTTTCCTTTTCTTTTATTGTCGTTTATATAGCAATGACACTGGATCAAATTCCTTGTATGTGAGAACTTACTTGCCAATAAATTCAATTCTGATTCTGATGTTGGGTATCGGTATTGAGTTTGAAATTCCAGTATAGTGACAACTCTATTTACTGTTGATCTTTTGACTGTTGGCTGAAGCAGACAGTCAAAGGTCATATATAAATGTTCATGTTTATGATTGACTTCACATTTCATACATGAACCAAGAAGAAGCTCAGTCTAATCCAGAGATGTGAAACTGATTCCGGAAAGGCCCAAGAGGGTGCAGGTTTTCTATGCAACCACCCACTCCACCTGATAGTTTCAATGATTAACAGATTCCATCTGATCAAACTGATGTTAATCAGTGAAATCCCCTGGTGGAGTGGGTGGTTGCAAAGAAAACCTGCACTCTCTTGGCCCTTTCTGGAATCAGTTTGAGGTCTATGGTCGAATCCCTCACAGGTTCCAGTTTGGTGATGGTTAGTGACCATATTGTTGACCTGTTCTGACAAAACCTCACCACAGTCACTCACAGAGATGTGCTGCACACCGAGCCAATATTTAGCTTCCTGGTCAAGGCTGAGTGAGGATCTCTAAAGTGATGATGACGAGACAAACTCAAACACTAACCAGCCAAAAATGATATATAACTAGAAGCACTCGGAGAGTGCAAACCTACGCCAAGGCCATGGGGTCACTGACGCCATAACATCTACACGCCGTGGAATCAATGAACCTAAAAAAGTCTAACAATAATGTTTGCTAAAAAACGTTTCATCTGCTGTGACTGGATAGCATGTATCCTTAGCGCTTGGCATCACAGTTTATTGCAACTTGCACCTTTCCCAGAAGCTACTGTCATCTGAGCACTGATATTGATATTGCATGTGCTTATAGACAAAAACAAAGAAGAGACAAAATTCAATTTATTATTCAACTAAACTGCAAATATATGAATTTTTTAACATTTATGAAACACTTCTCTAAATAAATAAATAACAATAAATTCTGAAAAATAACTATTTTTTAAGTGTTGCATGTGCTACACAAGGCCATTGGGTCACTGACCCTAAAGAGATTCCGTCCTTAGCACAGTGATCTATTCAACAATTCAGTGTTACAACCAAAACTATGATACATACACTTTTCTTTCCTTTATATTTGACATCCTTGGCCATGAAAACATACCACTAGAACTTGAAATCACTTTTATGTCTTTATTAGTTCAAAATTTATTGTATAAAAACGATTTTTCGGTAATGGCGGTTTTCTTCTGGATCTAGCTTCATAACATTTGAAGCTACATCAAATCTGATGACACCTTACTGAATCAGTACAGATTCAGCTACAATTTGGTGCTAGTTGTGCATCTCTAGCTTCATTTGTCACCTCACACTGACACATTTTCTATTTTCCCTATATTTTTGCATATTCTGGATCATTAGATCCGGAATCCGGATCCAATCATCACCAAACTTTGTTGTTTGATAGAACATCTGACTATGTTACACCCTAATTTTTTTCAAGCCTTTCTGCCTTGTTTTTGTGGAGTTAGAAACTAGAATGTCAAAATTCCCCCTGTCCCGCAATGGTGAAGAATCCTTTAAAAAAATCCCTGGATCCGGATCGTGATTCGGATCAACACTAAAATCACTTTAATCACTTGTTCCTCTTGTCATTTCCAACCACTCCACAAAATTTCATCAAAATCCGTTCAAAACGTTTTGAGTTATCCTGCTGACAAACAGACAGACAAACAAACAAACAATCAAACAAACAAACTCGACCGAAAACATAACCTCCTTGGCGGAGGTAACAACTATTATATAATGGCTGAGTGGATCCTTGTCATTTGGTGGCTTGTATGTCATGTGACATGGATTATTTGTACCATTTCTTTCATTTACTGTGCAATAGTTCTTTTTTAGCATGCAATTTTGGTGCTATATAAAATGTGCTTTGCTGACAGATGACAATTTGAAGGAGCTAACTGGCGTTGCTAATTCTTCTAACACAGACACACACACACAAAACAAATCCACCACGCTGTAAGCCATCTGGAGGTATGAAGAGCTGTTAGGATGAAGAGGATGAAGTTAGGATGAAAAGCTGGAAAAATTTCTGATGTGATTTTGTTTGTTTGTTTGTTTGCTTGTTTTTTGGAAGTACACAAAGTCAGTGCACGGCATCATGGAATACATTCAGAATCAGAATTATTTTTGAACTATCTGTTTTTCCAACCAATTTTTATGTGGCATTTCACAATTTTGGACTCCAATTTAAAGTTCATGTTGGACTGTTGATGACAAAGCACCAGTGACGAACACCAAAATGTAAGTCCCTTTTCTGTTTAGAAATTAATAAAATATCAAATGACAAAGATCTATTTTAGCAGTTACCATATATAAAACAAATAATGAATGTTTTTCATTCTTTCAATGGAACAAATATTTAATTTGGTGAAAGCTGGAACGTACCATTCAACTCTGCGACCATTCCATCTTTTACCTCGTGAAATATTTGTACCATTAAACTCATAAACATTCATTATTTGTATATCAGTGTTTCCTCTGTTTCACTGGCATGCCCTCCTGACACAGGAGTGTTAAAATGTTTGAAACACCAAAAATAAATATTATTCTCTGTTTTATCATTTGTGAACTAGAATGTTCTGAGTAATGTGCAATTGATGGAAATGTCTTTTGGTAAAATAAATTAAAATGGTCAAAACAGAACAGCTGTTCTCCTGCTCCCTCTTGTGTCCTTCACTTCCTCCAGCTTGTAAAGCAGCATAACAGTTAATCGAATTAACTATAATGTTTATTAATATTGTTTGTGATTACATCTGAAATAAATGAAGCAAACATAAAATATTGAGAATACTTTCTGTTGTGAAGTTTCTTTAAAAAGTAAAGCATCCTTTTCTTCAATCATTCATTTTCTTCTTCTTATCCACATAAACTTAGTAGCTTATCCTTGGCCAAGTCCCATAACTCTTCCAGGAGGATCCCAAGGTGTTCCCAAGCCAGCTGGGAGATATAACCCCTCCACCATGGTGTGTGTCTTCCACAGGACCTCCTCCCAGTTGGACATCCCCAGAAGACCTCCCTGGGCAGCAAATTGGGGGTATTCTTCTCACCAGATGCATGAAACACCATAGCTGGCTCATTTCGATGTGAAGGACTAGCGGATCTACTCAGAGTCCCTGTTGGATATTCAAGCTTCTTACCCTGTTCCTGTGTGTGAGCCCAGATACTCAACAGAGGAACCTCATTTCTGTCACTTATATCCGCAACCTTGTTCTTTCAGTCTTTACCCAAAGTTCATGACAATAGGTGAGGATAGGAGCGTAAATCGAATGGTAAATCAGGTCACTGTCCGATGAAGCCAACAGAAACACACCATCCACAAAAAGCAAAGATTTAATTCTGAGGTCACCAACAGCTTCCAGTCCCTGACTGAGCCTTGAAATCTTGTCCATAAAAATCACGAACAGGACTGGTGACAGTGAACTCTGGTGGAGTCCAACATCCACCAAGAACAGGTCTGATGTGATGCAGAGAATGTGGACTCAGCTCCTACTTTCGTCACAGACAGAGAGACCATATTGCGTGTTGCAGTGGTCCCACGTACCCCATACTTGTTTTTTTTTGCTTTGTAATGTTTCATATGATGACACATGGAAATCTAACCCGGGCAATCACATTGATATTTCGAGCTGATATATCTAATACAGTTTAGAATAAATGCTGCTTTAACTGGACAACAGATGATAGATTTACAATTTGGTTATTTTGTATTTTATATTGATAAATATCTGGATGGATTTCTGCCTGTCTCTGCTGCAACTGAAAGAAAACATGCTTAACTTGTATCTAACCAGGTAAAGGAAAACAAAGGCTTTGCGTATCAATAATCTTGGTTATAGGAGACAAGATCTTCCACACCTCACCTGTGCATCTGTATAGGTGTTAATAGTGAAGAGGGGCTTTTGGAGGTCAGACTGTATTTCATTTGAATGCCGACCCCTCCAAGCCTCTGTGTCTCTCATCATCCTCTGAGGATCTGCTTTTGCCAAAACTGCAACCTAAGATAAAGATGGGAGGAAAAAAAAATTAAAACAGTGGCCTAACAACTGTCTTCTTACTTTGTACCATAAGTCGGACAAGGACAATCCTCACGTTTCCCTGTGAGTTATTGTAACTGACAAAAAGGACAAATAATGAACCACCTGATTTCTCAGAGCATCAAGGCGATGCAGTCTTTCTTCTTCCTCTCTTTGCTGCTTCAGCTCCTGTGCCTCTCTCGCCTCCCTGCGTCGCTGTAACAAATCTGCCCGCAACTGAACCCTGAGGGGAGCACAGAGAGTGAGGACATCAGACCCAAACAGCACCTTTTGGACTCCTCATACCGATCACTCCTGAGACAGCAGGCCCCAGGCTGTGAGGGTTCGCACAGGAAGCCAGGACTAAATCGTGTTTCAAATGCTAAAACTCTACAAATCACAGGTCAAAGGAACAATTTATCCTTAAACACATACTGGCTAATATCCACAGCAAAGTGGGAGGGATAATCAGGACATTTTAAAGGGGTCACATTGTGCAATTTTTTTTTCTCTTTTTATAGTAAAATATGGTTAGATTCATCTTAAACATCCTAAAGATTGAACTGAATTGGTGAAAATGTGTGTGTGTGTGTGTGTATATACTGCATTTTTCAGAGAGAGTCAAGCCTGACATGTAGAATCAGAAATTAAAAATAAGACAGAATTTAATGTAAAGCAAAGCAGCCATGATGATCATGATTCCACTCCAGTGAGTGTCTCAGTTTTACAGTCAGTGAAACTGACCTTCTTCTATAACTCTTTTTTTTTTTATTTCTGAGGGTACGCATGTATACATCCATTCATGGCTAAACTTGTGAATGGAATGCAGAGGGCAAGTCTAAATCCATTTCAGAGCTGTGCGTAATTCACATTTTTAGATTCTTGTTTGCTACCTCTGTGCTACCTCTGTAACTGGCAACACTGCTGACAAGTACTATGCCTGTACTCTTTCCCAAACTTTCTCCCGGATTCTTGTGGCTCAGCTACAAGCTACCAAACTTTGTGACCTTTGCGTGTCCACAACACATAGGCCTACAGTGGGTTGTGAGTTAAGCTTAAAATTCAACTCAAATTCAATAACTGAATTAAAATGCAAAAGTCATTCTCAATTCAATTCAGAATTTTTGCACGGCTCTGATCCATCGATGTGAAATATAGGAATGTAACACAGAGTGCATGTTTTCACCCATTCATGGCTACAGATGGTAGTGGAACGTAGTCTTGTACACATACATCCAACTTAATTTATAATGGAGTGTTACAACACACGTTACGAGTGTTAAATTGTCCCTCTGTAAAGACTTGTTGCAAACCCTGCTGACATGATAACTAACATGTTAGTGAGGTGGAGTCGCCTGACATGTTAAGCAGCAGTCAAAACAAAAGGTCCTGTGGTGGAACACTCACCTCTCCTTATCTCGCTTTGCTTGGTCCTCCATAACTCTCCTTAGATTAGCAAGTCTCTCTTCCTCTCTCTGCTCCACGATTTCCCTCCTCCTCTGCTGCTTTAAGTAAAACAGTCTCACCTGAGGAAAAAAAAAGCAACGATTTACAAACATCAACAACACAAAGTTAACAAGCAGAAGGGTAGCAGCCACGCTCTTGCTAATTTGAGCCCCACAGATCTTTGTGTCCTATCGATTTTGTTAGAGCAGGAATTAGATAAGAGTAAATAGAGAGAATGAGATGATATTTCAATGTCTGGCGGGACCATTGTACTAAATTATATGGAATCCAATGCCGCCTAAATGCTCTCATTAATCAGAGATAGTCTCAGATTGCACATACTCGCCTAACAGACTCCCGAGGAGAAAATTAAAGAGACACAAACACAGCATATTCGTGTATTGGCGTACCTGCACGCATAAACAAGAGTATAACAGACTGATGAAAAATATCCAGAAAATCCCTCTGCAATAATGATATCATAAATGGTAAGCAACCCGAAGCAACCACAGATTGATGGTATACTTCTACTATGGATTTTCTATTACTCTGACACTCTTGATCATTTATTAGAGGGATATTTCCTCATCTGACATGAAGGTCCATCAATGTAGAGGAGTCCAGTGAGGCATTCTTGTGATTTTTAGGCTGTGTACGAGGTCTGTCAATAAAGTATCGTACCTTTTTATTTTTTTCAAAAACTATATGGATTTCATTCATATGTTTTTACGTCAGACATGCTTGAACCCTTGTGCACATGCGTGAGTTTTTCCACGCCTGTCGGTGACGTCATTCGCCTGTGAGCACGCCTTGGGAAGGAGTGGTCCCGCCCCCTCATCGGATTTTCATTGTCTGGAAATGGCGGAATGAAAAGGACTTTTTTTCCATCAGAGTTTTTTCAGAAGCTGTTAGAGACTGGCACCTGGAAACCATTCAAAAAATTTATCTGGCTTTCGGTGAAAATTTGACGGGCTTCACAGAGAATAAGGACTTTTATTACAGCTTTCAGGACTGCTTTAAGGACGGTCGGTGCGCCGCACTCAGAGCTGCGACGACGAGGCACAAACCACTGGATCATTTCTAAACGGATCGCTGTGTGGAGCCGGGACCGTCGTGTGTTCTTTCTCTGGTTATCACAAGAGCTGGACACCAGCCATTTTCAGGCAGATTTCACTTTTAACAAGAGATTTTGTCATGGAAAGCCGCGCGGAGGCTTCGCGCGTCACGTCCGATTCGCTGATGAAGCGAGACAAAGGAACACCTCCGTTTCGGAGTGTTAGAGGACAAGTTGGGACATGTCTATCTCGGCTTTCAGTGCTTACCAGTCGAGTGAGTATGAGAGAAATTGTGGAGAGCTGGACATGTCCCAACTTGTCCTCTAACACGCCGAAACGGAGGTGGACTATTTGTGGTTTTCTGTTCACCACACATCAGCCACATGTGACTGCCATTCTTGTTTAGTTTAGCTTTGCTCTACAGTTGTTGATTGTTGTTCCATGATTGCTTGTGTCACTAAGTTTGTTTTCAGTCTTTTCCATTTGTTGTCTAGTCTGATTCTGTTCATGTTTAGTTTCAATGCAGCCTTTGGTTTTTAGTTCTTCTCTCTCTGGATATTTTAGTATTGTTAGTTTTTGTTTCTTAGTCATGTCCATGCTGTCACTGCACTCCCTGGTCTGTCACTTTTCATCTCGGTTCTCATGTTTTCACGCCCAGTTTCATTTGTATCACTGTCACGTCCTCTCATCACGTCACTCTCTTGCCCTACACCAGTACATCCTCATCTCTGTTGGCCACGCCCTGGTTGTCACCTCCTCGCCCACTTCTCACAGCACTCTCGTCTCACAGTTGTCTCTCATCTCTGTTTCTTCTGTTCCCACCTACTTCACATCATGTCCTAATTATCCACGGTGTATTAAGCGCTGTGTGTTTTGTCATCTGTGCTCATTTGTTGATATTCTTATCTTCATCTTCGCCCTTCTTTTCAGTCTCTTGTTTCCATGTTTTGCTCGACCTCGCTTTGTTTTCTGGATGTGGGTTTTTGTCTTCGCCCTTGTTACACTGTTTTGCAGTGCTCTTGAACCCTGCCTGTTTTTGACAACTCCTCTGCTTATCGATAAAGCCTTTTTATTCAACCTCCTGCCTGTGAGTCTGCATTTTACACCCTACCACCTTCTGTGCCCAGGTTCCCCATGAATCATGACATGATTTTTGTTTCTCTTCATGTTTTTGCTTCTTAAATGTTGGAGATTCATGTTTTCTTGCCTTCTATTGTGATAGTTAATATATAATCCACAACTTCACAAAAATTAGGGTTATCAAACTTGTTAGCCCACACTAGCCCCCAGTAGATCGCAACTTTACAAAACTGCATCATTTTGGAACTGCAATATGGTGGCCTCCATGAGGTGGCCCCCTTCCACGTAGATATGAAAGGCTCAATCTAAGTTTATGAAAACACATAAGTTTGCCATTGCAGGTAAATTATAGCTACACTAATGAACACTGAACAGAGGGTTGTGAATGCTATACATACATATATTTCTGCTAATAAACACCACTGGAACTTTAAACCCACACATCAATGACTAAAATAGAGGAGAAGTACATTATGACTCAGACACTTCAACAGCTACGCAATTCCGATCCTTTTATTGGTCTATAAGGCAGTTTCTACTTTTAGAATAGAAGATTTGTCATTGTAGACATACAACAAGATTAGATATTTAAAAATTGTCTCCCTTTTCCGTACCATTACAACATTTTCTAAATTGGGGTTGTAGATTACATCTTCACGAAATGACACTTTTCAAGAGGACAAGCTGTTTGTACCTTTGGACAATTTTCCAGTCTTAAAGTGCTCAGATGAAGTTTGATGATTCTATTATGCAATAAAGAATTCACACGGAGATTGATTACTTTGGACATTTAAGCTGTGAACAGCCTTTCAAATTTCACAGAACTGATTAAATTTAGTTTCTACTGAAATCCAAGCATTAAAATTAGGGAACTGAGGGTTGAAGACAAAATGGCAGGTGCAGGATGTGGAGTGAGACAAACAAATAGCAGTGAGAAAAAAACTGAGAGCAACAGAAACCGAAGGCAGAATAAAATACAACTATGAACAGGAACTTGAACAGAACAAGAGACATGAGAACTAAAAGAGAAACAAGAGATAATAAGTACAAAAGACAAAACTAAACTGGAACTGACTAACAACATAAGAATACAATAAAGATTACCAAGCAAAGACTAGATGATAAACAGAATGCAAAACCTGATATTAAAGTACAGCAGAAAAATGACAGAAATGAAAACAGCAAAAATAACCTAATGATAACTAAATGATGCATAATGTGAACACAAACCAGCTAGAGAAAACTAGAACCGAACTGAACATATAGCCAAAGAATAAAAGTAACAAAGAAAGAAAATGACAAAGCAAAATAGAACAGAGAATAATCACATCATGAAAATAATAACTAATAAAACAAAGCTGGGGCAGATGGAGATGAACAATAGAAGCCTAAATCAATCAGGGCGGGGCATGACAAACACCACACATGCACACATGCGCTTCCTCCTGTAATTAGTCTGCATGACAGCAATGAAGGAATAGACAATATTCATGATGGAATTTTCCCCCAGATACATATGTCCTCTTCATTAAAACAAGCTGTAATTCTGCAGCATGTTACAAAAATGTATTCATTTATTTTTCCCCCTTCAGGGGAATAAATTAGCTCATTTTTCCAGACAGTGCAAATTTTGATCATCTTGGCAATGTCATATTTTGAATCCCTTATTTAAATGCTAACACATAAAATTATAGTGGTGCCAATGAAAATTGTTTCCACAGCTTAAATCTTAAAAGCCCATTGGCCGTACACCTTTAATTATTAAAATGCATGCATACACATGCATTAACCTCATATGCTGTACACTAAAAATGCTTATGTATGACAATAGCTTACTGTATCTGTAACCACTTCTGAAAACTTTAAAGTCTTGGCATCAAGCATCACTCAAAACGTTCGTGTGGAATCTTGACCCTGGACACCCATACAAAACAGTGTTGATGTGGCAAGTGCTGCTGGCAGAAGCCATCAGCGCCTGGATGTTTACTTTTTCTTTCTTCTGTGACCTGATGGCCTCCTCCTTCTCCTGCACCTCCTTTAGCCTCGCCTCATGTTCCTCCTGTTGTTGGGCAGCCAAAGCTTCCTCCTGCTTTGCCACTTCTTCCTGCTGGAAGCGCCACTGCTGCACCTACAACACACATGAAACTACTCAAACTGAGAGTTTGGAGGTGTAGAAAAGCAGGTTATTGTCCATGAGAAGAAGCCTCGGAATACTCCGAATGAGCTGAGCGTTCACTGGTGCCATGGTGCTAAAATGTGATGAGAAATATGCCTTTGATACAAGTATTGAACAATAGAGGAAATCCATGCAGTTTAGCACGGCGATAGTCATTCGTTATTCCAGACGGGGAAGTATTGACAACACAAAGCATCTCCGGGGAAAAAACAAACCTTCACCGCACTTCATTTTGAATACCACTCTGTGGCATTTCAAAGAGATTCAAGAGCCAAAGGTCAGGAAATCTCAAACACTGACATGTCTGAAAACAGGAAAACCACCAAACACGGACACCATCAAAAACACCATCAAATACCTCACGTTCATGATTTGGGCGAACACTTTCACTCAAAACACTGAGAAATAGTGTAAACATTTCAAGCTGTCACACACGTACACACAGAGGCATGCAGGGACTGAGTGAATGACAGGTTCGTTATGCGGCAGCATCTCTGTTGGCATGCTGGGTATTAAAGTGATGCAGTCCGACCAGGCAGTCACATTCACAGATCCATCAGAGAAGAGCTTAAGATTCCCTGAAGGAAAGAACTGCAAATTAACATGGTCTGACACACATTAGCACCAGCTGAACTATCAAGTCAATCACATTTGATCTGTGCCTGAAGAGAAGCAGCAGCTGGCTGCCTGCATGGTTCACAACAACCCTGCCTCCAATCTACTTCAATCTCAAACTGTTGGAGTTGGAAATAGTTGGAAAAGTGATGGTTTTCTTCAGCGGAATTCCAACAGTTGTTTTGACGGCGCTATACACAAAAGGTTGTGTAGACATCTTGTAAGAAGCACAAATGCACATGAGGTGACTGAGCTGTATGTGCATTTTTTTAAATATTATTTTTATTCCTAATCCTAAACATGGCCAAAAAAAAGAGAAACAAAATACATCTGGTAAAGCACCTTTAAGGAATTAAACTCACTCACTCATCTTCAACTGCATAGCTGGGATCGGGTCGCGGGGGCAACAGTTCCAGCAGGGGACCCCAGACTTCCCTTTCCTGAGCCACATTAACCACCTCTGACTGAGGGATACTGAGGCATTCCCATGCCAGTGTGGAGATATAAACTCTCCACCTAGTCCTGGGTCTTGCCCGGGGTCTCCTCCCAGATGGATGTGCCTGGAACACCTCCCTAGGGAGGCGCCCAGGGGGCATCCTTACCAGATACCCAAACCACCTCAGCTGGCTCCTTTCAACACAAAGGAGCAGTGGCTCAACTTCCTTTTTGTCACAACAGTACAGCAGAGCGAATGCAATACCGCCCCTGCTGCACCGATTCTCCAGCCAATCTCCATTGTCCCCTCACTCATGAACAAGACCCTGAGGTACTTGAACTCCTTCACTTGGGGCAAGACCTCATTCTCTACACGGAGTGGGCAATCAATCGGTTTCCTGCTGAAAACCTTGGCCTCAGATTTAGAGGTTCTTTAAGGAACAAAAAATAGGAAAATACTGTATTGTTATAGTACAAATACTGCAGTATATTCAAACACACAATCCTCATTTTGTTGTATCACTCATTTGGGTATTAATATTTTGAAATTATTTACATCTACACTGACTAACTAGTCATGTTATTAGCAAAGTAGGTGTACCTCCCTTGTTCATAACCCTAACCCTAACCCTAACCCATCTGCTGGGTGTGCAAAATATAAACAGGACCAAAAATAACTTATTTTAAAATCATTTTTATATTATTACTATTATTATTTGCCATTTCAATTACTGTTTGGTTGTTCACTCATTATTTATATTTATTCCATAGGTGATGCCATATTAAACAGCATCAGTTCAGTTTAATTCCATCCATCCATTTTCTTCCGCTTCATCCGAGGTCGGGTCATGGGGGCAGCAGCTCAAGCAAAGCCGCCCAGACCTCCCGATCCACACACACCTACTCCAGCTCCTATGGGGGAACCCTGAGGCGTTCCCAAGCCAGCTGCAAGACGTAGTCCCTCCAGCGTGTCCTGGGTCTTCCCTGGGGCCTCTTCCCGATGGGACGTGCCCGGAACACCTCTCAAGCGAGGTGTCCTGCGAGGCATCCAGGGGGCACCCGAAAAAGATGCCTGAGCCACCTCAGCTGGCTCCTTTCGACGTGGAGGAGCAGCAGCTCGACTCCGAGCACCCTCTGAGCGACCAAGCTCCTCACCCTATCTCTAAGCGAACGCCCAGCCACCCTGCAGAGGAAACTCATCTCGTCCGCTTGTACTCGCGATCTTGTTCTTTCGGTCATGAGCCAAATCTCATGACCATAGGTGAGGGTCGGAACGTAGATCGATCGGTAAATTGAGAGCTTTGCCCCCCTGCTCAGCTCTCTCTTCACCACGACGGTCCGATACAGCGACCGCATAACTGCAGATGCTGCACCGATCTGTCTGTCAATCTCACGCTCCATCCGTCCCTCTCTTGTGAACAAGACCCTGAGATACTTAAACTCCTCTACTTGAGGCAAGGACACTCCACCGACCTGAAGAGGGCAAAGCACCTTTTTCTGGTCGAGAACCATGGCTTCGGATTTGGAGGTGCTGATCTTCATCCCAGGCGCTTCACACTCGGCTGCAAACCGCTCCAGTGCACGCTGAAGGTCTTGATTTGACAAAGCCAACAGAACCACATTGTCTGCAAACAGCAGAGATGAGATTCTGTGGTTCCTAAACCGGACCCCCTCTACACCCTGACTGCGCCTAAAAATTCTGTCCATAAAGGTAATGAACAGAACTGGTGACAAAAGGCAGCCCTGGTGGAGGCCAACATGCACTGGAAACAGGCTTGACTTAGTACCGGCAATGCGAACCAAGCTCATGCTGCAGTCGTACAGGGACCGGATAGCCCTTAACAAAGGACCCCGGACCCCGTACTCCCGGAGCACCCCCACAGGGCACCTTGAGGGACACGGTCGAACACCTTCTCCAGATCCACAAAACACATGTGGACTGGTTGGGAGAATTCCCATGAACCCTCGAGCATCCGATGGAGGGTGTAGAGCTGGTCCAGTGTGAAGCGACCAGGATGAAATCACACTGCTCCTCCTGAATCCGAGGTTCGACTATCAGTCAAATTCTCCTCTCCAGTACTCTGGAATAGACCTCACTGGGCAGGCTGAGGAGTGTGATTCCCCTGTAGTGGGAACACACCCTCCAGTTTCCCTTCTTAAACAGATGGACCACAACCCCAGTCTGCCAATCCAGAGGCACTGTCCCCGACTGCCATGCAATGTTGCAGAGACGTGTCACCCAAGACAGTCCCACAACATCCAGAGACTTAAGGTACTCCGGATGGATTTCATCCACCCCGGGAGCCTTGCCACCGAGGAGCTTTCTGACCACCTCGGTGACTTCGGCCTGGGAGATGGATGAGTCCACCTCTGAGTCCCCAGTCTCTGCTTCCTCTTCGGAAGACGTGACGATGGGATTGAGGAGATCCTCGAAGTATTCCTTCTACCGCCCGACAACATCCCCAGTCAGGGTCAACAGCTCCCCACCCGCTCTGTAGATAGTGTTGGTGGAGAGCTGCTTCCACCTCCGGAGGTGCCGGACAGTTTGCCAGAATTTCTTCGAGGCCGACCGATAGTCCTCCTCAATGGCCTCCCCGAACTCCTCCCAGACCTGAGTTTTGCCTCTGCAAACGCACAGGGTGCAGCACGCTTGGCCTGCTGAAACATGAGTCATCAGAAGATGACATATTCCCTCTGTACCCATAAATCATTAATACAAAGTGTTGGGGGTTCACCCAATACACCCTTATGCTAAATATGAATTAAACTGGTCAACTGGTTCTTGAGATGTCATGCTAAGAAGGGTGGCAATGACAGTATATTGAATATCTCGCTGTGACCTTGAAATTAACTCCAAGATCACAGTAATCAACTGGTGTCGGGGGTTCACCCAAGTACACCCTTATGCTAAATGCGAATGCAATTGGTCAACTGGTTATTGAGATGTCACGCCAAGAAGGGTGGCAATGACAATATCTTGAATATCTCGCTGTGACCTTGAAATTAACCCCAAGATCACCGTAATCAACTGGTGTTGGGGGTTCACCCAAGTACACCCTTATGCTAAATGTGAATGAAATTGGTCAGCTGGTCCTTGAGATGTCGAGTGAAAAAGGGTGGCAATGACAATATCTTGAATATCTCGGTGTGACCTTGAAATTAACCCCAAGATCACCGTAATCAACTGGTGTTGGGGATTCACCAAAGTACACCCTTATGCTAAATGCGAATGAAATTGGTCAACTGGTTCTTGAGATGTCGCGCTAAGAAGGGTTGCAATGACAAAATCTTGAATATCTCGCTGTGACCTTGAAATTAACCCCAAGATCACTGTTATCAACTGGTATTGGGGGTTCACCCAAGTACACCCTTATGCTAAATGCGAATGAAACTGGTCAACTGGTTATTGAGATGTCATGCGAAGAAGGGTGGCAATGACAATATATCTAGCTGTGACCATGAAATTAACCCCAAGATCACCGTAATCAACTGGTGTTGGGGATTCATCCAAGTACACCCTTATGCTAAATGCGAATGAAATTGGTCAACTAGTTCTTGAGATGTCACGCTAAGAAGGGTTGCAATGACAATATCTTGAATATCTCGTTGTGACCTTGCAATTGACCACAAGGTCACAGAAATTGACTGGTGACTCTATTTCCATTCTAAACAACTCCCCGGCCAGCGAACAGGGAGAATTGCTTTTAGAGCCTGTATTTTAATTTTTTTAAATGAACAAAAATAAACTTTACATAATTTGAAGCAGACCTGTTGGCAGCACACAGAGTAAACAAAGTTTTTGAATCTTACCTGTTACCGTTCTTTTTCCCAGAGTCTAAATCACTGCCTGACAAAAACTTATCCACATAAGACATCTGGAAGTACTTTAATTCCTTATCGTGGAATTGCGTGTGAATAACCGCAGTGTTTTTAAAGATGTCCCTCTGTATTTGGTCTGGGTGCATTTCTTAGCTGCCAACAAGCAGAAAATAACTCACTTGTTTAAGAGCTGAAAGTCTTTTTTGTAATTATTTTATTAGTCACAACGGTTCCAGCGTTCACCCTGACTATCCATCGTGTCTTCATTATTCTGCTCGCAACTAAAATAAACCCCAACAATGAGCCATCAAAATAAAAAAAGTATGTTAAATTGCACTCTCGTGAATGCTGATTTTATCATCAGCTGTCCAAGATGGTGGCAGTGCTTCCACAGTGCCACCAGTGGCCACTGTCTAAAATGCATCGGAGTCTCATCTCTTGGTTCTCTATTCTCCTTGAATAGAATAGAACAGAATAGAGCCTATATTGTCATTGCACATATACATACAACGAAATTTGTTCTCTGCATTTAACCCATCCCATCACAGTTAGATACAATCCAACCACTAGGAGCAGTGGGATCCAACTCCAGATGTAGAGAAGCTGCCTTGTTCAGGGGCAGAGAAAGGAGCAGACCCTAAATAAGCATGTTTTTGATTGTGGGAGGAAGCCGGAGTACCCGGAGGAAACCCACACAGACACAGAAAGAGCATGTAAACTCCCTACAGAAAGGGTGGGAAGGGATCCCATGACCTGACTGTGAGTCACCAGTACTAACCACTAAAGCACTGTGCCGCTCTGCTACAGTGTTCGGAACATTATCTTATACCCCTATTCCATAAAGCAGCGTTCTTTCCTGTTTCATCTTGAACAGTTTTTGAAGCATCATAGTAACTGTCTTAATCCATCTTTTGCCAATCTTGAACAAACTTGGTACACCCAGTAGTCACTGGCACCAGTTTTGAAACTGGGGTGAAATTTTTGAGCTGTTCAAATATTTCATCCCAAATTCACCAAATCTGTATCATTATGTGGTCACTTCCAGGTGTTTGGAGTCTTAACAACTTCAATCATGTTCAAACATCTTTAAACGGGTTAGTCCAAGAGAGTACAGCTTGATGCTTGTTTGCTTGTGTTCCATCGGGCTAAAAATTTGAAACAAAAGCAGCATTTGGTGCGGTTCTGGCTGAGGACGCAGCTTGGTGCAGCTTTACTTTTGTTTTTGAGCGAGTTGTCAGGGATGCACTTTATAAACAGTCTAATAGGAGGCATCCCCGAGCTAGTGTCGGTCGGAAGTGTTGTTAATCGTTGTAAGATGTATTTCAAAGTGAGTCCTTTGTTAAACCGGTCTCCAAAAGACAAACAATATTTAAAGTATTTATATGTCCAGGTAGAAACTGCGATCTGATAGAATCGCAGTTTCTACCGGTAGAGATTGTGATCGCAATATCTACTGGTAGAAATTCCGATCCAAATGTTGTCAAAGTAGTTCTCAGAGGACCTTGTAACTAAAGTTACCTTATTGAGTTTGAAAACTAATCCATCCATCCATCCATCCATCCATCCATCCATCCATCCATCCATCCATCCATCCATCCATCCATCCATCCATCCATCCATCCATCCATCCATTTTCTTCCGCTTATCCTAGGTCGGATCGTGGGGGCAGCAGCTCAAGCAAAGCCGCCCAGACCTGCCAATCCACACACACCTCCCCCAGCTCCTCTGGGGGATCGCCGAGGTGTTCCCAAGCCAGCTGAGAGACGTAGTCCCTCCAGCGCGATCTGGGTCTTCCCCGGGGCCTCCTCCCAATGGGACGTGCCCGGAACACCTCTCCAGCGAGGCGTCCAGGGGGCATCCAAAAAAGATGCCCAAGCCACCTCAGCTGGCTCCTTTCGATGTGGAGGAGCAGCGGCTCGACTCCGAGCTCCTCCCGAGTGACAGAGCTCCTCACCATATCTCTAAGGGAGCAGCCAGCCACCCTGCGGAGGAAACTCTCGCTTGTACTCACGATCTTGTTCTTTCGGTTATGAGCCAAATCTCATGACCACATCAACAATGGATGTGGAGAACATGGTCCACTTGGACTCCATGTCTCCAACCTCCCCCGGGATCTGGGAGAAGCTCTCCCAGAGGTGGGAGATGAAGACCTCGCTGACAGAGGGTTCCGCCAGTCGTTCCCAGCAGACCCTCACGATACATTTGGGCCTGCCAGGTCTGACTGGGTTCCTCCCCTCCCAGCGGATCCAACTCACCACCAGGTGGTGATCGGTCTACAGCTCAGCCCCTCTCTTTACCCGATTGTCCGAGACACCGATGATACGACTACAAAGTCGATCATCGACCTCTGGCTCAAGGTGTCCTGGTGCCACGTGCACTTATGGACACACCTGTGCTCGAACATGGTGTTCATGATGGACAAACTGTGACTAGCACAGAAGTCCAACAACTGAACACCACTCAGGTTCAGATCGGGGAGGCCGTGCTTCCCAATCACGCCCCTCCAGGTCTCACAGTCGCTGCCCACGTGGGCGTTGAACTCCCCCAGGAGAACAATGAAGTCCCCGGTCAGAGCACTATCTCGTTCCCCTCCCAGAGACTCCAAGAAGGTTGGGTACTCTGCACTGCTGCTTAGCCCATAGGCCGAGACAACAGTGAGAGACCTGTCCCCAACCCGAAGGCATAGGGACACGACCCTCTCGTTCACCGGGGTAAACTCCAACACATGGCGACTGAGCTGGGGAGCAATAAGCAATGCTACCCCAGCTCACCGCCTCTCCCCGTGAGCAATGCCAGAAAAGTGGAGCATCCAGCCCCTCTCAAGGAGGTGGGTACCAGAGCCCAAGCTGTGCGTGGAGGTGAGCCCGACTATCTCTAGTCGGTACCTCTCAACCACCCGCACAAGCTCAGGCTCCTTCCCCCCCAGCGAGGTGACATTCCACGTCCCAACAGCCAGAGGCTGTGAGCGCGGGCCGGGCCACCCGCCCTCGACTGCCACCCAGTCCAGGGCAGTTCAAAAGCTCTCATGACCAACACAAAATCAAGGACCGAGACATCGCCCGGTATGGCGGAGCCGGGGCCCAACCCTGCAGCCAGGCCTGGGGTTGCGGCTCACGCGGCAGCGAATCGGACGTGACGCGCAAAGCCTCCGCGCGGCTTTCCATGACAAAATCTCTTGTTAAAAGTGAAATCTGACGGAAAATGGCTGATTTCCAGCTCTTGTGATAACCAGAGAAAGAACACACGACGGTCTCGTATCCACAGAGCCATCCATTTAGAAATGGTACGGTGGCTTGTGCCGCGTTGTCGCAGCTCGGAGCGTGGCGCACTGACCGTCCTTAAAGGGGTCCTTAAAGCTGTAGTTAAAGTCCTTATTCTCTGTGAAGCCCGTAAAATTTTCACCGAAAGCCAGATAAATTTTTCGAATGGTTTCCAGGTGCCAGTCTCTAACAGCTTCTGAAAAAATTCTGATGGAAAAAAAGTCCTTTTCATTCCGCCATTTCCAGACAATGAAAATCCGACGAGGGGGCGGGACCACTCCTTCCCAAGGCGTGCTCACAGGTGAATGACGTCACCGACAGGCGTGGAAAAACTCATGCATGCGCACGAGAGTTCAAGCATGTCTGACGTAAAAACATATGAATGAAATCCATATAGTTTTTGAAAAAAACAAAAAGGACCGTTACTTTATGGACAGACCTCGTACACTATCTTAATTGCTGAATATAACAAAATATGATTATGACATCCCAATTGATATTTTATTACATTTCTGATCAAGGTTTACTTTTTTCCCCAAGTATAGTGGATCTCTGTTGTTGCAGTCTTTACTGGCAGAAACTCTGATCAAAATGTTATCAAAGTAGTACTCAGAGCAAGTAAAGGCAACAACACAGGTGGAGATTGTGTTCGCAATCTCTACTGGTAGAATCATAATTTCAACCTTGACACACACACACACACACACACACACACACACACACACACACACACACACACACACACACACACACAAACACGAGGTCTGTTAGAAAAGTATCCGACCTTTTTATTTTTTTCAAAAACCATATGGATTTGATTCACGTGTGATTGCATCAGCCAAGCTTGAACCTTCGTGCGCATGCGTGAGTTTTTTCACGCCTGTCGGTTGCGTCATTCACCTGTGAGCAGGCTTTGTGTGAGCACTGGTCCACCCCTCTCGTCGTTTTTTTTATTGCAAATAAATGTCTGAATGATTTGGAGCTTTGCTGCATCAATTTTTTTTTCCAGAAACTGTGAGAGACCTCCAGGTGGACACAGTTTGGAAAATTAATATGGCTTTCAGGGACGATTTTATGGGGATTAAACAGATTAAGGAGTGATCCAGTTGGTTTAAAGACCGCCCACAACTGCTGAGAGCGCGCCGTGCTCCGAGCGCAGATCGACAGGCTCAAACCCCGCTGAAACAACCAGATCATTTCCAACGTGAAGGCTTTGTTGATCCGGGACGTCGTCTGACTTTCACAAAAAGGCAGAAGGCGTGGACATCAGCACTTTTTCGGCATATTCCACTGTTACGGTCATGAGCTGGGTAGGCATGCCACAGAAGGAGGTTGAACACAAATGCAGACTCAAAATACTGAGGTATACGTTAAAGGCTTTATGTCAAAAATCAGGCTGGGGTTCGGTACACAAAAAGGCAGTCTGAGAAGCAGCGGCACAGGCAGGGGTCAGGCAGAGGCGTCGTCAACAACAAGCATGGTTCAAAAATACCAGGAGACACAATACATGGGTAGAGGTAGGAGCAAGGTCAAAAAACAAAGCACGGTCAAAAATGGCAAGGCATATACAGAGCAAAAACAAAGGCTGGAACGTGGACAAAAAATCACAACGAACTAGCAGGGAGTGGAGAAAGTGAGGAGCTTAAATAACAAGTAATTAGGGAAACAAGGCACAGGTGTCAGGGAAGGTTCTGGAAGGGGTGTGGTCAGATGAGACAGAGGTGAGACAGGAGTCAAGAGAGTGCAAGAAGACAATGAAGGTGAGAGAAGCAGATGCAAGATGGTGCAGGAAGACAAATGCAAAGTGAACAGGACCTGACAAGATGGTAAACCTAACCACAGTGATCCAAATAAAACACGAAGACAAAAGATGAACAAAACCCAAGTCCCAATACACAAGAAATAAAATAAAGAAAACCTGACATGAAGGAACAAAGAATTAAACCATGAAACAAATGTAAGAATAAAAGACTAAGACCAAACCAGAATGGAACTATGTGGAACCATAAACAGATAATTCAACATAAGACAAAAGAAAAGCAAACAGGAAATAAAACTAATGAATATACAAAGGTAGGAATGAAACTAGACACATGACTAAAGTAAGATAAACAGGAAATAACTGAAACAGAACATAAAACCACTGACAAAAGTATTACACACAGGAACAAGATAATCAGAACCAAAGTATGATGAGACTAGATTAATAACTAAAATAAAATGACCAAATAAAAACAATAGGGGACAAAACATGACTGGGCCAGACTGGGGCCGAAACCTGACATCACCCCCCCCCCCCCCACCAAGGCAGCCGACACCGATGGCTGACAGAACCCCCCCAAAACCCAAGAAGGGGCGACCACACAGCACAGACGACCATGGGAGGAAGGAGGGGGACTGGACGGAGGGCATCCAGAGACCCGCTCCTCAACAATGGAACAAAGGGCAGGCAGCCGATAGATGGACGAAACGCAGAAAGAAAACCAGGAGAGTGACCGGGCGGCAGGCAAAAGAAAACATGGGAGTCAGGAGGTCGGACAAAAGCAGAGGCCATGGGTGGGCCACGCGGCCCATGCTGCCGTCAGGTGACTAGCCACAGGACCCACAGGGAACCACGGCTGGGGCCTGAAGACACTGGTTCGGCTAACAGAGTCTAGGACAGTGTCAGGAGGCCGGCCAGGGACCACAATCGAATCAGAGGAAGGACAGGAGTTACCCTTGCCAACCGAAGTGGACACAACACTGAACCTCCCCAAGGCTATGGCATTACAGAGCTTCCCGAGGCAGGAGAGATTACAATACATAACAGGTGAGCTGAGAAAGGAGTGAACGTGCAGGAAAACGAGGCGCATCAAAGGGGAAGCACAATTAAACAAAACGGCAATCAACAAAATCCAAACCAATCAAAAAAGCCACAGAGAGAAAATCTGGCAGACGATGGTTACTGAGAATGGAAACCGAGTAATGCTAGAATGTAAAATACGTGAGAACCAACATAATGACCGACTCCGGAGATAAAACATAGTGACAGAATCAACAAAAGAACCATGGAAAGAAGGGTCTATGAAAAACGGCCGGGTGGAAAAATACCATCTAAACAATAAACTAAAACAGAAAGGAAACCATTGAAAAGAAATGCACAAACCAAGTAAACAAGAAAAAGAGCCATATGGAAATGAAACCTGCTTGACATAAGAATGCAAACTCCCAGAATCCCAACCAAGTAGGCCCTGGGCCCAACCAAAACCCCCTGAACCCATCAAAGAACTTGGAAAAAAAATGAACAACATAGCGATATAGGTAGTCAACTCGTTTCTGATACAAACGGAAATGGTTTAAAGACTCAAAAAATATAATGAGGCTGTGGTGAAGTACATGGGAGATCACAGTCAAAACTGTTGTGAAAGTGTAGGAACACGGACCCACAACAGGGGGCGCAATGAACGGACAATGGAGGAAGGTGAATAACAAGGTTTACTATTGTGAAACGAGCACAATGAATACAACAATCACAATTTGGGGTCGAATCCGCTGGTGTCGTGTGGGCAGGCTCGAAGGTAGGAGACGTCCGTCTCAGTCGAACCGAAACCACCCAGATCTCCTCTGCCACCGAACCCTGGAAATACTGGAACCGCCAAGTCCCGAAGTCCCAGGTGGCCACTGCCTCCGCTCGTCGGATCCGGTACTGCTGGCGGGAGAGAGCAACAACACAGGCGTGGATGCAACAGCACCCAGCAACGGAGAGGGGAGAAGCCGCCTCCACCTCCAGTTACAGTATGACAGGCAGGTGAGTACTTATCTAAGCAATTCAGCTGTCCTGAAAAGGTTTAACAAATCTGTTAGCTATTTAGTCAGAAAATGCAGAGAACGTTACCTTCGTCTAAAGGCGATATCTCGGCACTGAGGTGGAGACGCCGTCCTCCTGATATACCTCTGTGCTGAGTGGAACAGCTGTGTCCGGTGATGGGTGACAGCTGTCACCCAGGCTGCTCCCATAAGGCGGCAGCGCCCTCTGGTGCCTGAAGCCCGCACTCCAGGCAGGGCGCCCTCTGGTGGTGGTGGGCCAGCAGTACCTCCTCTTCAGCGGCCCACACAACAGGACCCCCCCTCAACGGGCGCCTCCTGGCGCACGACCGGGCTTGTCCGGATGGCGACGGTAGAAGTCGGCCAGGAGGGCCGGGTCCAGGATGAAGCCCTTCTTCACCCAGGAGCGTTCCTCGGGACCGTACCCCTCCCAGTCCACCAGATATTGAAAACCCCGGCCCATCCGACGGACATCAAGGAGCCGGCGTACAGTCCAAGCCGGTTCCCCGTCGATGATCCGGGCAGGAGGCGGCGCCGGACCCGGGGTGCAGAGGGGTGAGGTGTGAAGGGGCTTGATCCGGGAAACATGAAAAACTGGATGGATCCGCAGTGAGGCCGGAAGCTGGAGCCTCACTGCGGCGGGGTTGATGACCTTGAGGATCTTGTAAGGTCCGATGTACCGTTCCTGAAGTTTCGGCGAGTCTACCTGCAGAGGAATGTCCTTGGTAGACAACCAGACCTCCTGCCCAGGACGATACTTGGGGGCCGGGGCCCGCCGCCGGTCTGCATGTGTCTTCGCCCTCGTCCGGGCCTTCAACAAGGCAGAGCGGGCGGCACGCCACACCCGACGGCACTTCCGTAGGTGGGCCTGGACCGAGGGCACACCGACCTCTCCCTCAACCACCGGAAACAAGGGGGGCTGATACCCCAAGCACACCTCAAACGGGGAGAGGCCGGTGGCAGATGACACTTGGCTGTTATGGGCGTACTCGATCCAGGCCAGGTGGGTACTCCAGGCCGTCGGGTGCGCGGCTGTCACACAGCGAAGTGTCTGCTCCAGTTCCTGATTCGCCCGCTCTGCCTGCCCGTTGGTCTGGGGGTGGTACCCAGATGAGAGGCTGACCGTGGCCCCCAGTTCCCGGCAGAAGCTCCTCCAGACGTGCGAGGTGAACTGGGGACCGCGATCGGAGAGGATGTCTGATGGTATGCCATGCAGACGGACAACGTGGTGGACCAGGAGGTTCGCTGTCTCCTGGGCCGTTGGGAGCTTCGGGAGGGCCACGAAGTGGGCCGCCTTGGAGAAACGGTCCACTATCGTGAAGACGACGGTGTGTCCCTGGGACGGCGGGAGACCCGTGACAAAGTCCAGGCCGATGTGGGACCAGGGGCGATGAGGCACGGGCAGTGGCTGTAGCTGCCCTGAGGTCTTTCTATGGTCGGCCTTGCCCCTGGCGCAGGTGGTACAGGCCTGGACGTAGTCCCGGACGTCGGCCTCCAGGGATGCCCACCAGAAGCGTTGCCGGACGACTGTCACGGTCCTTCGCACCCCAGGGTGACAGGAGAGTTTAGAACCGTGACAGAAGTCCAGGACTGCAGCCCTAGCCTCTGGTGGGACGTATAGTCTGTCCTTTGGTCCGTTTCCGGGGTCCGGGTCACGGGTCAGGGCCTCCCGGACGGTCTTCTCTACGTCCCAGGTGAGGGCGGCCACGATAGCGGACTCCGGGATGATGGGATCCGGGGGATCCGACGGTTCCGTCTTGACTTCGTCTTCGTGCACCCGGGACAATGCATCCGATCTTTGATTCTTGGTCCCGGGACGGTAGGTGATCCGGAAGTCAAAACGGCCAAAGAACAGTGACCAGCGGGCTTGCCTGGGGTTCAGCCGCTTGGCGGTCCTGATGTACTCCAGGTTCCGATGGTCAGTGAAAACCGTGAATGGCACGGCTGTTCCCTCCAACAGATGTCTCCACTCTTCGAGGGCCTCTTTCACAGCAAGGAGTTCCCGATTGCCGACGTCATAGTTCCGTTCAGCGGGGGTCAACCTGCGGGAAAAATAGGCACACGGGTGAAGGACCTTATCGGTCTTCCCGCTCTGGGAGAGCACCGCTCCTATCCCTGAGTCCGAGGCATCCACTTCAACCACTAACTGGCGGCTAGGATCGGGCTGCACCAGAACTGGTGCAGACGAGAAGCGCCGTTTCAACTCCTTGAACGTGGCTTCGCACCGATCCGACCAGGTGAAGGGGACTTTTGGGGAGGTCAGGGCTGTCAGGGGGCTAACTACCTGACTGTAGCCCTTAATAAACCTCCTGTAGAAATTAGCAAAGCCGAGGAACTGTTGCAGCTTCCTACGGCTTGTTGGTTGGGGCCAGTCTCTCACCGCCGCAACCTTGGCCGGATCAGGGGCGACGGAGTTGGAGGAGATGATGAACCCCAGGAAGGACAAAGAAGTGCGGTGGAATTCACACTTCTCGCCCTTCACAAACAGGCGGTTCTCCAACAACCGCTGCAGGACCTGACGGACATGCCGGACATGTGTCTCAGGATCCGGGGAAAAGATGAGTATATCGTCTAGATATACGAAGGCAAACCGGTGCAGGAAGTCCCGCAAGACATCGTTTACCAACGCTTGGAAAGTCGCGGGAGCATTAGTGAGACCGAACGGCATGACCAGGTACTCAAAATGACCTAAGGGGGTGTTGAAGGCCGTCTTCCATTCGTCTCCCTTCCGGACCCGAACCAAATGATACGCATTCCTAAGATCCAGCTTGGTGAAAATTTTGGCTCCATGCAAGGGGGTGAACACCGAATCCAACAAGGGCAATGGGTATCGGTTGCGAACTGTGATTTCGTTCAACCCCCTGTAATCAATGCATGGACGAAGCCCGCCGTCTTTTTTACCCACAAAAAAGAAACCAGCACCCATCGGAGAGGTGGAATTCCGGATCAACCCGGCAGCTAATGAGTCCCGGATGTAGGTCTCCATTGATTCACGCTCCGGCCGTGAGAGGTTGTACAGCCTACTGGACGGGTACTCACAGCCTGGAACCAAATCAATGGCACAATCATAAGGACGGTGGGGAGGAAGCGTGAGAGCCAGATCCTTGCTGAACACGTCAGCGAGGTCATGGTACTCCGCCGGCACCGCCTTCAGATTGGGCGGGACTCGGACCTCCTCCTTAGCTTGGGAGCCGGGAGGAACCGAGGAACCTAGACACTCCCGATGGCAGATTTCGCTCCACTGAACCACTACCCCGGACGGCCAATCGATCCGGGGATTGTGCTTTAGCATCCAGGGAAAACCCAAAACCACACAGGAGGTGGCCTGAGTCACAAAGAACTCGATCACCTCCCGGTGGTTACCTGACACCACCAGAGTTACTGGAGGTGTCTTATGCGTGATTGGTGGGAGTAGGGAGCCATCTAGCGCCCGAACCTGCACAGGCGAGGTAAGAGCCACCAGAGGGAGCCCTATCTCCCTGGCCCATCTACTGTCAAGCAGATTCCCCTCAGTGCCCGTGTCCACCAGTGCTGGGGCCTTCAGGGTTGAATCCTCAAACAGGATCGTGACTGGGAGTCGTGTAGCAATGTGGGTGTGTCCCACGTGAATGTTTGGGCCCACCCCTGGCCCAGTCTCTAGGGGCGGGCGTTTGGCGTTTGGCCGCTCGGGGCAGTCTCTCACATGGTGCTCTATGGAACCACAAACAAGACACGCTCCGTGGGTCCATCTCCTCTGTGCATCTGGTGCCCTAAATGTTGCCCTACTCGTGTCCCTAGCTTCGTCAGTAGGGGGAGCTGTGACCCCACGGAGCGCAGGGGCTGTGGAGCGTGGGGAAGGCGGAGCTCGATCGGAACCGGAAGGGAGAGGGACGACGCGTGCCTGGCCACGCCCTTCGCCTCGTTCCCGACGGCGTTCTTCTACCCGGTTGTCGAGTCGTATGACCAGATCGATGAGCCCGTCTAAGTCCCGCGGTTCGTCCTTCGCCACCAGGTGCTCTTTTAGGACCAGTGACAGTCCGTTTACAAAGGCGGCGCGGAGGGCAGTGCTATGCCAGCCGGATCTCGCCGCCGCGATGCGGAAGGCGACTGCATAGGCAGCTGCGCTCCGACGCCCCTGTCTCATTGACAGTAGCGCGGTTGAAGCGGACTCTCCTCTGTTGGGATGGTCGAACACCGTTCTGAGCTCCCGTACAAACCCAACGTATGTATGAAGGAGCCGTGAGTTCTGCTCCCAGAGCGCTGTAGCCCAAGCGCGTGCCTCCCCGCGAAGCAGATTTATTACATAAGCTACTTTGCTAGCATCAGTCGCGTACATCACGGGACGCTGTGCGAAGACGAGCGAACGCTGCATCAGAAAATCCGCGCACGTCTCCACACAGCCTCCGTACGGTTCTGGAGGGCTTATGTATGCTTCTGGGGACGGAGGAAGGGACCGTTGAACGACCAGTGGAACGTCACTTTCACGCGCAGGGTCCTCGGGAGGGAGAGCCGCAGCGGCGCCCGAAGGGCGCGCCTCCACTTGTGCGGCGAGAGCCTCCACCCTGCGGTTTAGGAGAACGTGCTGCTCGGTCATTAAATCGATCCGAGAGGTGAAAGCGGTGAGGATCCGCTGCAACTCACCGATTACCCCTCCCGAAGCCGCCGACGCGCCTTGGTCTTCCATTGGCCGTTCAACAGCCGGTTGACGCCCCTCGGGGTCCATGACGCTGGCCGAGATATCCTGTTGTGAAAGTGTAGGAACACGGACCCACAACAGGGGGCGCAATGAACGGACAATGGAGGAAGGTGAATAACAAGGTTTACTATTGTGAAACGAGCACAATGAATACAACAATCACAATTTGGGGTCGAATCCGCTGGTGTCGTGTGGGCAGGCTCGAAGGTAGGAGACGTCCGTCTCAGTCGAACCGAAACCACCCAGATCTCCTCTGCCACCGAACCCTGGAAATACTGGAACCGCCAAGTCCCGAAGTCCCAGGTGGCCACTGCCTCCGCTCGTCGGATCCGGTACTGCTGGCTGGAGAGAGCAACAACACAGGCGTGGATGCGACAGCACCTAGCAACGGAGAGGGGAGAAGCCGCCTCCACCTCCAGTTACAGTATGACAGGCAGGTGAGTACTTATCTAAGCAATTCAGCTGTCCTGAAAAGGTTTAACAAATCTGTTAGCTATTTAGTCAGAAAATGCAGAGAACGTTACCTTCGTCTAAAGGCGATATCTCGGCACTGAGGTGGAGACGCCGTCCTCCTGATATACCTCTGTGCTGAGTGGAACAGCTGTGTCCGGTGATGGGTGACAGCTGTCACCCAGGCTGCTCCCATAAGGCGGCAGCGCCCTCTGGTGCCTGGAGCCCGCACTCCAGGCAGGGCGCCCTCTGGTGGTGGTGGGCCAGCAGTACCTCCTCTTCAGCGGCCCACACAACACAAAACCTTAGTACACAAGTCACAAGAGGATCTAACCAGATATAGACATTGAATAAGAACTTTTGAACCCCAAAGGTGCATAAGGTGAATACCTTCACAAACTAAACCTAGGGGGTAACAAAACCCAGATAAAACACTCAGAAACTTGGGAGGCATGTCAAACAACCAGTAATGAGGAGTGCCTATCCAATTTACCAAAAAACATGACCCATGAGACAGCCAGAAAAATAATACCTCCCCAAAACACAAAAGACAGGTGTACAAAACATCATGGAAGGATGAAACCAAATATTGGTAATGGATTTGAATTTGTCTATTCAACAAGCACAGAGTTGGGTGAAGACACAAACAGATAAGCAATATGAAAAAACAAGAAAAACTCACTGTCCTGCTGGTCTTGGATTCTACTGTTTTCTCTGAGAATGATTCAAAAGATTGGATGCGATGAGGTAGCACTGAAGACATTTCTTGTGGTGGACTCACAGTTGATGATTCCATTAGCACTGCAGAGAAGCTTACAGCTGGCTGCATCGTTGTCTGTGGCGTGTGCACTGACGATGGTTCGGTTTGCATAACTGAGGAGCTGACAGCTGGGCCCGTCGTTGTCTGTGGCGTGCACGCTGATGATGATTCAGTTTGCATGGCTGAGGAGCTGACAGCTGGGCGCGTCGCTGTCTGTGTCATGCGCACTGCCGATGATTCGGTTTGCATGGCTGAGGAGCTGACAGTTGGGCGCGTCGTTGTCTGTGATGTACGCGCTGGTGAAGATTCGGTTTGCATGGCTGAGGAGCTGACAGCTGGGCGCGTCATTGTCTGTGTCGTGCGCACTACCGATGATTCGATTTGCACGGCTGAGGAACTGACGGCGGGACGCTTCGTTGTCTGTGTGTGCACTGACGATGGTTTAGTTTGCACAGCTGAGGATCTTACAGCTGAGCGTGCTGCTGACGTAGTCAGTGGCATGTATGGTGACGATGACTCTGCTTGCACTGGAGCTTACAGCTGGGCATGCCGTGCACATCATCTGTGGCGGGCACAGTGATGATGCCAGAGTTGCGGATCGTGCAGCCAATTGCGGAGGCGGGTAGGTAGAGACGTACTGTGGTGACAAAACCTTTCCTGATGGATCTGCTGATGGAGTGATCAGTGCAGAAGGTTCAGGCAACATGGGAGCTTCAGCTTCCATGGGCGGAGCAAGTGTAAGTGCTGGGTGCTGGAGCTGTGGGGCTCGATATTTACGTGGTATTGGTACTGGAGGTGGTCATGGAGCAGCCAACGACTGTGCTGGGAGATGCCGAGGTGCAGGCTCAGGTAGCAGGTGTGGCATGGGCATGATCTTTGCCGGTGCGAAAGGAGGAGACGAGATTGTTGCATTTGACAGAGTGATTGACTGTGGTGCGTCAGTGCAGGGATAATCCAGGTCTGATTCAAACAAAAAGTTCATGGGATCCTCAATGTAAGTAGGAACCCTGCCCTGCTTGAAAAAAGTCTTTATATTTGCTAGGTCTGGATAGGCAGTCACAATATCATGCTCTGCTCTCAGGATTTGGCCTAGTGCAGAAAAAACTTGTTGTCTGTGTGCATGCTCTGGATTGTCCAAATATTCAAAAAATAAATCTTGAATCTTGAAGAATACATTTGCAGTTTCTTGGAGTGCGAGACCTTCTGCTTCTGATGATGAGTCATCATCCACATCAACCCACTCTGAATCACTGTCAGCAAGCTGATGACTGGGTGGCAGGTGCCGCTCTGGATGTTTAATCCAGTCTGGGAGACTCTTTGCAGTGAAGATCTCATCCAGATCTTCTAATTCTGGGTAAAAGTCGAACAGCCAGGAGTTTGCCTCCACCACTTGCCTGATCCAAGCCTGATCCAAAAAGTGCTGATGTCCACGCCTTCTGCCTTTTTGTGAAAGTCAGATGACATCCCGGATCAACAAAGCCTTCACATTGGAAATGATCTGGTTGTTTCAGCAGGGTTTGAGCCTGTCGATCGGCGCTTGGAGCGCGGCGCGCTCTCAGCAGTTATGGGCGGTCTTTAAACCGTCTGCATCACTCCTTAATCTGTGTAATCCCCATAAAATCGTCCCTGAAAGCCATATTGATTTTCCGAACGGTGTCCACCTGGAGGTCTCTCACAGTTTCTGGAAAAAAATTGATGCAGCAAAGCTCCAAATCGTTCAGACATTTATTCGCAATAAAAAAATGATGAGAGGGGTGGACCAGTGCTCACACAAAGCCTGCTCACAGGCGAATGACGCAACCGACAGGTGTGAAAAAACTCACGCATGCGCACGAAGGTTCAAGCTTGGCTGATGCAATCACACGTGATTCAAATCCATATGGTTTTTGAAAAAAATAAAAAGGTCAGATACTTTTCTAACAGACCTCGTGTGTGTGTGTGTGTGTGTGTGTGTCAAGGTTGAAATTATGATTCTACCAGTAGAGATTGCAATCACAATCCCACCTCACAGGTGTGCCATACCAAGATGCTGATTAGACACCATGATTAGTGCACAGGTGTGCCTTAGACTGTCCAAAATAAAAGGCCACTCTGAAAGGTGCAGTTTTGTTTTATTGGGGGGGGGGGATACCAGTCAGTATCTGGTGTGACCACCATTTGCCTCATGCAGTGCAACACATCTCCTTCGCACAGAGTTGAAGAGAACACCTCTCCAACGTGCCAAACGCCAGTGAATGTGAGCATTTGCCCACTCAAGTCGGTTACGACGACAAACTGGAGTCAGGTCGAGACCCCGATGAGGATGACAAGCATGCAGATGAGCTTCCCTGAGACGGTTTCTGACAGTTTGTGCAGAAATTCTTTGATTATGCAAACCGATTGTTTCAGCAGCTGTCCGAGTGGCTGGTCTCAGACGATCTTGGAGGTGAACATGCTAGATGTGGAGGTCTTGGGCTGGTGTGGTTACACGTAGTCTGCGGTTATGAGGCTGGTTGGATGTACTGCCAAATTCTCTGAAACGCCTTTGGAGATGTCTTATGGTAGAGACATGAACATTCAATACACGAGCAACAGCTCTGGTTGACATTCCTGCTGTCAGCATGCCAACTGCACGCTCCCTCAAATCTTGTGACATCTGTGGCATTGTGCTGTGTGATAAAACTGCACTTTTCAGAGTGGCCTTTTATTGTGGGCAGTCTAAGGCACACCTGTGCACTAATCATGTCTAATCAGCATCTTGATATGGCACACCTGTGAGGTGGGATGGATTATCTCAGCAAAGGAGAAGTGCTCACTATCACAGATTTAGACTGGTTTGTGAACAATATTTGAGGGAAATGGTGATATTGTGTATGTGGAAAAAGTTTTAGATCTTTGAGTTCATCTCATACAAAATGGGAGCAAAACCAAAAGTGTTGCGTTTATATTTTTGTTGAGTATATATATATATATATATATATATATATATATATATATATATATATATATATATATATATATATATATGAACATGTATGAACATACTGCACAGAAAAAAATTACTATTCAAAAATATTTTTAAACTGTCCAAGAGCAATATTGTGCTGTACGTCATCTCAACAGCTTGACAGCTGTCGCGATTAAACTAGTGTGCGTTCTATCTCAGAATGTGAATGGTTAAAGAAAGACTTTAAAGAGAGTTTATAAAAAGTAAAAGACACACTCACATATATAATTGCATCATCAATCATCCTCAGCTCTCGTCCAGATAAAATATGCTCGCTGCTGGGAACTCTGATAAATGGAGTGTGTAAACAAACATGCATAACACATGCTGTACTTTGTGTCATCATTAGCATGTGGCATTTTGTTCTCTACATCCACACAGAGCAAAGAGTCACATGTTCAGTCACAGAAGATATATTGCGAGGTCACACAGGGTGCAGGCATGATCTAAAGTGTTAATTGATATCACAGATGTAGAACAAACATGGGACAACAACTGTGGATTGCTGAAGTTATGGCTTGTTTAAACAGAAATGAAACAACATCAGAGAGTGCAAAGGGAATAAAATGATTATTATGTTCAGTGTGTAGTAATTTGTCAGTGGAAACTTGTTTTCAGTAAATTCATAGGGAAACGGGGTGCTGTACATTATACAGCAGCAAAAGAAAACTGCAGTTATGTCAGAATAACAACAGCATTAAAGCCTTTTTAACTGCACACTCCAGCCTGCTTGTACAGCTTTTGTTAACAAAGCCAGCGACAAGGGGCATGGCTGAACCTCACAGCGTTCCATGCTCAGACATTATGGCACACTTTAGATCAGATATGAACTCGTACCACTTCTCACAATCCACTTCCCTGAAAACTTTCACCGCTGCTCATTCTAATGACTTGCCTGGCAGTTCCACTGATTCCCACTTGTCCTACCTCAGCTGTCATAAATCTGAGAAAGTAGGTAACTTATGAGATTGATTGTTAATGTTGCTACTGCATTCACAGACAAACAACTGCTTCACTGTGCCCAGACTTTTGACTGGTACTATACGTGAAAGAACTCTGGCTGCTGCATTCCAGTTGAGTTATTGTGTGTTTTGACACACCAGTAAACAGAACATTGTAATAATCTGATTAGGAATGAAAACACATCACTCTCACACCATCAGCAGAGTAGGTCCTGATTAGTAATTGACTCTGAGACAGCTTCGGAACACCAGTGGCTGTACACGTGTTCCTCCATGTTGAACTTTGCGAGAGGAAGGGCATGTAGCATTAAAATTTTGCCAAATCCTCATGCAGATGTCTACTGGATCTGCTATAGCAAGGTGAAAGCAAAAATAAATAAATAAAACAAAATAAAAATAAACAAACATTTAAAAAGTTTATTAATTCAAACATGAACCAGTTTCCTTGGCACTATAGTGTGTGTGTGTGTGTTTTTGCATTAAGGTCTTTTTCAACTGCTCTAAATAAGAATGGAGCACATGTGGATGCATGCAGCTGCTGCCAGGAGAATGCCACACCCAGTGTCTTTTCTCAGAGTGGATGACTTTCAAGTTGAAAATTTCTGAACTTTTCAGAAAGGCTTTTCAAGAAAACGGGAGGAGAGGCTTGTTTTGCTGATTTGTCATTCAAAATATATCACAATGAATAAAGAGAGGGAATAACTTCCATGCTACTTGGCACTTGTTTGCACTTCATGGGACTAACTAAAACAGCAGCAAGGAGGATGGCTAGGCTAAGGTAAGGGTAACTATAATGTTTTAATACTCTAAAATCAATGAAAAAGTTTATTAACATTTGGTGAGGTAAATGTGCACTCCTTAACGATTCCATCTATTCAGTTCTTACAATAAAATTAATTCGCCCATCAGCTTCTGCTCAGTAACATGGTGTTTTCCTTCCAAATAAAATAAAATGATGTGTCGATTAAGCTCTTTCTATTTTGTTGCATGAAGTAATAGCACCATGTTTTTAAAATTAATGCAACTTACTTACTTACCTGTGTATTTCCTCTTCATGATGCATTTTTGGACAAATGTGATTAATACTCCAGTGCGACACATCATCTGGAAAATACAGCACTACATCATCGTGTTTCCAAAGAAAGTATAAAAAGAGTTTTTCCCTCATCACCACACAAGGTATATCAAACTGGAAAGAAAAATCTATACATATGACCAATTATCTTTCAGAGCATTGTTATTTTGCAGCCCACGCACGGCTTCACCTACAGTGAATCAGCCAACTCCATCAGAGGAATGAAGCATACACTTATCATTCCACAAAGTGCCACTCGGCTCTAGGCGATATGCTCACACACACTGTATGGACACTTGTACACTGATCACAGCACAAAGAGCATACAAATCATTAGCGTGTATGTTAATCTGCAACACTGTTACTGGTACTGTAAAAAAACTCTAAAGGGAACAGGGACTGAAAATCAGCTTTTATAACAAAAAGAAAAGCATCATCTTGTGGAAGTCTTTTTTCATGCTCTTGTGTCTTGTGGGAGCCCTCATCGCACCTGAGCATGATACAACAACTTGCCATCCCTCCAGGCTTTATTCACTCATGTGGAAAAAACAAAAGCTTCATCAGATGGGTCTGGGAATGAGGTATATGTTGGAGGTAAAATGAAAGCAATGACATAAAAGGCTGGAACACATGAAAAACTGAAGATACCAACTAATTACAGTGGACACAAAACAAGAACAAATAATTCACACTTTGAAAAAAGAAAAAAAAAAACAGTCTCTTGCAGCAATATGCAGGAATGGCAGATCATCAGAGAAAATAAAATTTGTTTTAAGTCATGTTTGGCTTATTATCATTGTTATTATTATTATTATTATTATTATTATTGTTATTATTATTATTACAATCCTAAATCTAGCCAAAATGAAAATGCACATTTGTAAACATTAAAAGTACATGGACATTCATAGGAATATGCACAAAATATTGTGAATTTTTCGTATGATAGCATAGGTTTCATATCATATCATATGAAATGCATCATGAGAATAAGCCACATGCATAATAGGCAACAACTTTTGAATGCAGATGCAAGCACACAAAGGCACAGATGTAAAATGAGAATATTTATTACCAGTTGCAATGAACCTAAAATTAGTCCAGACAACAGAAGCTGAGGCCAGCAGTAAACAGAAGCAAAATACCTTAAAAAAAAAAACCCCGCCAGGAAACAATTCAGGAGAACATAGGAACTGAAGCTGGAAACAGGAGAAAGTAAACAAGGATTCATCAGCAACAGAAAAGACAAAGGGAAGAACTAGATGTAAAATACTGCGAAGGATGATTAACTGAAAGCAGGTGTACCCAAATCAGCTGAATCAAAAACGTGTGAAGAACCAGACAAGAAACACTGCAATGAGAGGACAGCAGAAGGAGTCAGAGAACAGGGAAAGAGAGCACAGCAGCAGGGAGACAGACGCTGTGTCCCAATTCAGTGGCTCCATGTTTTTTATGCCCGGCGCCGCGAGGCGGGGCATGTAGCATCCGGGTTGTCCGTCCGTCTGTCCTTCCGTCAGTTCGTTTGTCCATCCGTCCGTCCATCTGTCCGGCCGCAATTCATTTGCTGCAATGTAGCTTGGCACCTATTGCTTGCAGAAACTTTATATTTGGTGGGTGCATGCCTTGGAGGCGTACTTCGCATGGGTTCGAAGGCCAGTGACCTTGACCTACTTTTCAAGGTCACCAATGGTCACAACTTTCAAATCCTTCGCCACAACGTAGCTCGGCACCTTTTGCTCATAGAAACTTCATACTTGATGGGTACATGCCTTGGAGGAGTACTTCGCATAGGTTCGAAGGCCAGTGGTTGCATTTGTTTTGAAGGCTGGCGAGCATGACCAACTTTTTATGGTCACTGTTTGTCACATCCTCTAAATAAATATTATGCCACTCTCCAATTTTTTCATTGTATATATCAGTGTACATCAAACAAATAAGACTTCAACCAAATACCCACCCCATACAAGTACATATTACTAACTTTGCATGGAAAATAATGCTGCGCGCAGGGCATTTCGTGATGAATGTCTCTAGTTAAACATTTATCTTTTTATTTCAGCAAGAGACAACCTGAACATTCATGAACATCTAATTCCAATATACTAACCATAGGCCAAATGAAATAATAAACACACACACACACGATAATCAGTTTAATCGGTTCCAAAGGTTTTCAACGATCCAAGATAAGTGATACAAGGTTGTCACAGTTTCAGAAACCCATCAGCCCTCCCTCTGAGTCTAAACTTGAGTTTTTTTCAAGTTAAAAAAATATGAGATCTTTCAATCATAAAGAAATGGATGGGGGATGTGGAGCTTTCCAGGATAACAATATTCTGCAATATGCTAGCAATGAGTTAAAGGCAATTACATCCACCTGCGAGTTAATAAGGGACACAGTGGAGACTCCAGAAACTCCAAAAATAATGATCAGCGGACAAGGCTCCAGCCTGACTCCAAGAACATGAGCGATAACATCAAAATAAAAAAAAATAAAAAATCCAAATATGGTTGAGGTTTGGGGCACAGAAAAACATACAAAAATGACAGAGAGAGGAGTTACATTGGGAACAGTGGGATAAATTTTGGATAATTTGGACGTTGATAAATGCAGCCTGTATACGACTTTCAACTGAATTAGTGAAAGTCTTGCACAAGATGATGGCGTACAAATTCTGCCTTCAGCCTTATCCCATAAACCTTCCCCGAACTTCAGACCCAACTCTTCCTAATTACAGATAATTTTATTGACTGGATTACTGTGCATTGAAAGAACAAAATTACAGTGCATCCGGAAAGTATTTACAGCGCTTCACTTTATCCACCTTTTGTTATGTTACAGCCTTATTCCAAAATGGAGTAAGTTAATTTCTTCCCTCAAAATTGTATTCACAACACTCTATCAGGTCTGTTTCCACAGAAAGACTGGACACAAATGCAGGACTCAACAGTAGAGCTCTGTGAGTAAAAGCAGTTTACTGAAGCAGTAAACGGGGCCCAGTACACAAAAAGGCAGTCCAACAAGAGCAGAAGTACATGGAAAATCAGGCTTAGGCATGGTCGATAATACAGGTAGGTGGTCATAACACACGAGAGGCAAGCAGGTCAGGAATACACAAAAACAGAGCTCGAGAGAAGGCACAAGGCGGATCAATCTGGCGAGGGAGCAGGGCAAAATGAGGATCTTAAGTACACCCAGGTGATCAGGTGCAGATTGGGAGTAGGTGTGGGTGGAATGCACCAGAATGAGGGTGTGGCCAGAGAGAGGGAAACGCCCACCACCAAGTGACAGGAGAGACAGACAAGAGGGACAGGGGCAGATAAACACAAGTTGGAAAACCCCACCAAGAGAAGCAACCGAACAATACAAAATCAACCAAAACATGAAAATAAAACAAGACAAAAACTCACATCCTGACACACCCCATAACAACAACATGAAAAAAGTGTTTGTTTTTTTAATTTTGCAAATTTATTAAAAACAAAACTCTAAGGAATCAATTGTACATAAGTATTCACACCCTTTGCCCAATACTTTGTTGATGTACCTTTGGCAGCAATTACAGCCTCAAGTCTTCTTGAATATGATGCCACAACCTTGGCCCACCTATCTTTGGCCAGTTTTGCTCATTCCTCTTTGCAGCACCTCTTAAGCTCCATCAGGCAGGATGGAGAGCGTTGGTGCACAGCCATTTTCAGATCTCTCCAGAGATGTTCAATCGGATTTCAGGTCTGGACTCTGGCTGGGTCACTCAAAGACATTCACAGAGTTGTCCTGAAGTCACGACTTTGATATCTTGGCTGTGTGCCTAGGGTGATTGTCCTACTGAAAGATGAACAGTTCACCGCAGTCTGAGGTCAAGAGTGCTCTGGAGCAGGTTTTCATGCAGGATGTCTCTGTACATTGCTGCATTCATCTTTCCTTCAATCCTGACTAGTCTCCCAGTTCCTGCCACTGAAAAACATCCCCACAGCATGATGCTGCCAACACCATGCTTCACTGTAGGGATGGTGCCTGGTTTCCTCCAACTATGATGTCTGGCATTCACACCAAAGAGTTCAATCTTTGACAACAGTATTTGTTTCTTATGGTCTGTGAGTCTTTCAGGTGCCTTTTGGCAAACTCCAGACAGGCTGCCATGTGCCTTTTACTAAGGAGTGGTTTCCGTCTGGCCACTCTACCATACAGGCCCGATTGTTAGATTGCTGCAGAGACGGTTGTCCTACTGGAAGGTTCTCCTCTCTCCACAGAAGAATGCTGGAGCTCTGACAGAGTGATCAGCGTGTTCTTGGTCACCACCCTAATAAGGTCCTTCTCCCCTGATTGCTCAGTTTAAACAGGCAGTCAGCTCTAGGAAGAGTCCTGGTGGAGCTGAACTTCTTCCATTTACAGATGATGGAGGCCACTGTACTCATTGAGGCCTTCAAAGCAACATGTTTCTGTACCCCTCCCCAGATTTGTGCCTCGAAACAATCCTGTCTACTCTCTAAACGCCATACCGGAAGTCCCCGAGCGACTCAATGTTTCAAAGGCTGCTTTCATTGGCCGCTTAAACCATAAGTGGCACAACTAGGCTATCTCAATTTGAAGGCTGCTAGGAAAGTGGCCGGCATGTGTGGCATTGTTCACCTGAAAATGAAGGATACAACAGATGTTTTCTACCCGGACCATCCAAACTCATGAGTCATTGTGCAATTTTATTTTTCCCCAAAGACAAAATGGATGGTAAATTTAAAAAATAAGGGATGCTTTCAGGCTCCATATGCACTATTGTATACAAGTAATGTTCATAAGTGAACTAAAAATAACTACTGACAAATAAGCTACACATTAAGTCCACTGCACAAGCTTGTCCAGTGCAGCTGTCAAGGTTGCCAGATTTGAGCCCATCTCATTTTAGACTGGTTTAGACTTGAAAGAAATCCATAAAATACCCAAGCAGGACCAGCAATTTACTTATTTATTTATTTATTTTGGCTGTTTCCACATCATGTGGGGATTGTGGCTGAAAAGTTTAAATTCCGGCTCCATTAGTTTGCAACCCTTTGGATCAAGTTTGCATAATAGAAAATTTAGACTGTTCCAATAAGAATCCCAGGAGAAGCAGAAATTTGAAATCAAGGTTGTCAGATGGGGCAGACAGATGGACACAAGGACAACATATGATGATGGGCAATCAGTAATACCATTTACTCCACTGATGGTCTTCAATCTGATGAGCTTCTATCATTAACACTAAAAAAAGACATTCTTGTTTTCAGTATAATAGAAGCAGACAAGGACCTCAATCGGAGTTCCATCAGCGATCTGTGAGCTCAGCCCTGATCTACCACTTATAAATTGTACATGTACAACACATCCACAGTTCCCTCGGATACTAAACAAATGCTGAATGATTATGCTGAGAAAAACAGATTGTCCATGTTTTTGCATGCCCAAGCTGTGGTCCTTGGAGATCTTGAGCTCTGGTTTGCGTGACAGCTTTGCCCTTCATAAAACACGGGGGTTCAATCTAACTCTGAAATCAATTACCCTGATTTTCTTCCCAACTGCCTCAGAAGAGAGCTGAAGACGGTTGGCAGCTCTCAGCCAAGCTCATAATGAGGTCAGAATGATGAGGTAGCGGTTAAAAAAATTGGCCTCAAATGCACGCTGTCACTTCAACCTGCTCTGGTACAGAGGTGATTATTTGTGGGAAGTGCAAATAAACAACCCCAAATCCAGCACACTTTCTTTAAAACAACAACATTTTGTGAACATTGTTGCTACTTCTGCTACTTCAACTTGAAATGAAGCATCATCGAGGCAATATGGACAGCATGCAATGCAGAAAAATGTTACAAAAGTGAGAACAGAGCTCATAAATTCATGATGGTGACTGAATCCTCCATAAAATATAAATTTTGCTCAAAGTGGCTGATGGCTGGGAGCTACACTACAAACCAATGCCAGTCTTCCTCACTAAATCATGCAACAGTAAAAATGATAAAGCTGAAAATACAATTTGGAGTGTACAAATGAAGGCCGGTCTCCAGAGAGGTGAATAATTTAGTGGGGTCTTGGGAGAGTTTCGGGGTCAGAGGGAGCATCTGGAGAAACAAAGCGTTTGGGAAGCAAATGCAACGTGGTGGGGAATCCATCTTAGCTGGACGGCATGTCGCTATACTCCGATAATAACGGTAACGGAAAGAAAGCTATGATGGAAACAGGCATCCATCGGATCGTCCCTGCAAACAAAAATCTGTGCACGTACATTGTTCCTGTTGTTTCTCAAGAAGGCGCTTCAATGACTTTGCACAGATATGATGCTCTTTTGAATAACATAATCCATCACTATAAATACCTGTGATTTTTTTTCCAAACATAACTTCATTAGGCCTCATATCTCAGGTGCTATTCTGCCAGAACTGAACGTTCAAATCAAATCAAATCAATTTTATTTATATAGCGCCAAATCACAACAAACAGTTGCCCCAAGGTGCTTTATATTGTAAGGCAAAAGCCATACAATAATTACAGAAAAACCCCAACAGTCAAAACGACCCCCTATGAGCAAGCACTTGGCGACAGTGGGAAGGAAAAACTCCCTTTTAACAGGAAGAAACCTCCAGCAGAACCAGGCTCAGGGAGGGGCAGTCTTCTGCTGGGACTGGTTGGGGCTGAGGGGAGAGAATCAGGAAAAAGACATGCTATGGAAGAGAGCAGAGATCAATCACTAATGATTAAATGCAGAGTGGTGCATACAGAGAAAAAAGAGGTGAATAAAAAGAAACACTCAGTGCATCATGGGAACCCCCCAGCAGTCTAAGTCTATAGCGGCATAACTAAGGGATGGTTCAGGGTCACCCGATCCAGCCCTAACCATAAGCTTTAGCAAAAAGGAAAGTTTTAAGCTTAATCGTAAAGTAGAGAGGGTGTCTGTCTCCCTGATCCGAATTGGGAGCTCGTTCCACAGGAGAGGAGCCTGAAAGCTGAAGGCTCTGCCTCCCATTCTACTCTTGCAAACCGTAGGAACTACAAGTAAGCCTGCAGTCTGAGAGCGAAGCGCTCTATTGGGGTGATATGGTACTATGAGGTCCCTAAGATAAGATGGGACCTGATTATTCAAAACCTTATACGTAAGAAGAATTTTAAATTCTATTCTGGAATTAACAGGGAGCCAATGAAGGAAGCCAATATGGGTGAAATATGCTCTCTCCTTCTAGTCCCTGTCAATACTCTAGCTGCAGCATTTTGAATTAATTGAAGGCTTTTCAGGGAACTTTTAGGACAACCAGATAATAATGAATTACAATAGTCCAGCCTAGAAGAAATAAATGCATGAATTAGCTTTCAGCATCATTCTGAGACAAAACCTTTCTAATTTTAGAGATATTGCGCAAATGCAAAAAAGCAGTCCTACATATTTGCTTAATATGCACATTGAAGGACATATCCTGATCAAAAATGACTCCAAGATTTCTCACAGTATTACTGGAGGTCAGGGTAATGCCATCCAGAGTAAGGATCTGGTTAGACACCATGTTTCTAAGATTTGTGGGGCCAAGTACAATAACTCCAGTTTTATCTGAATTTAAAAGCAGGAAATTAGAGGTCATCCATGTCTTTATGTCTGAAAGACATTCCTGCAGTTTAACTAATTGGTGTGTGTCCTCTGGCTTCATGGATAGATAAGTAAAGTAACATGGATGTTAAGTAAACTTGATGTCACCCTTAAATCTTCCTCATTCTTTTTCCCTCATCACTGTGAAACAAGTCAATCCAGCATGATTTGGTTGGTTTTAAATAATTTTAGGCCAATTTCTAAGATGACAGTTTTAGCAAAATGTTTTACAAATATACATTTCCACTCAACTTTTAAGTTTAAGTTTTATGTCTACTAATAATCTTTAGGATAGGTTTTAATACAGTTTTAGAGCAACAGCACAGAAATGGCTTTTTTTAAAAGGCACTAATGGCTGTTTAATAGCAGCCCATCAGAGCACTATATTAGTCCTTTTAGATCTAAATGCACATTTTAATACTGCAGACCATTTTAAGCAGCCAACACAAAATTAGGTTGGTTTTAATAACACGTAGATGGGCTGGTTTTATTCCCACCCACCCACCCACACACACATATATTGTCTTGGGCATTTACTTGTATCTGCACCCTTGCTCTGAAGGACCATTAAAGGTCAAGTCTGAAAGTCAAGCATTGGTGCATTCACCACACCATTAAACTGCCTTGGGTCCCCCAACCAGTATAAGGGATGTCCCTTAAGAAGACTGTTTGCAATTGAAATGTTGGTGACTAATCATTAACATACACACCCCGCCCCTTCCTCCCCATGCATTGAATCGGCAAGTTTTGTGCAACTACTTTGGTTTCTCTTTTCATATCAGCTCCGTAGCCAACACCTACTCAACAATGGTGTGCACTTCTTTTCGATATTCGTGCTAACTGCCATGACCCTCTGGCCAAGACCATCCTCCAGGGTACACTCCAAGACAAACGGCAAAGAGGTGATCACCGCTGACACTGTTAATGAGGGGACCAGCCAAACCCTTGACACATTGTCAAAAACACATTTCTTCATCATTTGAATGTTGAAAATGCTGTTGACTTTGTTAAAAAAAATCATAAATACTAAAGGCACTGACAAACAAAATATACAGTTTTTTTTTTTTAGATGGTGTTTTCTTCATACTCCCGTCACACTAGAGGCCGAATGAGGCCGAATGTCGTCCTAATGAAAATTCAATGTACATTCCGTAAGAATTGAGGTGCATTCGAGGATGTCTGCCAGCAGTCTGAGAGGAGTCTAAACAGTCAGCCAAATTCCTGTGGCCCTCCTGAATGTTTTGCACATGTGCAAAGCAGTCGAGGTGCAGTTGAGGTGGAAAAATATCGAACAGCGGTTGGAGTGCAGTCTGACCGCAATCTGACTGGAATCTAAACATTTGTACTACATGAAAACAGTATTCAAGGCATTCTGATCACATTTGAGAGCCAGTCCGAAATGATTCGCCAAGGACCGAATGTCCCAACTGTGCCTGAATGCACCATAAGTGCACCTTAAGTGCTGCTGGAATACATTTTCTCGACTCGCGCTCACTCGTACGGCAATGTGAGTGCATTCATCATATCTTCACCACTGGATTCTGACAGCTGTCACGGTAATCCCAATGTTTTCCATCTACATTTGTACTGCGTTCGGAGGCCTAATGCACACGTTGTGTGCACGAATCATTCAAGGCGGGTTGAAGCGCAGTCTCAGTAGTTGGACAGCTGTCTTCCACAATCCTTAGCTCCCTCCCCCCGCCAACAAAGTGGAATGAATCTTGTTTTTTTTTTTACATTCGGCCTGGGTTGGCTTCATTTGTGCTCATTCTCGCCAAGTGTGATGGGGCCCTGACACAGAAAGTTGTGTCATTACATATATTGTTGATCCAGTTATGGGAGAGTATGCTGTCATGTTTCTATTGTGCAAAGATGCATGGCAACCTGAGAAAAGCCCCCAGCTGTTGGTTTGTATCACAACAGTGCTTGACCTACCCTGAATGTTTGCCGCCTGTTCTACTGAATTAGTTGTATAAATCAGCACTTACAAATTGGCAAATCAATTTTTTTAAACTAACACCTAAGGCCTATAGTGGGTTAGTATTCCCATATGATTAGAGCAGTATTTCATCTCCAGAAGCCATTATTCATAGACTAGACACAAAATCAAATGATTATTTGGGCTTGAAAAACACAATTAATCATTGATTTGCCTTGCTGGAATATCAGCGTTTGGAATCATATGAGGCTAAAGACTTCTAAAGCCTGCATTTTGTGGAGAATAAAGAAACACCATGAACACACCGGTGGTCGATCACATCTGCACTCAACCTTAAGAGCAATTCAGTGTCCTCTCTATACGGCATGATGCACAGGTCTGGAAAGTAGTTGAAGGAAGCATGCAAACAAACAGACTATTAACACTTCACATGGCAAGAAGGAGCAAACCTGAGACTTGCCTGTTCAGCGCAAGCTAACATCTTGACCCATAGTAACCATTTTGCAGGTATGGCCAGTGTTATATTTTCATTCATATCTTTCTAAACCCTACTCAAAATGTCTGACAACACCAACAAACTGACAAGCAGCACTGTGACAGTCACATAGATTTTGTTGTGATACTAGTAACTTGCTTGCAGTCTGAATGTCACTGCAAACACAACTCCCAGAGAGTGGTACTGTGTTTACAAGACCATCCTTATTAGCTTGTTTGCATTAACAGCCCATCTCCAGTGGCAGGTGAAGTGGGAGATGCTGTCAGGCAGACAGGCAAAATACCGAATGCATTCGAGTCAGCAGATGCTGCTATTCGTCTGGTAGATTATCCATCTCTCACAACAACACATCCACATATGCTTTTACAAAAGTAAGGATTTGTGCCTAGGCTGTTCTGGAATGTAGCTGAATATTATCAGTTCCACCGAATTTGAAGCTGCACTGCCAACAATTATTCCCATATTTGATGTAAGACCACTATACCTTTGACCTATGACCTTGAAAATTGAATCACTTCTTGCCTATTAGGATATGAAGCTTCAGGAAAAATTTCATAAGGATATATGTAAAATTGTGGGCTCCAGGTTGTTCACAAACAGACAGCCAAACAAACAAACAGGGGTGAAAACTTAGTTGGCAGAGGTAATAACAAAAATCAATCGCACAAAATACAACAAAGAATGATCAAACATGCAAACAACAACAACAAAAAAATCCTCAGAAATCAACATATGAAAATGTAAAGAAACCTATCTTTAAACTTATGTTGATGCCATAAAGAAGGGGTATGGTTTTGTACCACATCTGGGACCTATAGAACTGCCATGGGTCCTGACTGGCGAACAACCTGCAGATCATCTTTATCTCCCAAAAACAACAATCTATCTGCTACACCTAGGTGATACATGGGCATCACCGTGACCTCATCCACCTGCTATAATCAGGCACAGGGGGATGTACAACATGGCCATAGTTCCGTAATTGACATTTCCTCACAATGGAAATAGCCAATGCCCACTGCAGGCACAATGGAAAGAGCTACCTGAAGGACATCACAGGACCCCTGCTGGACCCCTCTGTTTGGTTTCCCTCTGCCTCCAAACATGACAGACACAGACTTCAATGAACTGTCAGGTCTGCAGAAAAAAAATCCATCCAGGAGTTATATTCATCCATGATCAGGAAGCAAGGTAGTAACATCTCTGCAGACCCCTCACACCCTGGACACACACTGTTTAAATTCCTCTCCTCTGGTCAATATTACAGATATCTGTACGCTACAACAACAAGACACAGGAACAGTTTCTTTCCACAGGCCGTCACACTGATGAACAATTTAGCCTGCAAAAAATCTTACTAATTCATATACCTCATGTATAACTTCAAACTGTTTGTCTGTTTCTCCTTTGCTCACATTCTTTTTATCACACATCTATTTGCACATTTTATTTGCACCTTTTTATTGTGAATTATTAGCTTTTATTGCATATTTATACATGCTCGTACAGAGAAACTACAGTTCAAAGCGGAGTCAAATTCCTTGTATTATTGTAGATACTTGGTGAATAAAGGCTATTCTGATTCTGATGCCTCAACTGGGTCACCCTAAATAATTGCTTCTTTGATAAAAAGTCATTCAAGAATGGGTTTTTATGTGGGAAATAATTTGACACCAAATTAAGGAGCTACTTTGTGATGTAGCAGCTTGTGAACTATATGAAAAATAAATAAGTAAACAAATGAATAAATAAATTCCTTGGCAATGTTGAAGATTTTGGTTCTGGTCGACTGAAAGACAAATTGTATTGCAGTATTTGCAAAATCATCAATATAAAAGTACACAGGGGTTGTGGCCAAGTGGTTAATGTGTTTGGTTTCAGTGCAGAAGGTTCCAGGTTCAAATTCCACCCCTGCCACATTTCTCCATGTAAGGTGGAGTTGCGTCAGGAAGGGCATCCGGCGTAAAACCTAAGCCAATTTAACATGCAGATCCACCTTGGATTTGTTGTGGCGACCCCAAGTCCAAACAAGGGAGCAGCCGAAGGGACTTACTTTTACTATCAATATAAAAGTACACTAAGCTTGTAAATGTTTATGTAATTGACAACTACTGAAATAACGGTGAATAAGAGTTGATATTACTGCACACGCTGCCACATATGAAAGAGGTGTTATCATGCATTACTAACCTTGTCTCTGAGATGTGAGCAGACAGCCTGCTGGTGTTGGTGGTCTCTGCGGCGTGCCAGCTGCTCCTGGTGAGCTCGCCTGGCCTCCTGCAGGGTGATGAGGGCACTGGCCAGCAGCTCTTCCCTATCCCGCTGCCACTGATGGGTCAGCGCCTTTAGCTGGGTCTCAGTGGAGCATCGGGAGACCCATACACGCTCATGCTCCATCTGGGAAAAACATTGATGGAAAAACTACCACATTATACTGCACAAAAGTATTGTTAAAGGATGGTCTTCATTATCTTAACTGTAATAAATATTAAAGAACAAGAGCAACTTGGGGCTCATAATGTCCCACCTTCAAGAGCAGAGGTTGACTGACAAATAAACTTTATTTTTCTCCATAGCAACACACTGAAATTCTGGGGGTTAGATATGATACATTAAGACAAAGTATTACACTGTCAATGGTAATACCCAATAATACCCAACCTGTACCAATACAACACACAGACTCTTAGTTAGTACAACACATCGTCTCCTCCACATGAGATACCAATTATATATATATCCTTCATAGCATTAGATCATTAGCAGTAGACCCTTCATGTGTACGCCATATTTCACACAATTTGACACGTGGAGTGCATGCTGCTGTTGTAATTTTTCATATACACACACACACACACACACACATATATATATATATATATATATATATATATATATATATATATATATATATATATATATATATATATATATATATATATATATATATATATATATGTGTTTGCCACTCAGATTGCAATAGCCAATCACAGATTAGCCTTTCTGTCCATCATTTACCTGTATTTTGGCATGCTTGGCACCAGAAAGTTATGTTGGCTCCAAAAGGATCCAAAAAGGCTAGGACCAAAAGTTATATTGGATCGGTTCCCACTAACCAATAGTGTTAGAGCTTACTGCCAACAGCTAGCCAATCAGAGCGCGGCATACGAAGGTCAGGAACTAGCTGACAGACGCTGGTTGAAAAATGGCAACAAACATGTCAACAACAGCAGAAAATCATCTTCCAGCAAGGTTTGCTGAGTTCACAGAGGAGGAACTGGTGGAAATATTGAACTCCAAGGATGCCAAAAACACTAAGAAGGTAGACAAGCACGCTACTGACATTTTAGAAGCTTTCATCGCATCAGAATCAATCATATGCTGTTCACAACAAAATAAATTGATCTAATTTACTTGACTCTTTGTTGTTTGCTTAATTTGGGAGGGGGGTGGAGAACAGTTATATTGGATGGAGAAAAGTTATATTGGACTCGGCTACGCCTTGTCCAATATAACTTTTCTTCATCCAATATTTCTCTATGTTGGACTCCTTACCATCCATTATTTGTATAATATATACAAGGTCTGTTAGAAAAGTATCCGACCTTTTTATTTTTTTCAAAAACCATATGGATTTGAATCACGTGTGATTGCATCAGCCAAGCTTGAACCTTCGTGCGCATGCGTGAGTTTTTTCACGCCTGTCGGTTGCGTCATTCGCCTGTGAGCAGGCTTTGTGTGAGCAGTGGTCCACCCCTCTCGTCGGATTTTTATTGCGAATAAATGTCTGAACGATTTGGAGCTTTGCTGCATCAATTTTTTCCAGAAACTGTGAGAGACCTCCAGGTGGACACCATTCATGGCTTTGAGGGACGATTTTATGGGGATTACACAGATTAAGGAGTGCTCCAGCCGGTTTAAAGACCGCCCACAGCTGCTGAGAGTGTGCCGCGCTCCGAGTGCCGATCGACAGGCTCAAACCCCGCTGAAACAACCAAATCATGAAACAACCAGATCAACAACCAGATCAAACCCATCTGTCGGTGGGTTTTCAGTCGTGTGACTAACCGAGAAATTGTGGATGAGCCTGGACATGCCAGAACATGTCCTGTGAGGCTTCATCATGGCGTTGCTTTGCGCCATATATTCTCCACATGAGGTACCCATAATGTAACTATGCACTGATGACGTATAGCCAAACCTAAAAATTAAGATCCCCTCATTAGAATGCAAAGATCTTAACAATGCTGCGCTCACATGTTGGCAGTAGGAAAACCGTCATACCGGTCGTCAAAGCAGAATTTCTGTCAGACAACAATTTAGTGAACACAGCAGAAATTTAGCATTTTGCACAGCTTTATGTCGTATTAAAAGCCCTGGAAACCGTGGCTCTGATGGTAGCCTAAAAAGTTAATTTCTCTCTGTAATTTCCCACAAAACATTCACGTTTCCTGATTAAAACAGGATGACTCTCTGTGCTTCAATAATCCTTCTCTCTCTGACTGCCTTTTCACCTCCTTAAAGATAAAACATCTGGTTTGTTCTAGTAGCTGCAGCAGGTGGTAAGTCTTTATGAATATGAATTTTCCACATCTTCAGACACACCAAGGACTCAAACATAAGGTTCTCCTTCTAAGTATGCAAATGTATTCAAACATCACAGTGTCACACTTGTCTAACCATCAATTCTGCCTTAGGGCTATATAGGACTTTGTTCTTTTTCTTCTAACCACTGTTGACATAATACAAAATGAAAGTTCATTCATGTGCACAAATATAGCGACAGTCAAATTGTAACACTCCACATGAGGTATTTATGAAACTATGGGAAGAGTCGTGTTGCTATATATTAATTTGCACAGTGATGAGGGAACCATGATCTTTTTGGATCCACTATATCTCTGTAGCATTGAATGGTGGAAAGTTCATATTTGCATGATGGGTACCTGAAACGGAGAATAGTTTTAAGCTATGGACCCCCTGCCCCCAAACTCTATGAAATCATGTTTGTTCCAAGCCTACTGCTCCAATAAACACAAATTTGAATGTTAGCATTGAAAATACTGGGATGCAATCCATGTTTTTTTTAATTAATTTATCTTTTTTTTTTTTATTCATTATCTACTCATTACATTGGTGTACCAATTTTTATAAGGTGCCTGCTTCAAAAATAAAATGGGCTATTTATTATGGATTTTGGCATGCTGAATTCAAATATAACAATAAAAATGGCTGATTGGCTACTGTTTCCAAGATATTTAAGTTTTTACATTTTACATCTCCATAATTATATTGTATCGATCAGAGTTTTCATGATAAATCATAAACATAGGTCTTTTCGTGTTTCTCCGTTTACATAATAATATTTCACCTGCAAAGTGTTGTTAATATTAAGTGTTGATAAGGTGTTGATCTTGAGTTATTATGTTGACAAGAATGTTTACTCACAGACACACAACAATTTAATGTTCGGTATACTTTGTCCATAATGGCAGGGTGGGAGCATAAAAAATTTGAAGATGAATGTGAAGAATCAAGTGTGCAAGAAGATGCACATGGCAGTGGCTGAGATGCACAGGGTTGTATAGAAACATCCAGACACGATACACTGTCAGTAACAGTGACACGTGGTCCACATTTCAAGGGGAAAAAGGTTTGTGTCAGATCTGACTTTGCTGATGTATAAAATACTCCTTGTCTTGTGGCTGTGAAATGCCCTGAAGGCAAATAGTTCCTTTCTGTGTGCGGGCTGCCTGCAGCTATTCATCATTGTGTCAGCACTCTCACACATGCAGCATCACTTGGCCGCTTCATTGGAACAGAGGGAATGATATTCATCTACAGGCTAATAGTGGCTAACTGGTGGCGGCAAGGCATTAGATGGCTGACTGGTTTTATTGAAAATGAGTGAACTGGCATATCTGCAAAGCACAGAAGTGCCAGGTGCAGTCAAGCAAATCCTGTTTATTGATGCACAACTTTAGAGCTTAAGGTACAACCCTTATTCTTCACTTTCTCTCCACTGTCCTTTTCTTTTTTCTTTGTAGCTGGTGGGCATAAACACAATATTTTGTGAGGATGCATGCTAACGTGTGTGCATGACATACAATGTGCACGTGAGCATACATGAACATGCACTCACTGTAGTGCACACATCACATACAGTATGTGTGGGAGCATCCTGTGCACTGTGAACATTCATTACTTCAGCTGATACATTCACATTCTCTCTGCAGAGTGCCGTCTCCATGAGGACTAAATTAAACAAGGAGAAGTAGCTCCCTGGAGACAGCTGAAAAAGGTAAAAGCTATGAATTATTTCAGCTATTACCATGGAACATTATGAGGGAATTACTGACAATCCTTGTGGTGGGCAGCTGGCCTCCTACATATTTTTATGAGAGCTCATGTAAAAAAAAAAAGTCATAAGAGACAATAAGGAGCCCCATCCAGTAGAGGGAGGTGTTCCCTCTAAGCTAACTACTGTAAGGAAAATAGAGGCCCATCAGATTCTAGAGTTAGTCATCAAAAGCAACACTGAAGCTATTTTCCAGACATGTTTCAGTAAAGTCAAAAGGAAAAACTACAATCTATTTATTGTCTTCATTCATTCCTACAACCAAGTCTATAAATAGTTGGCCAAAGTCACAGTTTTTTGCAATTTTGCAACTATACACCACCAGAATGAAGGTGAAATAAAACACCTACGATGTTCCTATTGTATAGACTTTCAGCTTTAATTCAAGTGCTTCAAACAAACATATTGCATGAACCATTTATGAATTAGAACTATTTTTATACACAGTGCCTCAGTGTTCAGAGGCCTTAAGCAACTGGACAAAATACATACAAGTATTATGGCCCTGAGTGTCGGCGAAGCAGGGGAGAATGTGGACATGTGGTGAGAATGGATGCGCAGCGTCTTCCAAAACAACTTCTCTTCAGTCAACTTTCTACTGGATCACGTTGTGTTGGCGCTCCTAAGAAGAGGTACAAGGATGTCCTTAAAAGAAGTTTTAAAGACTGCGAGATTGCTGATTGGGCTACAGAATGATTTGTGATGCCATCAAGACCTTTGAGACCAATAGACGGAAAACTGAAGAGGAAAGACACGCAAGATGGAAAGCTGCTGAAGCTCTGAAACAGTTGGCAGCCTCCTAGTTAGTTAGTAATTTCTTCCGGACTGCCATGCTTGTGTCGAGTGGCAGTGATAATGATGATATGTGCCTGTCTGTCCGTCAAAATAACAACAAACAAAATACCAAATAAATAAATAAATAAACAAGGGCTGGAAGGATTTTCATAGGACTGAACACAGGACAAAGTTAACAAAAACATGTTGAGAAAAACACATTTTTTGCTCTATCTCCACACACCAACAGGACTAGAAGGATTATCTAAAGTTTATATTGATCAACAACATATTTGTGATTAATTGGTATAAATCGCGTCATGATGAAGTCACAAGTAAGTCATAAAAGGAAGTCATGTTTGTGCATAGCGCACATGGTTTGCCCTCTGATGCCTTTCATTGTTCATATATGTTTCATTGTTCTTTAGACAGTCAAAGGGTGATACATGAACATTTCCAAGTCAATGAATTTGTCTTGAATGTTATTTACATCAATCATTAAGAAATACAACTAATGAGTGGCTTTGCCAGAAGGAGACTAGTGAGGGAAGCCAACGAGGCACCCATGACAACAAGACGTTACATGGTTCTGTGGCTCTGGCTGGAGAAACTGGAAATGGTGCAATATTTGCTTGTTGCATCACCAGTTAACACAGAATTATCCAATGTTCGCATGACCTTTGACCATGACCATGGTCACCATGACCCTGAAAGACCAAACTTAAGGCCATAACTGCTTAACTCAAACAGTCTGACACCAGTAGGGAGAAAACATGATGGAAGGACTGTGTAATGGTCAAGGCTAAATTGGTTGAATTTGGGACAGAAATGATCAAATGTCAGCGCTACATAGAACAACTTATTATTATTAACCAAATATTATGGTATCACTGAATTACAAAGAATTAATTTGCATGGCTTGGTGTCAAATATATGAGTTCCCTGAATGCTCTAAACAAAGTTATACAAAACATGCAAGAATATCTTATCCATAAAGGTCTCAGAGAGTTGCGTTAGAGATTTTGCTCAGAATATTACAAGATAATTGAAATAACAATAAAAGTAACTGTGCTTTTCTCTTACATTAATGTAATATGCTGTTTTTAATGGTCTTCACAACTCCTTCACTTTTGTTTTACAAACTAATATGGGAAAATGTGCAAATCAGTGGGTAGCTCAGGAAACAAGACACAATATCCTGTGTCAGATTCATCACCAAAGCTTTAAATTGCTACACAGAACAAACTCATTAAGAGCAGCATTATATGTCACAACCACTGCGGTTCTATGTTGGATTTGAAGGAGGCTGACAAAAAGCAGCAGAAAATGATGCTATAATCCTGAAATGATTGAATACAGATTGAAGCTGAAGTTAGCTGTGCAAAATACTGTGAAGGCTCAAACAGTAACAGTCTCCAGTGCTCTGACTGAAAAGTAGATGAAAGAAAATAACAGAGTTACGATCTGACTCTATAATACTGATTCTGTAATTAAAGCGCCGACCAAAGAATCTCAAATTACACCACGTCTGTACACATTAGAATGGAAATTACATTTTCAAGGACACAAGGAATATATCTGCCCAGAAGCATATGGCAGCTAAGCAGACAGGATTATTTTTTTTTCCATTTTATGGAGAACCACCAAAATGTTTTCCCTTGCATCTGCTAAAATGTGTTCCTGTGAAATTAATTAATCAAGTTGAATGAAACGTGGTTAAAAAAAAGCTGGGTCTGGCCTAGAATTTATACCATTAAATTGTGAGACAGAATTAAAAAACAAAACATAACAAAAAACCTGCAGCCAGGAAATGCAAAAACAATGCTTAACAGTGGGAGTGGGGTGACTGATACAGGTGATCTGGAATCCTACTCAGTTTTTGGGGTGGGGGTTGAAGGGGTTGTGGCCCCATCAAGAATTTCAGGAGCTCCACCAGTATCCCAGCAGAAAATTATATTTCCAATTCAAAATCCTATCATTTGAGCCTCGGTTTTTCACAGCACCACAGTCCTCTGACTGAACCTATTTTGGAGCACTATAACACTCTTAATTCCCACAGCACCCATGAGAAATTGTTTATATGCCCTACTGAAATCAACTGGGCAAGTTATTTTTTCATTGTTCCATTTAGTTTGGAATGCCGGCCAAACTAAAAATGGATAAAATGATCATTTCCTGTGTGTGTGTGTGTGTGTGTGTGTGTGTGTGTGTGTGTGTGTGTGTGTACATACATACACACAGTGGGCAAAATAAGTATTGAACACAGCATAATTTTTCCCAGTAAATATACTTATAAAGGTGCTATTGACATGAAATTTTCACCAGATGTCAGTAGCAACCCATGTAATCCACACATACAAAGAAATAAATCCACAGATGTATAGAAATTATGTGTAATAATGTGAAATGACAGAGAAAAAGTAATGAACACTTGAAGAACAGGCAGTGCAAAAAGACATGGGAGCCAAGACTCCACCTGAAATTTATCAGAAATTAGAAAGCAGTCCTGCCCCTTCTCAGTGCAAATTTATATCAGCTGGTTCAGTCCCAACTGATGGCCTATAAAAAGGTGATGCATAACCAAGATGTCATACAAGAAAAATCTCATATTGGCTCAAAGCAAAGAGTTCTGTTTTGATCTTAGCAACCTGCGTGAATAATTGTAGCGACAGGCGTACGAGGCGTTGGAGACAGCTCCGATTTTTCATGAATGGCATGCAATTCCAAGTTTGTGCGCTAGTCGGCTTCAATCGTGTTATGTGTGAAGAGACCCTTAATAATTGATGTAAATGAAGTCCAAGACATATGTTGTGTAAAAAAAAAAAAACCCTGTAAAAGTGATGACTTAAAAGTTATAATAATTTATAACTAGGTTGTCTAATTACTCATGGGCTCTGAAAATGAGAGGTATAAATGGTTGTAATTCCTGTAATTTGTTGAGCCTTTTAAATTAAATCTGAAAGTCAACACCACAAACACATCTTCATTGTTTCAGCTAATCTTCATTGTGGTGGTGTACAGAGGCAAAATTACTAAAACTATGCTAATGCCAAACTACATATAGACCTGACTGCATGTAGCAGGCAATTAAAATATCCAGATTTGCATATTAAATACCAATTGTGTTACCCCCACCACCAACATCCATCAAGAAAAATGTATACAGCGTTGAATTTCACGTTCAGGTAAAGGGACTCACTCCAACAAATAATATTCTTTTTGTAATGGAAGATGGAATAAAAAAATTCAAGTCACCGAGCTCACTTCAATAATTATATGATCCTACAGGAATACCGTTAATGTCACAATTATAAATTCTCTATAATATACCAAAATTACACAATATCATGAAATCTGTCCTGTGTGGAGAAAACAGTGTGGATACACTTCAGGAACAAGATTTCAGCAACGTAAACTGCAGTTCAGACTGATTACCCACTTATTGCAAGAGAGCCTAATTATAGCTAATAGCTGAGTTCGTCAGAGTCGTTGCTACATCAACTCTATATGAAGCAGACAAGCTCAGGAAAAAAACCTGAATGATCTTGGCAATAAATGCAGCAGCCAGCTGGAACTGATATGAGGACAAGCTTCTGGGTGGGTGCCGGTGATGGGGGAGAGAGGAGTCTGGCAGTTGTCATGGCAATGCTCAGCTGTGGAGTGTTGCTGTCCACAGTGGGTGACATGGCACATCCTGCAGCGTTTAGAGCAGATTATTGTACAGCCTCATCTGTCTGACTACTTGGTTGGTGGCACTGAACCGCATGAACCGACGAGCCTGGGTCTCACTGCAGGGCTGCTTCACATCATGGAAGGGAGTTACACATTTTGAAATGCCTCGATGATTGTATGTGCATGTGTCTGCCAAAGTGGGTCAACGTGGAGGTTGCATGTGTAAGCGCGTGGAAAAAAAATGAAAGGTTTTTCACAAAGAAAAGAATGAAGATAAACTTGAATTTTGTGATATCCTGCCAAGTTTTAGCCACTGTGGAATTTTGATGAAAATGTACAATGCAAAAAAAAATGTTCAAGGCAACTGGCTTCACAAAGCCTTTGAGTTTATTCAACTTATAAACTTCATGAGTTATATATTTTGAAGTTGAAGACATTCAAAAACATGAGTGTGGAGTTAAACAATCAGCACAATAATTAGCACTTCATCAAATGTGTGTCACCTCAAAACAAATACTTTCTGGTCAAAGAATTTTGACATAATGTTGAAAAATGTACAAATTACCAGCCAGAATTTTTTATAATTTACATAAAGGTGAAAATGTTACACCTTTTTGTGATAATAAAGATAGGAACAAAGAATATCTCCTTAGGGTCCTATCTCACTGGTGCAACTATGGAAGAGCAGTTGGAGACGCGACTTAGCGACCAAACGCGAACGAGAGACAGTGTTGCAGTTGGTATCTCACTGAAGTGTTCCGCTCTTATTATTCTGCTATTATCCATCTGAATAGACTGTGGAAAGTCCCCCACTGTTCCCAGTAATGGCAAAATAAAATCAAATAATAATAAACAACTACAAATAAATAAATAAAGCCTACTGCGCACTCACCGATTTGCAGAATGATGTCCCTACTGGATCTAGTGTCCTATCTTCCATGTCTACTATATAATTAATCCATTTTCTATACCCACTTTCTCCAATTAAGGGTCATGTCATCTCTGAGATCCTAGCACAGCGATCGTTCACAGCCTCTTCTCTCTGACATTTGTATACTACTTCTGCATGTATCTGTGTAGGCTCTCAGTTGTCCAGGTGGTTTCCATAGTAGACTACCAGAGCAAGAATTTTAGCTGAGGAAGCTTCTGTGATTTGAAGCGAAACGTCCTCACGTCAAGCAACCCAGTCCAGTCGAAGATTCAAGCTTCTCTACTTCTGCATGTATACTAATTCTTCAAAAACATGTCAAATACTGTATACTTTAAAATGTAATTTTTTTCTTTTCAATATCTTTTTGATTATGATTGTTCCAATGAAAAAAAAATGTTGGTATTCTTTATATATATAATTTATTATTTAGTTTACTTTATAGTTTAATAAAATAAAAAAGGCTGAGAGTGTGTGTGTGTGTGAGAGAGAGAGAGAGAGGGGGAGGAGAGACAGAACATATAATACTAGCTCAGTGGGTGTGTTTCACAGATCTACAGATCAATCAGGTTGTCAGAAATTAAACTGTGTGATGTCACTGAAGTCTAATAGCCCTCTTACACATGCATTAAAAGCCTGGATTTCTTTATGGTAAACACATTGTAAATAACCACAAGTTGCACATCGCATCCTGGGCATGATGTCAAACTGCATCCGGGGACAACAGCTGGTCCTGCAGCCTCCAGCAACAGTATGATAAATCAGTGGAAGGCTCAGCCACCCCCCCCCACACACACACACACATACACCACCCCTGTACAGATGCCTGTGTGCTCCCACACACACACACACACACACACACACACACACACACACACACACACACACACACACACACACACACACACACACACACACACACACACACACACACACACACACACACACAGAGCAATAAAATAAAGTGCTTAATTCCAACATTAGTTTGTTTCTTTGTTTTTGGAAAAAAAATGACCCATATATAACTTACAATTTAAGGTTTTTCCCCTTTTCTCTTTGGTTCATCAAAAGAAAACTATGATTTTTTAATTACCTATTAATTATCCAGTAAGCGAGTTATCAGGACTTCATGTAACATGTGCGATGCTTAAATGAATTCCAAACTGTATTTTACCGTAAAACTGTTCTGTTTTCTTAGCAAACAATATGCGTTGTTCGCAACATGTTTTTGTTAACTTTGACCATTGTTCAGATTGTTAATCAACTTGCATCTCCACCCTATTTTTTTCTTCATTCAAACTGCTGAATAATGATCTTTCACATACTTTTTATATTTCGACAAGTTTGGTGAAGCTACTAACCAGCTCCTGTCGAGTTTTAGCAGGGAAAAGTCTCTGAAGCATGTCCACAAACAGTACTCTGTGGTTGTCCACATCATGAGTGTACTGCTCCACTGTGAACTGGAAACGTAGATGGTCATCTGCACACCAGCCACAAAACCTGCAACCAACACACAAAACACAAGCTCAGGAACAAGTCAGAATGCACAGTCCAGGAAAACTCTTTGTTGTTTTATCAAGAGGTGTGTCAGTGCATTGAATAATGAAGTAAAATGAGAATCAATGTAGACCTTTAATGTACCTCAGGCCTACCTGTCAGTTTCTTGTAGTTGTTGCTGGAGATACTTTATTCCGTCCTGGTACACTTGTGACACAAAGATGAATTTCTGCAGCAGGGATTGCTTCACATTTGGATCAGGACAATCTGAATCTAACAATTCCTGTGGAATTTCCTCTATGTTCGCCACATTACCTGAAGTAGTGGTAAGAATATCCTGCACAGGAAGAATATGGATATATGGCATATAAAGAAATCAGTGCATACTTTCCTTGGGGATAACGTTGAGGCAGAGTGTAGTGATCACTTCTTAAGATAAAATGTGAATCATTTAGGGCCCTTCACCCATAATATGAATAAGTACAGGGGTGGTGGCCAAGTGGTTAATGCGCTTGGTTTCAGTTCATAAGGCTCCGGGTTCAAATCCCACCCCTGCCACATTTCTCCATGTAATGTGGAGTTGCGTCAGGAAGGGCATCCGGCATAAAACCTGTGCCAATTCAACATGCAGATCCACCTTGGATTTGCTGTGGTGACCCTAAGTGCAAACAAGGGAGCAGCCGAAGGGACTTACTTTTACAGAGCAAATTACGGCGGAACAGCTCATATGAGCGAATCACGAAAACATCAAGCCAACGGGCAGGCGTGAATGATCCTGCAGCGAAGGTTTTGTGTACCACACCATCGCAGCGGGAATACAATGCGAGCAGCTGGAGCATGTGTAACCACATAGTGCAGATGCTGTGAAAAAAAGTCAAAAAATTCATGCCACCCACGGGATTTGAACCTGCAATTTATAAAAGCTCTGATTGCCAGCCAGAAACTTTACCACTGCGCTACCATCGCTGGCCTGTAAAAGGTGCGGCCTGAAAAAGCAAAAATGCCTGAAATCAACCATGAGATAGACGTATTAAAAAAATAAAACCACACACCGTAACACCGCATTTTATTGAATCCCTCTTATCAAACGAACAATACAAGTATGAACCTTCTGTTCCTCTGAAGATGACCCATGGTCACAGACGTACAGTCATGAAATGATATGAATGGAGCAGTGCATTGTCATGTCCACATCTGCTGAACCAGGCATGTCCAGCCGGGCCCCGCATGTGTGTCCAGCCTAACAGGTGTGTCTTGTGGACGACGCTCCGCAGGACAGACACCACATCATGTGGAACAGAGCCCAGGTGGGTGATGTGATATTCAGATCGCCGTGTTATGATCTGATGGTCCATGTCACCTGGGGTAGCCTGTCAATGTGCGCACTGTGCGCGCTCTCCAGCCCATCGCAAACGCGATATATGTTTTTATGTATTTCCATGTGAGGACAGCAAGCACACACACGCAGATGTCTGTCAAAACATGGTACGTGTTCTGCAGCTGTGACATCCAGGATCAGAGATTTGAACAGCTGCTGCTGTTGACAGCCAGTCACGCCTCCTGTCCGTTCAGCACACAGACCAAGGTGTCACTTTGTGATCAGATGAGAGGCGCCTCACTTGCGGGAGGGGGGGGGGGGTGCAAACCACACGCACACCATCTGTTGGGGGTTGGGGGGGTGTGCGAAACACATGCACACATGTGTTGTGGGGGAGCCGACACTCTGGCATGCCACATGTGTACTTGGCAACTTCACAGTCATGGTGGCACTGAGACAAATTTCACATCCAGCTCCAAAGTGATTGTGTGCTGAATATATTCGTACTAACAGCGTGAATGGCCACACATTTTCTAAGTGCCAAGTAAGCGGTGTTAGATGTTCGTGTGTGTCACCTGGAATTTGGCTGACACCTGCCGCGAGAGGGATCAAATGGGCTGTCACAGTGCACACTCTGTCTTTCAGCCACTAGTGTTCGCAAATAGTTGTAGCAACAGGTGCACGAGGCGTTGGAGGCAGCTACAATTTTTCACAATTGGCATGCAATTCCTCCTTCGTGCACTAGTTGATTTAAAACATGTTATGTGTGAAGGGACCCTTAGTATGGTGACTTGCAGAAGTGTACCTCTAAGTCAAGGGCCACAAGTTCTTCCTCTATGGCTTGATACTCTGAGTGAAGCTTGTCAATAACGGCATTCTGCTGGTCTTTCACAAAGTTTATCTGTTGGTTACATAAAAAACTATAATGGAAACCAAGACTGACAGACACACTATGAATTTAAGAGTGCAATCCTGGATTAGAAAAACAAAACTCACCAGTGTATTCTGGTTCAATCACAGTGCTATGTTTTCCCTTGACTGTCAAAGCATTTCTCCTCTAATGTTTTAAGAATGGCTTTTTAATTAAACTCTCACGTTTACGGGTTGTATTTTGCAAAAAAAAAAAAAAAAAAAAAAAAAAAAAAAAAAATATATATATATATATATATATATATATATATATATATATATATATATATATATATATATATATATATATATATATATATGAGGTCTGTTAGAAAACTATCCGACCTTTTTGTTTTTTTAAAAACTATATGGATTTGAACCATGTGCGCTTGCATCAGCCAAGCTTCAACCTTCGTGCGCATGCGTGAGTTTTTTCACGCCTGTCGGTTGCATCATTCGCCTGTGGGCAGGCTTTGAGTGAGCACTGGTCCACCTCCCTCGTCGGATTTTTATTGTCAGGAAAATGGCTGAGCGATTTGAGCAGTGCTGAATCAAATTGTTCCAGAAACTGTGAGAGACAGCCAGGTGGAAACCATTCTGAAGATTCAGACAGCTTTTGGTGAGGATACTCTGGGCGTCACACAGATTAAGGAGCATTACAACTGGATTAAAGACGGCCCACAGCAGCGGAGGGCGCTCCACGCTCTGAGCGGCCATCGACAGGCTGAAACGACCAGATCATTTCCAAAGTGAAGGCTGTGTTGATCCGGGACGTCGTCTGACTACCAGAGAAATTGCAGAAGAGTTGGACATCAGCACTTTTGCGGCACATTCCACTGTTACAGGAGATTTTGTAATGAAAGACGTGCGGAGGAATTCGCGTGTTGGGATGGAGCCGCAATGGCGCGCAACAAAATGCACGTCCGTGTTGGATGTCTCACAGGACAAGTTGTGACATGCCCAGCTGTTACACAATTTCTCTGGTTTCCAACACGGACGTGCTTTTTGTTGCGTGCCATTGCGGCTCCGTCACGATGCGCGAATTCCTCCGCACGTCTTTCATTACAAAATCTCCTGTAACAGTGGAATGTGCCACAAAAGTGCTGATGTCCAACTCTTCTGCAATTTCTCTGGTAGTCAGACGACGTCCCGGATCAACACAGCCTTCACTTTGGAAATGATCTGGTCGTTTCAGTCTGTCGATGGCCGCTTGGAGCGCGGAGTGCCTTCTGCCACTGTGGGCCATCTTTAATCCGGTTGTAACGCTCCTTAATCTGTGTGACGCCCAGAGTGTCCTCACCGAAAGCCATCTGAATCTTCCAAATGGTTTCCACCTGGCTGTCTCTCACAGTTTCTGGAAAAATTTGATTCAGCACTGCTCCAATCGCTCAGCCATTTCCCTGACAATAAAAATCCGATGAGGGGGCTGGACCAGTGCTCACTCAAAGCCTGCCCACAGGCGAATGACGCAACCAACAGGTGTGAAAAAACTCACGCATGCGCACAAAGGTTCAAGCTTGGCTGATGCAAGTGCACATGATTCAAATCCATATAGTTTATTAAAAAAATAAAAAGGAGGGTTCCAAGATGGCGGCGTAAAGATAGGTCATGTCCCGGTGTGCTCGCGAAACGTTTTACTAATACATTAACTTATCCCAACTAAGGACTAAAAGCCACATAGGGAGGAGATTACTAACTTGTAATGAGCATTGATAGTTACTTCCTGAGACTTCCAATGATGCCATGCAAAAAGAACCAGGATACGTCGGAGGAGCAGGTGCTCGAAGCTAATGCTAATGCCGGGGCGAAGCCAGTATGCGGGTTTACATATGTGAAGCAATGGCCGAAATGACGACCAATTTTATGAATGCACTCGACATTAAGTTGACACCCGTGTTGGAGCTTTTGAAGATACAAGGCGGCCGGCTTGACGAAAATACGAAAATAGGCTGAATGCGTCGGAGCGGCGCATTTCGACTCTTGAGGATGCTGCTGACCTGACTCGTATCAGATTGGCCTCACTGGAGAAGTCTGTGCTTTTCTTGACAGACTGGATTGATGACCTAGAAAATAGAGGGCGCAGAAGAAATGTCTGCATTCTCAACTTACCCGAGGATGTTGAGGGGATGAATCCTACTCTGTTTTTCGAGCGCTGGCTTCCTGAGGTGCTGCGCATTAAAACGAAAGAGGGGCGAATCAAGCTTGACAGGGCGCATCTTATTACCGGACCCAAGCCGTTTCCTACACAGAAGCCCAGACCCGTGATTGTGCGCTTTCACAACTATCAGGATAAACGACGAGTGATGAACGCTTCTTGGGATATTGGGCGAAATGGTCAGACGGTGACACATGAAGGCGCCACTGTGATGTTTTTCCCTGACATGTCAGCTGCTTTGGCCCGTAAGAGGAAGGGATACGACGCGGTGAAGAAGCGACTTCGGGCACTCGGTGCTGCTTACAGGCAACTATACCCAGCTTTACTAAAGGTCACTTTCCGCGGATCGAGCAAAGTGTTTAACAGCCCAGAGGAGGTTCAGCACTTCACTGACTCATTAGAGCTCCCTGGGACCAGCGGCGAGTGAAGACGTGACACAGGCTGGGTTGAGGGGCGAATACTTACTTTTTTTTTTTTTTTTTCCTCTCACCTGCTACCTAACATTGAGTGAGTACATTAACATAACAGCCCTACTGGTACTCATAATTAGTTTGGACACTGAATATTGGGATAGAACTGTATAGTTTCCTGGCACCCCGGGCTGATGCGTCTTGTTGTCAGGGACCCCATTCGCTCGATCTTCTCTTGTTCTGAGAAGAAGACAGTGTTTAGTTTTGCGTGATATGTACCTTAAGTACATAGTTATTTGTTTTAGGTGTTTGTTCAGTGTTCTTATTGGCCTTATTCACAATGTTAATTTGTGTATGTCTGTGATGGAAATTGACAGATACCCCTGTGTTTTATTTTTTAGTTATTTTTCATGTCTGGCTTAAAACTGTGCACCTGGAATGTTAAAGGGATACACACGGCAGTTAAACTTAAGAAAGTTTTGAATTACCTTAAGAGGGAGGGAGTGCAAATAGCTTTACTACAGGAAACACACTTGAGTGACAGTGAGCACTTAAAACTACAGCAAAGAGGTTTTGGTCAGGTTTATTTTTCTTCTTTTACATCAAGAAGTCGAGGTGTAGCCATTCTGATACAAAAATGTTCCGTTCAAGCTCTTGGACTATAAAAAAGATTTAAAGGGCTGCTATGTCATTTTAAGGGGACTTGTTTTTGGTGAGGAAATTGGAATTATAAACATTTATAATCCACCTGGCTACCCCAAAGACCTTCTAATTTCAATTTTTTCAAAAATTGTTGACCTGGAAGTCAGACAGACTCTAATAGGTGGGGATTTTAACTGCCACCTTAACTCCATATTAGACAAATTTCCAGTTGGGAAAGTATTGTCCCCCCATGCTAAATGTGTTAATGCCTTCTGTGAAGATATAGGTTATGCAGATGTATGGCGGGTACAACATCTCACAGAAAAGGGATACACCTTTTTCTCAAATGCTTCTCAATCATCTACGAGAATTGATTATTTTTTACTTCCAAAGTGCCACCTTAACTCTGTTATCTCATGCTCTATAGGCCCAATAATGGTTTCGGATCATGCAGCTGTGTTTCTGCTATATAAATTCTCAAACCCAATCAATCAATCCAAATATTGGAGGTTTAACCCCTCTCTTTTAACTGACCAGAGGTTTCTATTGTATTTTAGAGACGAATTTGCCTTTTTTCTTACAACTAATTCAAACTCCACTGACAACTCCTCACTGTTGTGGGAAACCTCCAAAGCATTTTCTCATAGGCTTATAATATCATATACATTTACTAAAAGGCGAAGGCAAGCTGAACAAAGGAAGATTCTTGAATATAAATTAAAGCGCGCTGAAGGAAAATACATACAAAGCCCAACTGCTCATAAAATTAAAGTGATATCGGTGCTTAGAGGGGCCCTAAACACACTTCTGACAGGTGAAGCTCAAAATCAAATTATGTTCACAAAACAAAAGCTGTATGAATTTGGTGATAAAGCAGGAAAATACTCAGCACATAACAAAGAAAAAGGCAGATTCACAGTCTATTTCTTCCGTAATAGGGCCACCAAACTTTTGATTCATTAAACATTAAACATTAACAACACATTTAAACGTTTTTATGAAAATTTATATAAATCCGAAGAACCACCTGATGGTCTTGAGAAAATGGATACCTTGTTTTCTTCCCTGACCCTTCCATGTCTGTCAGAGGAGCAGAGAAGATCTCTCAATGCCCCAATAACTAAAAACGAGCTACTCCATGCTATTAAAGGATTGCAGTCTGGCCAATCCCCGGGTCCAGATGGACTAAGCGTAGAATTTTACAAAGAATTTCACGATATTTTGATTGACCCTCTATTGAATATGTTAAATGAGTCACTTGCTAAGGGTATACTGCCTCACTCATTGAGAGAAGCAAACATTTCTCTTATTTTAAAAAAAGATAAATCCCCTGAGGACTGTGCATCATACAGGCCAATCTCGCTCTTGAATGTAGACTTAAAGATTCTTTCAAAAACTCTGGTGACACGACTTGAAAAATGGCTACCCATCTTAATTAATGAAGATCAAACTGGATTTATTAAGACACGCCAGTCTTACAATAATGTACGGCGGCTCCTTAATATTATTCAGTACTTTCACCAACACTCGAGAAGTGGTCTGGTGCTCTCCTTGGATGCTGAGTAAGCATTTGACCGCATAGAATGGACATACTTATTTTATACTTTACATAAATTTGGCCTAGGAACTACTTTTATCAATTGGATTCAAATTCTTTATAAAGACCCTCTCTCAGCAGTCATTACGAATGGTCTACGCTGTCCTTACTTTCCTATATTTAGGGGAACTAGACAGGGTTGTCCCCTGTCGCCCTTGTTATTCGCCTTGGCGATGGAGCCTCTGGCGGAGGCCATCAGGACAGATTACAACATTAGTGGCCTCAAAATTGCAGATAGAGAGCACAAGATTACACTCTACGCAGATGATGTTTTGGTGGTTGTAACTGAACCTGAAGTGTCTGTCCCCAGACTGATTGAGAAAATAGAAATCTTTAGCTATTTTTCTGGCTACAAAATAAACTTTAACAAATCTGAAGCAATGCCCCTGGGCACTCTGCAACAAATACCTGCTGACCCATTTCCTTTCAAATGGTCTTTAGGTGGTTTTGTTTATTTAGGAATACGTATTACTCCTACATTTGAACAGATGTATAAAACGAATCTGCCTCCTTTACTTGATCGTATTCGGTTTGATTTGGAGAGGTGGAACAGCCTCCCGATCTCTTGGTTAGAACGAATAGCACTACTGAAAATGAACGTTCTTCCCAGGCTGCTTTACCCATTATAAATGTTTCCAGTTGTGCTGACCCATAAGGTGATTAAGCAGGTGAATGGCTGGCTCAGCTCCCTCATATGGTCCAAAAGAAAGCCTCGCCTCAAATTCTCTGTGTTATGTCGACCAGCTTTGGAGGGTAGCCTAGACTTGCCCAATATCAGAAACTATTATCTTAGTGCACACTTGCGCACAGTAGCTGAATGGGTGCACAACAGACCAACCTCACTCTGGATGGACATAGAAAGTACTATGTCTAACTCCCCGCTGACAGTTTTATTGTTTCTCAAAAAAATCAAATCCTTGAAACTTGCTTGCTCAAATCCCATTACTATGGCCACAGTAATGGCATGGCGGTCAGTAAGAAAACTGGAGGGCAAGCTTAATCTGATTTCTAATTTCACTCCTTTATGTAATAACCCTGAGTTTCTACCTGGAGTAACTGATGGAAGATTTCAGATCTGGGCACAAAAAGGTCTATCCAGTATACAAAATTTATTGGAGAGACGTGATTATGTCATTTAATCAGCTAGTTAAGAAATATGATATCTCAAGGAGAGACTTTTATCAATACCTCCAGGTAAGAGACTTTATCAAGAAAGATACTGCAGATTTAAATTTTGGGAAAACATCAGACATTGAAAGACAAATTTTCCTCACAGGGTCACCTAGTCCTATAAAAGTGTTTTATAATAGTCTAAAAGTCCGTACCACCGTAGACACATCTTGCCTGAAGGGACTTTGGGAGAGTGAGCTCAACTGTTCGATTACTGATGAGGAGTGGGAAACAGCTTGGAGTAATGCAAAAACACTTTGTGTTTGTAATAGGCTTAAAGCTATCCAGTTTCTAATCCTTCATAGAGCCCATATTTCTCCCTCTTGGCGCAACAAATTTAATTTTAGCTCCTCCCCAATTTGTTTAGAGTGCAACACGGAAACCGGTACTCTCACACATTGCTTTTGGACTTGTCCAAAAGTGAAACAATTCTGGAAAGTACTCGGCCAAGAATTAAATAAAATCTTGTCTGTTGACTTGAATGATAACCCTAAATATTTACTACTTGGCGTGGTTGACCCTGTTGTACATGGGAAGTATAACAGGAAATTGTATAAAATGCTGTCCTTTTGTGCTAGGAAATGTATTTTGGTTAATTGGATCTCGGACCAGACTCCCTCTTTGACTCAATGGCAGAAGATGATCTTTGGCTTTGTTTCTTTGCACTATTTGACATGTCGGCTGCATCATAAGGACAATGTTTTCAAAAAAACTTGGGAACCTTTCCTGAAATACGCTGGACTTGAAGTCTCAGCTATCATGCACAGAGCAATTTCATTTTAAATTAGGAGTATCTGTATTTGTTAGGTGAAGAGGCCAATGTTCATGTTCTTTCTGTCTTTTTTATTTTTATTTTATTTGATTTTATTTCTCTATCGTGTTGTTTTATTCTTTTTAAAATAAAACCAATAAATACATAAAAAAAAAATAAAAAATAAAACAGACCTTATATATATATATATATATATATATATATATATATATATATATATATATATATATATATAAAAGTAACGTACCTTTTTATTTTTTTCAAAAACTATATGGATTTGAATCACGTGCGATTACATCAGCCAACCTTGAACCCTCGTGCGCATGCGTGAGTTTTTTCACGCCTGTCGGTTACGTCATTCGCCTGTGGGCAGGCTTTGAGTGAGGAGTGGTCCACCCCTCCCGTCGGAATTCCTTTGTCTGACAACTTCCTGAGAGACTGGCGCTTTGCTTGATCAAAATTTTTTCAGAACCTGTGAGGCACATCGAAGTGGACACCATTCGAGAAATTCAGCTGGTTTTCGGTGAAAATTTTAACGGCTGATGAGAGATTATGGAGTGTTACTGTCATTTTAAGGAGTTCCCACTGAGCTGGACGTCGCGCAGCGCTCCGAGGCGCCGTCGTCAGCCAGTTTCAAGCTGAAAACCTCCAAATTTAAGCCTCTGTTGACCCAAGATGTCGTGAGAGAACAGAGAACGTCCGCACGTCTTTCATTACAAAATCTCCTTTAAACAGTGGAATGTCCGGATAATCTGCTGATCCCGACCTCTTCTGAAAGTTCTCTGTTCTCTCACGACATCCTGGGTGTAGGTGTGTTTCATGCTACAAAAAAACAAAAAACAAAAAAACAAAGTCCCACAATTCTATGCCTGTACAGAGAAATTATCCTGCTTGAAGCAAAATTTAAGCATATAACAGCTTGTATTAGACTTCTGTGACAAACGTCAGAGAAATCCGTATCTGGATTCTTGTTTGCTCTGTGAGCCATGTCCAATGAAAGTGGCCATATGCTATATTACCCACCTATAAGACCTGAGAGTGAGCATGGCAAAAGAAACAGGAACAGAAACAGTTTGTGAGTGACCTGTTTGGTTTTTTGGTTTTGCAAATGCTTTACTTCCGGGTCTGTGAAATTTAATGTCTGTTTTTAAGACTTCAATTATAAAACTCTCTGTAGAATAATGGCAAAAATGATGTGTACACACAAAGGCTGAAATATGCATATGTTTTCTTTTTGCCAGAGTTCTGAAGTATGTGTGCACAGTTCTCGATTACATGTCTCAGTCTTGGAAATGTTTGTACGTGCACAGGCCTGCTGTCCACTGAGATCTTTAGCCATGATTTCATGTACACAGAGGCCCTCAAATAATCATTTAGATCAGGGGTGGGCAATCATGTGCCATGAAGGGCCAAAGCACTGCAGGTTTTCCTTGCTACCAGTCACCTCAGCAGGTGATTTCATTAATGATCAGGTGTTTCAGCAGGTAATTTCAAGACGACCAGTTGTTTATGTTCAAGGTAGAAGCTCATCAGCAACCCACCTGCTGAGGTGACTGGTTGCAAGGAAAACCTGCAGTGTCTCGGCCCTCGTTGCCCACCCCTGATTTAGATATACGAGGTCTGTTAGAAAAGTATCGGACCTTTTAATTTTTTTCAAAAACCATATGGATTTGAATCACGTGTGATTGCATCAGCCAAGCTTGAACCTTCGTGCGCATGCGTGAGTTTTTTTACGCCTGTCGGTTGCGTCATTCGCCTGTGAGCAGGCTTTGAGTGAGCACTGGTCCACCCCTCTCGTCATTAAGGAAATGGCGGAATGATTTGGAGCTTTGCTGCATCAATTTTTTCCTGAAACTGTGAGAGACCTCCAGGTGGACACCATTCGGAAAATTAATATGGCTTTCAGGGACGATTTTATGGGGATTACACAGATTAAGGAGTGCTTAAGGAGATGCGTGGGATTCCTCCGCTCCTCTTTCCATGACAAAAATGTGCCGTTCATTTCTAAACTGGACGCTGTCTTGATCCGGTATGTCGTCTGACTAGCACAGGAATTGCGGAAGACGTGAACATCAGCAGTTTTTCGACACATTGAGACAGAAGTGCGGAGGAATCCTGCGCATCGCTGCGGAGCCGCATGGCGCAAAGCAACGCCGTGATGAAGCCTCACAGGACATGTTGGGGCATGTCCAGCTCATGCTCAATTTCTCGGATATTCACACGACTGAAAAGCAACCGGAAGCCGTCTGAAAGCCACCTGAAAGCCGTCCTGAGAGACCAACACAGAGGTGGTTTTGTCCCGCGCCATGAGCGGCACGGTGGCGCATTCATCCGCTTCTTTTTCCATGAAAAAAACTCCTGTAACAGTGGAATGTGCCGAAAAAGTGCTGATGTCCACGCCTTCTGCCTTTTTGTGAAAGTCAGACGACGTCCCGGATGAACAAAGCCTTCACGTTGGAAATGATCTGGTTGTTTCAGCGGGGTGTCAGCCTGTCGATCGGCGCTCGGAGCGCACCGCGTTCTCAGACGCTGTGGGCGGTCTTTAATCTGTGTAATCACCATAAAGTCGTCCCTGAAAGCCATATTAATTTTCCGAATGGTGTCCACCTGGAGGTCTCTCACAGTTTCAGGAAAAAATTGATGCAGCTAAGCTCCAAATCATTCCGCCATTTCCTTAACGACGAGAGGGGTGGACCAGTGCCCGCTCAAAGCCTGCTCACAGGCGAATGACGCAACCGACAGGCGTGAAAAAACTCACACATGCGCACGAAGGTTCAAGCTTGGCTGATGCAATCACACGTGATTCAAATCCATATGGTTTTTGAAAAAAATTAAAAGGTCCGATACTTTTCTAACAGACCTCATACATCCAGGCTGTGTTTTTTTACTTCTTCTGTTCCACAGTGTGGAACAACAGAAATCAAAAAGAAAAAAGCCTGAAGAAATGCAATAACACTATCAGACAGTTTCATTTGGTGGTCTTGGTTCTGGTATCAAAAACACAAAAAAGGCCACTGAATAGGAAACAGTAATGGAAATGATCAAGTCGCGCACAATTCTTATTAAAATATTTCTGTTCACACATGTCTGTTTATTAATACATGCAATTTTTAATGTACTGTCAATGTTTCACATTAAATTACGTTTCACTTTGTTTTCATTTTGTCTTCATCATATCAGGTTGATAAACTCTGAAGAAAGCGTACGCATGGTTTGAAGTATGCGTGAGGTGCACACATCATCACTCCACGTTCTTCCATTATAAATTCCAGTTCATGTGTGGAACAAGGTGTATACATGGTTTTTTTGTGTACACCGTTTAAAAATGAAAATGAAGATCTTGGTTCTGTTAACATGTGTAATATGACCCATTCAGTCAAAAAAAAAAAAAAAACTGTACAAATACACAAAAAGTCACAGCTACATCTGACATGACCTTCTGTCTCCTGCTCCACAATTGAACCATGGCAACACCAAAAGTATGGACAATCCTTTTGTCGCATTAGATACAAGAGACAGGTAAAGCAACCAGCTGCTATTAATTTGCAATCATAGTGGGCGTTTTGCAGAGACAAGAAACAAGTGGTCGGTATGCTGCCGGCGAAGCAGGGCCAAAGTGGAATAGAAGTCTTTTTTACACAAATACTGAACATGTCACGTTTTGGCCCTGGTCAGGGCTTTGATTCTATCTTTGCCTCTTTCTTTTTCGCACCTTCTTCCCGAGCTTTGCTTTATTAGTTATTTTCATCATGTGTTTATTCCATGTGTTATTTCTGTTCTATTTTACTTTGCCACTTTGTTTCTTTGTCACTTTTCATACTTCAGCCATGGCTCAGTTCTATTCTAGTTTGTTCTGCCGGTTTATGTTTTCATTTTTTATCAGTTATCAGTTATGCTGTAATGTCAGGTTTTGTTTTGTGTTATCATTCAGTCTCTGTTTTTTTTCTTTAGTTGGTTCAACCACTTTGTTTTCTTAGTCAGTTCCAGTTTAGTTTTACTTTGGTATTTATTTGTTCCCTGATTAATTCTCACGTTCATGCCTGATTGTAGTTCTTTTTATAGTTATATTATATTCTCTGTTAGCTCTGTTCTCAGTTTGCCCTCATATCCATCTGATTGTGTTCTTAATCCACTGCACCTGCCTCGCATCTCTGTCTCACACTTTGATTCTGTCCACTTTGTGTTTTCATTCACTCACACTCTTGGCACCTGTTCATGCATCTTTGTGTACAACATCACACCACTGCGTGCACTCCCTTCCTCACTGTCTTGCACAGTGCTTAATCTTTGTCTTCCCTGGTCACGCCCCCTTCCAGAGCATTCTGCACACCTGTTCCTCATTCCACGCCCTAACTAGTTAGCCACTATTTAAACCCTCACAGTCTCACAGTCCCCTGCCAGATTGTTGAATGTTATTCACTTTCCAGCCCTTACACCTTGCCTTGTTTTGCTTTGTATTCAGCTTTGTATTTGTTTTTTGATCTCTGCTTGTTTGTTGGACCAAACCTCAGCCTTACGCCTGTCTGCACCTTTGTTTTGCTGCTGGACCACCTTTGTACTGAATCTCTGCCTGTTACAGTGATTAAACCTTATTCTAACTGCTTCTGCTGTGAGAGTTTGCATTTGTGTCCACCCGGTTTGTGCCACGCCCTGATAGAACAATGTGACACGGCAACTGCCAATCCAAGTAAAGGCAATGTGACAACAGCGTGACGTACGTTGGTTGGTTGGTTGGTTGCTCGAACAAAATAATCCAGGATGGCAGAATACAATTAGCAACATTTGTATTTCTGTATAAATCTATTTGGCATTTTTTTCTGTGACATTTTGTAAAAGTTAGCAAGAAATGAACAATTTTAAACACTTAGTATTTTCAACCAGAAAATACCTAGGAAGTGATTTACTAGACATCTTCTCAAAACATTGGCAAGCTAACTAGCGATACAGGAGCATCACTGTCACACTCTCACGAGCGCCACTAGCTTAGTTTATGGCAAACTAAAAGTGGATGCTCTCATTTTGGCCAAACTTCTAGCCAGTTTCTGGGTATTCTGTGTTAGAACGCAGGGAAAACCTGGTCTTGTTAGGAGAGACGGCATCCATCCCACTTTAGAGGGAGCAGCTCTCATTTCTAGAAATCTGGCCAATTTTTTGGGATCCTCCAAACTGTGACTGTCTAGCATTGGGACCAGGAGGCAGAGCTGTGGTCTTATACACCTCTCTGCAGCTTCTCTCCCCCTGCCATCCCCCTATTACCCCATCCCCGTAGAGACGGTGCCTGCTCCCAGACCACCAATAACTAGCAAAAATCTATTTAAGCATAAAAATTCAAAAAGAAAAAATAATATAGCACCTTCAATTGCACCACAGACTAAAACAGTTAAATGTGGTCTATTAAACATTAGGTCTCTTTCTTCTAAGTCCCTGTTGGTAAATTATATAATAATTGATCAACGTATTGATTTATTCTGCCTAACAGAAACTTGGTTACAGCAGGATGAATATGTTAGTTTAAATGAGTCAACACCCCCGAGTCACACTAACTGTCAGAATGCTCGTAGCACGGGCCGGGGCGGAGGATTAGCAGCAATCTTCCATTCCAGCTTATTAATTAATCAAAAACCTAGACAGAGCTTTAATTCATTTGAAAGCTTGTCTCTTAGTCTTGTCCATCCAAATTGGAAGTCCCAAAAACCAGTTTTATTTGTTATTATCTATCGTCCACCTGGTCGTTACTGTGAGTTTCTCTGTGAATTTCAGACCTTTTGTCTGACTTAGTGCTTAGCTCAGATAAGATAATTATAGTGGGCGATTTTAACATCCACACAGATGCTGAGAATGACAGCCTCAACACTGCATTTAATCTATTATTAGACTCTATCGGCTTTGCTCAAAAAGTAAATGAGTCCACCCACCACTTTAATCATATTTTAGATCTTGTTCTGACTTATGGTATGGAAATAGAAGACTTAACAGTATTCCCTGAAAACTCCCTTTTGTCTGATCATTTTTTAATAACATTTACATTTACCCTGATGGACTACCCTGCAGTGGGGAATAAGTTTCATTACACTAGAAGTCTTTCAGAAAGCGCTGTAACTAGGTTTAAGGATATGATTCCTTCTTTATGTTCTCTAATGTCATATACCAACACAGAGCAGAGTAGCTACCTAAACTCTGTAAGGGAGTTAGAGTATCTTGTCAATAGTTTTACATCCTCATTGAAGACAACTTTGGATGCTGTAGCTCCTCTGAAAAAGAGAGCTTTAAATCAGAAGTGTCTGACTCCATGGTATAACTCACAAACTCGTAGCTTAAAGCTGATAACCCGTAAGTTGGAGAGGAAATGGCGTCTCACTAATTTAGAAGATCTTCACTTAGCCTGGAAAAAGAGTTTGTTGCTCTATAAGAAAGCCCTTCGTGAAGCTAGGACATCTTTCTACTCATCACTAATTGAAGAAAATAAGAACAACCCCAGGTTTCTTTTCAGCACTGTAGCCAGGCTGACAAAGAGTCAGAGCTCTATTGAGCTGAGTATTCCATTAACTTTAACTAGTAATGACTTCATGACTTTCTTTGCTAACAAAATTTTGACTATTAGAGAAAAAATTACTCATAACCATCCCAAAGATGTATCGTTATCTTTGGCTGCTTTCAGTGATGCCGGTATTTGGTTAGACTCTTTCTCTCCGATTGTTCTGTCTGAGTTATTTTCATTAGTTACTTCATCCAAACCATCAACATGCTTATTAGACCCCATTCCTGCCAGGCTGCTCAAGGAAGTCCTACCATTATTTAATGCTTCAATCTTAAATATGATCAATCTATCTTTGTTAGTTGGTTATGTACCACAGGCCTTTAAGGTGGCAGTAATTAAACCATTACTTAAAAAGCCATCACTTGACCCAGCTATCTTAGCTAATTATAGGCCAATCTCCAACCTTCCTTTTCTCTCAAAGATTCTTGAGAGGGTAGTTGTAAAACAGCTAACTGATCACCTGCAGAGGAATGGTCTATTTGAAGAGTTTCAGTCAGGTTTTAGAATTCATCATAGTACAGAAACAGCATTAGTGAAGGTTACAAATGATCTTCTTATGGCTTCGGACAGTGGACTTATCTCTGTGCTTGTTCTGTTGGACCTCAGTGCTGCTTTTGATACTGTTGACCATAAAATTTTATTACAGAGATTAGAGCATGTCATAGGTATTAAAGGCATTGCGCTGCGGTGGTTTGAATCATATTTGTCTAATAGATTACAGTTTGTTCATGTAAATGGGGAATCTTCTTCACAGACTAAAGTTAATTATGGAGTTCCACAAGGTTCTGTGCTAGGACCAATTTTATTCACTTTATACATGCTTCCCTTGGGCAGTATTATTAGACGGTATTGCTTAAATTTTCATTGTTACGCAGATGATACCCAGCTTTATCTATCCATGAAGCCAGAGGATACGCACCAATTAGCTAAACTGCAGGATTGTCTTACAGACATAAAGACATGGATGACCTCTAATTTCCTGCTTTTAAACTCAGATAAAACTGAAGTTATTGTACTTGGCCCCACAAATCTTAGAAGCATGGTGTCTAACCAGATCGTTACTCTGGATGGCATTTCCCTGATCTCTAGTAATACTGTGAGAAATCTTGGAGTTATTTTTGATCAGGATATGTCATTCAAAGCGCATATTAAACAAATATGTAGGACTGCCTTTTTGCATTTACGCAATATCTCTAAAATCAGAAAGGTCTTATCTCAGAGTGATGCTGAAAAACTAATTCATGCATTTATTTCCTCTAGGCTGGACTATTGTAATTCATTATTATCAGGTTGTCCTAAAAGTTCCCTAAAAAGCCTTCAGTTGGTTCAGAATGCTGCAGCTAGAGTACTGACGGGGACTAGCAGGAGAGAGCATATCTCACCCATGTTGGCCTCCCTTCATTGGCTTCCTGTTAATGCTAGAATAGAATTTAAAATTCTTCTTCTTACTTATAAGGTTTTGAATAATCAGGTCCCATCTTATCTTAGGGACCTCGTAGTACCATATTACCCCATTAGAGCGCTTCGCTCTCAGACTGCGGGCTTACTTGTAGTTCCTAGGGTTTGTAAGAGTAGAATGGGAGGCAGAGCCTTCAGCTTTCAGGCTCCTCTCCTGTGGAACCAGCTCCCAATTCAGATCAGGGAGACAGATACCCTCTCTACTTTTAAGATTAGGCTTAAAACTTTCCTTTTCGCTAAGGCTTATAGTTAGGGCTGGATCGGGTGACCCTGGACCATCCCTTGGTTATGTTGCTTTAGACGTAGACTGTGTTTCATAATTATTGTATGGCCTTGCCTTGCAATGTGGAGCGCCTTGGGGCAACTGTTTGTTGTGATTTGGCGCTATACAAGAAAAAAGTTGATTGATTGATTGATTGATAGAACGCGCCCGCGTTCGACATGCTTGATGAATTCCTGTGCAAAAGGTAGTTCCCAGATAATTGTGATCATTCCTGTGAGATAATGAGTATATCTCATCTAAATTCATTCTAAACTTTACCAGTAATAAAATTACACAGATACAGTGTCTTGCAAAAGTATTCAGCCCTTTGGTATTTCACGCATTTTAATTTGTTTATGGCATTTCAAATACAAAAAGTAAATCAGGCTTCTCAGTATACAAATTTCAAAAACTATCTTTCTCAGACTCAAACTGAAAGTAAATCTCTACAACGTGATATAAATTAATTACAAATATAAAAGCCAAGATGATGGGTTGCATAAGCAATCAGCCCCCTTGGTATAATACCTCTAAATAATCAGTTTAATTGCCAGTTTTCTTCAGACCAGTCAGGAGATGGATACATGAACATTTCCATGTCACTGAATATGTACTGAACTTTATTTATATCAGTTATGAAGAAATACAAACAGTATGGCACTCTATGGTAAATCTGTGTGGAGTAGACAGTTCTCAAAAACTGAGTGACTGTGCAAGAAGGAGAAGAGTGAGGAAAGCCACCAAGACACCCAGACAACCCAGAAGAGGTTACAGGCTTCTGTGCCTGTAATTGGAGAAATTGTGCATAGTGCATAGTTTGCATTTTGTATCCCCATTTATACAGCTTCATGATGAAGTGGTACAGAGGAGGGATTTCTATCACCAAAGCATTAAATCTAGGCTTGCATCTCAGATGTACCTTCTGGCAAATTGTAGCTGAACTTTCAGGTCTTTAATAAAACTTCTTTTAATAAAAGGTTTTTCTTCTTGGAAAAACTACGGAAATAATATGTAGTCCAATTATAGATTTACATGCTTTGCTGTATTTTTTTTTCTCAAGCTAACAACAGGTGAAATGTTTTTGAAAAGGATCTCAGTTGTAAGTTAGAGAAAATGCCAAATAAAGCAGGGGAATAATAACAGAGGACAGACCAAAGAGAAAAAGACAAGAAGCTGCAACATGGTGTGTGTGTGTGTGTGTGTGTGTGTGTGTGTGTGTGTGTGTGTGTGTGTGTGTGTGTGTGTGTGTGTGTGTGTGTGTGTGTGTGTGTGTGTGTGTGTGTGTTTGTGTTTGTGTGTAGGAGGCTTTGTCCTATTGTGCCCATGCAATCAGGTGGGCAAGGGTTATGAGCCAGCAAGAGAAAAAAAAAAGGGGGGGGGGGGGGGGTCATGGGAAGAAAAGCAAGTATGAGGGAGCTGCAGAGAGAACACAAAATGGCTGGCAGAGAGCTGATTTCAAGTACGGGCTGCTTTCAAAGACTCTGTGCCTACTACTTAATCTGTCCATTTATTTTGAGAGCTTGCAAAAAGCTTTCAGGAACCAAAGGCAGAATTAATTTAGAAGTGGTGACTTTAGGGTTGGGAAAAATAATAATAATTTATAATAATAATAATTAAAAAAAAACAAAACAAAAAACAAGAGCTTCATGAAGAGTGAAATTGTCACAGTATGCAAAACAGCAGAGTGAAGTATTTCAACTTCTGGATGTGGGGAGCGGTGTGTTGGAGAGCAGATGCAGATGATGTTTTATTTGCATCAAAAGGAAGGAAAGCCTACAAAATGGCTGCAAGGTCACTGTTCACAATAAGCCCAAATATTCTCAAAACTAAAATGTTTTATTCTTCAGTCCAGGTGCAGTAAAAGTTGATATCCAACTACTTTCAGTCAAGAACATCACAAATTGATGTACATTTGATGTACAAATGGCTTTAAAAGTGCTGATCTTCTGTTAGCTTTCAACACATTAAGCCCAGTTTAGGTTTGTCTTTATAAATGTTTTCCTGCGCCACCAGACATGTTTGTATTGTACATCACTCAGATACCTGCTGAACTACTTGTTGGCAGTTTGATGGCAGACGGGTGTAGTGCTGCTGCTGCTGTCTTTCTTCTCTCAGTCTGAAACAAAGGTCCTCCTTGAGTTGAAGAACAGGATCCACAGTAGCGACCTTAAATGTATCTCGCTCTGTCTCCAGGAACATCTCTAAATCCAACATACACACACAATCAACCCTGAGTCCAGCTCAGTTTAAGGAAAGGGGTCATATTATCAACTGTCAACAAGCTAAAATATATAGCTATGAGAAAGCCGTGCAAGTTTATCAGATCTGATTTTGGAAGAGTGTGGAGAAAAAAGTGGCAGTGCGTAAACACAACAGAGGACTATGTTATCAGTCTCAAAAGAAGAGCTGTGCCATGGACAAAGGACTTGTAAACAGTTAGCATTGCTAAGTGTTAGCAATGTGTATGTTTACTTGCTTATTGATTGTGTTTGGATGAATGAAGGAATCAGCAAACACAAATGTGATGATGGCTATTAGATGTTTAATGGCCATTATGTCGAACTCACTGAATTTGGAAGTATCGAAGCATTTGAAGCCGTGTGAAGCCCAAAGCAGCTGTGTGCAACTTCTCCTGAAGCAAAAGGGCTGTTCGCGATCTCAACAGCAATAAGTTGAGATTTGTTGAGAAATGAGTTGCTATTTTCTTAGTGTCACTTAAGAAGAGGTGAGAACTATCATTGAGTCTCTGTCGCATGGACAAAAAGAAAGAATTATAGGTGGGAGAAAGGTGGTATCTCAGTACCCCACCTGTTTAGAGAACACTGCATCACTTTAATAAAGATGGCTTCCTTGACACCTCTTTCAAACTAACCACGTTCTGTGTTTAAAATATAAATGTTATCTTCAAGGGTATGTGCTTTTTCCTTCATATGGTTGTCGACAGTTGAGTCCTGACTGTTGTGTGGGCCGCCGAAGAGGAGGTACTGCTGGCTCACCACCAGAGGGCGCCCTGCCTGTTGGCGGGTTTCAGGCACTAGAGCGCGCAGTGGCCGGGTGGGATCACCAGGTGCACCGGAACTGTCAGCTGTCACTCATCATCATCACACCATCCATAAAAGCCTGGGAGAGACACCATAACTCTGCCGAGTTATCTGCTTACCTTTCAGGTAAACTATCTCAGCCGATATGTGCCGTTCGCACATTCATTGTAACTGAAGTCTTTACAGTTGTGACTTATACTTGCAGCTTGTAGCCGAGTTTGTGGAAGTTGAATGAATGAATGAATGAATGAATGAATGAATGAATGAAAACTGTTTATTTCGAACATTTGATACAACAACAATTACAAGATAGATCAGTAAAGACAACAACAAAAAAGTTCCTACTGTGTACCCAACATGTCCGAAAAGGGGTAGGGTGAAGCATCAGCTTATTTATCCCTACCCCTTCCTCCCCACAACCAGTAATACCCTTTGCCACATATACACATAGATTCCTACACACCTAAACCGATATCAATATATATATATACATATAATACACATATATATATACAGACACACATCAACATACATACACATATATACACATATACATATATACACATATATATACACAAACATAAATATACACCTACACATACCTACTTACATACAAAATACTATATATTTACAAGCCGAAGCAAAAAACAAAAACACCCTAACCCTCATTACCCTTCCTCCTCCCTATACCCAGAAAAAAACATATTTTTGTACCGCTGTTTGAACTGGTTCATGCTTGGACATTGCTTGAGCCCCACTCCCAATCTGTTCCACATCCTCACCCCACAGACAGAAATACAGAAACCTTTTAATGTTGTTCGTGCCCACTGATGCTTTAAATTAAATTTCCCCCTCAGACTGTAATCCCCTGATCTGTTAAAAAACATATTTTTAATATTTGCTGGAAGTAAATTGTTTATTGCTTTATACACAATTTGTACTGTTTGAAAATGAACCAAGTCTGTGAATTTTAAGAATTTGGATTGTAAAAATAGTGGATTTGTATGATCTCTATAGCCAGTATTATGAATAATTCTTATAGCTCTTTTCTGCATTACTGATAGTGATTGTGTTGTACCTTTATAAGTATTACCCCATACCTCTGCACAGTACTGTAAATATGGTAAAACCAGTGAGCAGTAAAGAATGCGGAGTGAGTTGTGGTCCAGAATATGTTTCGCTTTGTTTAGAACTGAAATGCTTCTTGACAGTTTACTTTGTATATGTTTTATATGAGTCTTCCAGTTTATCTTATCATCTATTATCACCCCCAGAAACTTATTTTCATGTACCCTTTCAATATCTACCCCCTCGACTTGTAACTGAACCTGTATGTCTGTATTACAATAGCCAAATAACATGTATTTTGTTTTACTTAAGTTTAATGATAATTTGTTTCTGTCAAACCATATTTTCAATTTTCCCATTTCTATACTGATCCTCCTCAGTAACTCCTGCAAATCCCCCCCTGAACAAAAAATGCTTGTGTCATCTGCAAATAATACTAATTTTAATATTTTGGAAACATTGACAATATCATTTATATAAATTAGAAACAGTTTTGGACCCAATACTGACCCCTGTGGGACGCCACAAGCATTGTCCAAGCATGATGATGTATATTCCCCCAACTTCACAAACTGTTTTCTGTTACTTAAGTAGCTTCTCACCCAGTGCAACACCAACCCCCTAATCCCATACTGTTCAAGTTTATTGATTAATATGTCATGATTAATTGTATCAAAAGCCTTTTTAAGGTCTATAAATATTCCAACTGAATGTAATTTGTGGTCTATGGCGTTTGTAATCTCCTCAACTGATTCTATTAATGCAAGTGATGTTGAACTATGTGCTCTGAATCCATATTGACTATCAGTAAGTAATTTATGTTTATTTATGAATTTGTCTAATCTATTATTGAATAACTTTTCTAATAATTTGGAAAATTGTGGAAGCAAAGAAACAGGTCTATAATTTGTGAAGTGGTGTCTATCCCCAGTCTTATACAGCGGCACAACCTTAGCTATTTTCATTTGATTGGGAAATTTACCGGTTTGAAATGATAAGTTACAGATGTATGTTAATGGTTCTACAATCCATTCAATGACCTGTTTTACCACCACCATATCAATTTCATTTAAATCGGTAGATGTTTTATATTTACAATTATTCACAATGTCTATAATTTCATTTCCATCCACTGCTGTGAGGAACATTGAACAGGGATTTCTTTCTATGAGATTATTATCCCAATCCTCAGCTTGGGAATTGGGAATTTTTTCTGCCAAGCTTGGTCCAATATTTACAAAAAAATTATTAAAACCGTTGACTACCTCATCCTTATTTTCCTTCTTGACATTATTATCAATGAAATTTTTGATAATGCTATTTAATATATCCCATATTCCTTTAATATTGTTTTTGTTATTATATAATATGTTACTATAATATTCCTTCCTACATACCCGTATAATATTAGTTAATCTATTTTTGTATTCCTTATATCTATTTTCTGCCTCTTTAGTCTTTAGTTTTATGAATTCTCTATACAGTGTATTTTTCTTATTACATGCATTTCGTAACCCTTTCGTCATCCATGGTCGAGCTTGGATTTTTTGTTTTCTGTAGTCTTGTTTAATTGGACAATTTTTATCATATAATGAGGTAAATATTTGTAAAAAAGTTTCATATGCACTATCAACATCACTTTCACTGTATACCTTTTCCCAGTTTTGCTCCTGTAAATCCTTCTTTAGTGTGTTCATGTTTTCCTCTGTCCGCACTCGCCTGTATTTTATTTTCTCCTCTGGCTGATTCCGCCGATGGTTTCTATTATAAACGATGAAAACTGGTAGATGATCACTAATGTCATTGATTAATAATCCACTCACAGTGTTATTCTCAATATCATTGCTGAATATATTATCAATTAAGGTAGCACTATGGGATGTAATTCTGCTTGGCCTGGTGATTTTTGGATATAAACTCATACTGTACATTATACTGATAAATTCATCTGTTATTTTATGCTTATTTGGATTGAGCAGATCAATATTTAAGTCACCACAAATGAACACAGTTTTTTGATTAGTTTTTGAGAACATTTTTCCCATACAGTCAGTGAATGTTTCAATACTAGATCCTGGTGCTCTATATATACAGCTGACTAATACGTTTTTGCTTTTTTCTTCACATATTTCAATAGTTATACATTCTAATAAGTTATCAATCACAGTTGTCATATTGTCTACTATTTTATAATCCATGTTCTTATCCACATACACAGCCACTCCTCCTCCACTCTTATTTTTTCTGTTTACACAATTAAATTCATATCCATCCAGTTCAAAATCCATTCCTTTATCTTCATTGATCCATGTTTCTGATATAGCAATTATGTTAAATATTTTTTTAAACTGACTTAAATATTCTTTAATGTTGTTAAAGTTTGCATATAGACTTCTGCTGTTGAAATGGATTATTGATAATTTGTTATCCGTTCTAATGATCCGATTAAACTGTTCATCTGTATAATAGCAACAACTGTCATTGATATTTGAGAAGAAATTATTGTCCGGGTCTATATCGTGCTCCAAGTCCAGTACATTGTGGTCTGTGTATTTAAATGTTCTCAGTTCTACTTTTCCATGATCAGCAATCCTTTGAGTTATATCCTTCTTGTCTCCAGATGTAGATGAATAGGTAGTAGATGAATAGGTTCCTCTGGTCTGTGTCATGGTGTTGTGATGTGTTTGTGTCCTCATACCTTATTGGTCATATTTGTCCAGATTCTCGCTTTAAGAAACACTATTGTTCATATTTGTCAAGCTCCTCGATGTTCCTTATTGCCATGACTTTTGCTTGTTCAGGTGATCCGTTCAGTTTGATGAATATTTTACAGTTTGAAGTCCATGTGTGCTGGATTTTTCCCTGTTTCTTCAAGAAGCGTGCTTTCCTGGCGATGTCGGCATTCCGTTTGGTGAGATGTTCATTGATGAATACGTTTGTCCCTTTCAGTTTTCTTCCTTGTTTTAACAGTGCTGTTTTGTGTTTTCTGTTGATGAATCTCATGATGACGGTTCGTTTATCACCGTCATTTCTCCGGGGCAGAGGGTGGCACGCTTCAATGTTATTTAAATCCATTTCTATACCTTTAGATAGGAGGAAATCAGCAACCTGTTTTTCCACAGAGCTGACCTCCTGTTCACTGGGCTCCCCTCCGCTCTCATCTGTTACCGCCCGTGCGTAGGACCGTGGTTTGATGTGAAGACCTGTGATGATGACGTCGTTAATTCTGGTGTACTGCTCCAATTCAGCCACTCTATTTTCCAGCTGCACCAGACGCCGGTCTTTCTCGGCATTCTGGAGCCGTAATGCCTTCACCTCCTCCACCAGATCCATGATTGATTTCTGTTGCTGCTTCACAACAGAAATCTCCTCTGATAGAAAGTCCAGAGATTTTTTAATATCGTCACCTTCCTCCGCTGTCAGAACCTTCTTAGGCCCCATGGTCGGCTTATGAGCAGCTTGTCGATCGCCGATGTTAACAGCCTGCGTTGTTTGTCACCGGGATGGATCTGCAGTGCGCTGGTGCCGCGCGGCCTCTGTGTTTCCGCGCTGATGGATCCGCGGTGGCTGCACGAGGCCTCGGGGAAGCGGCACTCGTGACGCGCGGCTTTAATGACGCAGCGCGCGGCCTCAGTGAATTCACCACGTTGGGCCTCGGACGTTGTTGCTGTCCAGTCGCGGGGCTAAGTTGCCGGTTGAGGTGGTATTCCCACTGTCCGGGTTGGCAAACACCGGCGTGGCAGATGGCAACTACAAACACCACCTCTGAAAACTCAGGTACAAACTTTTTGCAGCTCGCTTTGACGACACGCAGCTCTGACTGACTGTGACTCAGTTGGAGGAGTTGGCGTCTCCACTCCTCACTTCTGACTTACTGAGTATAACCATTGACACTGCACGTTCTCCAGTTTTCCTCTGCACTCTGGGAGTATCTGGATTATTTCCTCCAGGAGGATTTCTGTGAGTTACTGACTGTTTGCTGGGTGTACACACACCCACCTTAACCTGTGTTTGTTCCTGCCAGCAGTACCGGGTCTGACAGCTGGAGTGGTGGCCACCTGGGGATTCAGGACTTGGCGGCTCTGGTGTGTAGCAGGTCTCCGTTGGCGGTGGAACTTCGTGGGTCCCGGCTCTTCTCTGGATAGGCGTCTCCTACCCTTGGGCATGCCCATGCGGCACCGTTTAGTAATTGACTGTCTAAAGCATATCTGGGTTTTTGTGCACATTTGCAGAATAAATTATTTATTCGGAAATCCTATTGACCGCTCATTTACGCCCCCTGGCGTGGGTCCGTGTACTTCACTTTCCCAACAGGATAATTTGGCCACGTCATGGACTCCGAGGGGCGTTTACCACCTACTGACCGATAAATGCAGGGCTTGACAATAAGGCAATTTATGCACTGGCCCACAGGGCCAGTAGAATCTGAAAGTTACTGGCCCGGATGAAAATATCACTGGCCCATACTTTCACGCCTGTGCCGAACCGGGGGGTAACTGATAAGAATTTTTTAAATCAACACTCAGACATTAGAATTGGGTTTCCTTAATGTAAAAACACTTGAAAACAAACACAAAATTCTTATACTACATGATAAAAACCTTAAAGTGAGTAAACTTTGAAAAAAATGTCGGTAGGTAACTGATAGGAATTTTTTCAACACTCAGACATTAATACAAAAATAAATTTATTTCTTGATCATTTACAAAATTAATATGTTATATTTCATAAACCAAGTTCCCTTGCTAATGTTGTCACCGTGGGGTTTCCACAAGGGCATACTGATTAGACTTTTAAACTGGCGTATGAAATCATACCACATTGTCTACCAGGATATGGTATATTTATAGTTACTTGTTAGCATATTCTGGCATGGCCCTACAAGTTCCACAGAAGACAACCTCACTCTCCTCATCACGCTCCAGCCATGGCCGTCTTTTCTTCCAGGAAGTTTGCCAAGTTTTCCTCACCCTTCTCATATTCAGCATCAGCAGCCTTCCTCTTCTGTGCTTGTTTTGAGGGTGATAGCTGTTCTTTCCTTTGCTTTCCTGGTTTCTGCCCAGGGGCAGGAGGTTTCAAGAAATTCATAATATTCACTGCGCTCGATCTTGCTTAAGCGAAAATGACGCGTCGATGTTGAAGCGAAATTTGCGCCACATCAGAAGATGCGCCTGCAGACGAAGTTTGTCTGCACTTCTGCAATGTTCCCAACATTGCGAAGTGGTGCAACATGTCCTGTCTCTGGTAGCAGCCTGTGAGCAGGACGTATGTCTCTTTTGTCTCTTTATTTCACAACTATGACAAGAGTTTTTGGAGGAGCAGCAGCCCCACAGCAGTGGGAGCGGAGTTTCTTTTTCTTTTTTTTTCTTTTTTTTTTAATTGTTTACATGTGCACGCGTGAACGGGACAGTTGGTCCTCAAGTTGGGTCCTGCAGAGGCAGAAGGACCGCTGAAAGCAGCCATCATCCAGACGCAGCTCCTGCAGCAAATAATGATACTGCCTGAATTGGGAACGTCTCATGACGTTTGTCAGCTTTCCACAACAACTCGCTCCGTGTGATCAAGGTCCGTCATGTTAACTTGACTGACAACCGGAGCCGGCGAGCTGAATGGAAGCTCCTCCTATTTGATGACGCACCGGGGCGAATTTTCGCAGCAAAAGCAGAGCGACACACCGGGTGAAGGAGGCGCGTCCGTTGCCACGCGACCCCCGCGAATTTGTAGCATCTGATCGCGCCCGGTGTGAACGCGGCATTAGACTAATAAATCTGCCCAAAGCGATTTTAATTCTTACTGGCCCATACGGACCAGTGAAATATGAACTTCACTGGCCCGTGGTGGCCCGGAACATGTAAAAAAGGCCGCTGGGCCATCGGACCAGTGCTATTGTCGAGCCCAGAAATGGAAGTGCAAGGTGCGCAGGATCCACCAGGAGGATCGCTGGGTGAGCTGCAGCACATTCTGTCTAACCTCACTGCTCAGTTGGATTTATTAACTGAGCAGGACGCTCACCTCAGCTGGTGGATAGAGGCTCTCACCACGCAGGTAGACACGCGCGCATCAGACGCGCTGCAGCCACACCCCCTCCAGTGGATCAGCCGCCAAACAGAATCAATTCAGTGGTCGTTCCGAGGTCCCCCCCCTCGTCGCCCAAAGCTTACATATGTCCCCCGGAACCGTACGGTGGTTGTGTTGAAACGTGCGCGGACTTTCTGATGCAGTGCGCGCTCGTTTTTTCACAACGGCCCGTTATGTATGCATCTGAGCACAGCCAGGTGGCTTATGTAATTAATTTACTTTGGGGCAGAGCACGCGCCTGGGCTACGGCGCTCTGGGAATGAGATTCACGGGTCCTCTCTACTTATACTGAGTTTATAAGGGAGTTTCGACTGGTGTTCGATCATCCCAATAGAGATGAGGCCGCTTCAAATATGCTGCTGTCTATGAGACAGGGACAGCGGAGGGCGTCTGATTACGCAATCGACTTCTGCATCACGGCAGCGAGGTCCGGTTGGAATTCAGTAGCACTCCGTGCTGCCTTTGTAAACGGGCTGTCTCTGGCCCTAAAGGAGCACCTGGTGGCTAAGGATCAGCCGCGGGATTTAGATGGGCTTATTGATCTGGTTATTTGATTAGACCATCGGTTAGAGGAATTTAAGCGGGAGCGAGACGAAGGGCGTGGCCGGGTGCACGCTATCCCTCTTCTTTCCATATCCGAGCGAGTGCCGTCCTCTCCCCGCTCCAAAGCCAGGGCTCTCCACGTCATACCAACTCCCCCTGCTGACGTTGCTATGGAAACGAGCAGGGCCAAAGTGACAAAAAAGGAAAACTGGCACGTGGAGAGTGTGTTTACTGCGGCTCGAATGAGCATGCGCAGGATAAGGGGCCCCAGGCGGTTAAACAACAAGACTCAACCTTAGAGACTGGGTTAAGAGTGAGTCATACAAACCACACAGGTGTCCCACGCAAATGCGCACAACTCCCAGTCACAATCCTCTGTGGGGATTTAACCCTTACTGCCCCAGCACTAATCGACACGGGGTCAGAAGGGAACCTACTGGACAGTAGGTGGGCTAAGGAAGTAGGGCTCCCTCTGGTGGCCGTTCCTTCACCATTGAAGGTGCGGGCACTAGATGACACCAAAGAGGAGGTACTGCTGGCTCACCTCCAGAGGGCGCCCTGCCTGTTGGCTCTGGATTATTTCCTCCAGGAGGATTTCTGTGAGTTACTGACTGTTTGCTGGGTGTACACACACCCACCTTAACCTGTGTTTGTTCCTGCCAGCAGTACCGGGTCTGACAGCTGGAGTGGTGGCCACCTGGGGATTCAGGACTTGGCGGCTCTGGTGTGTAGCAGGTCTCCGTTGGCGGTGGTACTTCGTGGGTCCCGGCTCTTCTCTGGATAGGCGTCTCCTACCCTTGGGCATGCCCATGCGGCACCGTTTAGTAATTGACTGTCTAAAGCATATCTGGGTTTTTGTGCACATTTGCAGAATAAATTGTTATTTATTCGGAAATCCTATTGACCGCTCATTTACGCCCCCTGGCGTGGGTCCGTGTACTTCACTTTCCCAACACTGACCAGAGGAAGTGGCCCTCCTGTATTAAGCCATTCATCTGTTGAGTAGCTGTTTGGTTTCTCCAATATAAAGCTCATTGCATTCCTCGCCGCACTGAACTGTGTAAACCAGATTACTTTTGTGAGTGTGTGGTGTGTGGTCTTTAGGGTGAACCTGTTTCTGTCTGACGGTGTTGCTGAGTTTGAACACAGGAATGTTGTGGTTGCTGAAGTAAGAATTCAGATATCTGATTTGGAGCCAGTTTCTATAACTCCTGCATCTCGGCGGCAGGAGGTAAAAACAGAATTAAATACATTATTTCATTTTTCTTTTTTTTCAGCTGCCCACAGCACAGGGTTGCTACAGCACATCTAGTACACATTTATTAGAAATTAGCATGTTTTGCACCAGATGCCCTTCCTAATGCAACATTAGTTCTACATGGAGAAACGTGCAGTTTCTAGTGTTTCTAATGCTGCGTTCACACCGGGCGCGACGTGAGCGACAGCAGTGACAGGTTGCCATGTAATCCCTATGGAACGACGCGTTTTGGCGCCAAGTCACGCAGCGCGACACGATGGATGCGAATGAAGCGACGTGAGTGAAGCGATTTTGAGCAACTGGCGCGTTTGTGGCGCGATACTGTGTCGCATCACTTCGCATTGCCCTCCTCCCCAAGTTGAAAAATCTGAACTTTTTCGTCTCGTCACGCCGCGATGACAAATCAGGGACTGAATATGTAGTGACGTGGAGATGTCTGGAGTTTGACTGAAGATGTGAACATGTCCTGTATCTGGTAGCAGCCTGTGCGCAGGACTTATGTCTCTTTTGTCCATTATTTCACAATTATGACAGAGTTTTTGGCGTGAGCAGTAGCCCCACAGCAGCGGGGAGCGGAGTTTCTTTTTATTTTTATTTTATGTGCACACGCGAGCGAATCGTCTGTGGCGAATATTTTATTAATTAACTACACAGATGTATAATAAAACAAATGGTGACTGGTTTCTAAACACAATTATGACAGTTTTTTTGGGAAAGAGCGAGGAGCAGCCCCACAGCAGAGTTTCTTTTTTTTTTTTTATTCTTTACATGTGCGCGCGTGAATGGGACAGGATGTCCTCAAACTGGGTCCCGTAGAGGCGGAAGGACCGCTGAAAGCGGCCGTCATCCAGACGCAGCTCCTGCAGCAAATAATGATACTCCCTGTATTGGGAGCTTTCCACAACAACTCGCTCCGTGTGATCAAGATCCGTCATGTTAACTTGACTGACAACCGGAGCCGGCGAGCGAATGGAAGCTCCTCCTATTTGATGATGCACCGGGGCGAATTTTCGCAGCAAAAGCAGAGCGACACACCGGGCGAAGGAGGCGCGTCCGTCGCCACGCGACCTCTGCGAATTTGTGGCGTCTGATCGCGCCCGGTGTGAACGCCGATTAAGAAGTCTCATAATCACGGCCTACTCTGCTTCACTTCTGAGTAGCGTGGATGCCAGTGTTGCCAAAGTAACTTTGAAAAGTTACTTCATTAGTTATTTATACAGTTATATTTTACAGTTATTTAATACAGTTACTTCATTAGTAGCTGCGGACAACTTGTCGGCAGCTGATGAATGTATAAAATAAAGTAACAAATAATCTAACGTGGTTATTTTTAACTATTAGTTACTTTGCTGATTAGTTACTTTGCTGATTGCTCAATCTTAAGAGTAACCAAGTTAGATTACTAGTTACCTTATTAGTTACATTACTTATTAGTTGCAAGTTTTCGGCAGCTTCTAATTAACTGGATAAAGCTGCTAATGAAGTAACTGCATAAAATAACTGCATAAAGCAACTAAAACGTAACTAAAAAGTAACTTTTCAAAGTTACTTTGACAACACTGCCTGGATATATACTCAACAAAAATATAAACGCAACACTTTTGGTTTTGCTCCCATTTTGCATGAGATTAACTCAAAGATCTAAAACTTTTTCCACATACACAATATCACCATTTCCCTCAAAGTATTGTTCACAAACCAGTCTAAATCTGTGATAGTGAACACTTCTCCTTTGCTGAGATAATCCATCCCACCTCACAGGTGTGCCATATCAAGATGCTGATTAGACACCATGATTAGTGCACAGGTGTGCCTTAGACTGCCCACAATAAAAGGCCACTCTGAAAGGTGCAGTTTTGTTTTACTGGGGGGGGGAAACCAGTCAGTATCTGGTGTGACCACCATTTGCCTCATGCAGTGCAACACATCTCCTTCGCATCATCCGTGAAGAGAACACCTCTCCAACGTGCCAAACGGCAGCGAATGTGAGCATTTGCCCACTCAAATCGGTTACAACGACGAACTGGAGTCAGGTCGAGACCCAGATGAGGACGACGAGCATGCAGATGAGCTTCCCTGAGACAGTTTCTGACAGTTTGTGCAGAAATTCTTTGGTTATGCAAACCGATTGTTCCAGCAGCTGTCCGAGTGGCTGGTCTCAGACGATCTTGGAGGTGAACATGCTGGATGTGGAGGTCCTGGGCTGGTGTGGTTACACGTGGTCTGCGGTTGTGAGGCTGGTTGGATGTACTGCCAAATTCTCTGAAACGCCTTTGGAGACGGCTTATGGTAGAGAAATGAACATTCAATACACGAGCAACAGCTCTGGTTGACATTCCTGCTGTCAGCATGCCAATTGCACGCTCCCTCAAATCTTGCGACATCTGTGGCATTGTGCTGCGTGATAAAACTGCACCTTTCAGAGTGGCCTTTTATTGTGGGCAGTCTAAGGCACACCTGTGCACTAATCATGGTGTCTAATCAGCATCTTGATATGGCACACCTGTGAGGTGGGATGGATTATCTCAGCAAAGGAGATGTGCTCACTATCACAGATTTAGACTGGTTTGTGAACAATATTTGAGAGAAATGGTGATATTGTATATGTGGAAAAAGATTTAGATCTTTGAGTTCATCTCATACAAAATGGGAGCAAAACCAAAAGTGTTGCGTTTATATTTTTGTTGAGTGTACATAAAACTGTCCTTGAGAAAACCACTAAAACCCAACTTCTTCCTGGTTTCAATCCAATAAAGGTTGTGGACATTTATCATTAAGAAGTGTGTTTGGCTAACAACAACAAAACTTTAGCAAACACCATAAACACATATTAAGCCCACAAAGAAGTGAGGAAAATATGTCAGTGTTAAATAAGTCCCATATACATATATAAAATATTTCTACTTATTTAAGGAGTATTTGTCATATAAGTTAATCTAAGACAAACTAATTACTTTGATTGACTTAAAATCATTTTTATGCAGAAAAAATTTGAGTTAACTTAAATTGTTTTGGTCAACTGGTTTCTTCAAACTGAGTTTAAGGACTCAAACAAGTGAAAATGTGAACATACACTTCAGGCTTTTGTGGAACAAGTTCTCACATCGTGTGCAAGCTCTCACATTTTGAAACATATTTACCTTCATAACGCGCACACATATTAATGCAGTGTTTAGCCACAGCAGAGGTTGGTGGATATGTGAAAATGTTTACCGTAATCTAGAAGTGAGAAGACGGCAGTGTCTGTTGTACTGCTGGGCCTTATCTGTCGTAGAAAATCCTGGATTTCATTCTCAGCCTTCTTCCTGTCATGTAAAAAAGTGCATTATAAGAAATAACTGGATTCTGCCAAAGTGTCTGGATTCTTTTCATTGTTTGTGATAATGAATTCTGAAGTTCCCCAGGGCTTTCCATTCTGCAGTCCATCGTGAAGAAAACTGGGCACAAATGACTGCAATTTAACAAAACTTTGTAATAGGTAAGCTTGGAAAAACTTTGCTCCAATCTAAGGAAGGTGTGAGAATATTTATTCACACTACTTTCTGAACTATAAGTTGCATTTTTGTTTGTATGTTTTTCTAATACTTTGGAAGGTCCCTCATATTTTAAAAAAAGAGTTGTATATGAAAAAATACTGCATGATCATCTATGGCCACAAGATGCCACATTCTACACATGTGACAATCTGCTTCTGTATAGTGAATGAGGCACTATGATTCAAGAGCAGAAGGTATTGGTAATGCGCCATTACATTGGATGCCAATCACAGTAAAACAAGAAGAAGGAGAAGAAGAAAATTCAATATATCATGTTCTCATACTGAAAGACTGTGTGCTCTGGTATAAAGAGAAGGAAAATAACTTTCACACTTGGTACTCCACTTATTTGGATAGGGCAGGACAACAAGAACAGCAACAGCAGGTCAGGTAGCCTAAAGGTGTAAGAATCTTTTACAAATGTTTCACAAAAAGCTTTTAAATGTTTAATTACATTGCACGTTTACCTCATCTTTGATCGTCTGTTCAGTGGCATCAATAACCAGTTTAGTGTAGTTTTGTGCCTAATACAATAACATTAATTAGCTTGTTAGCTTCTGCTTTATAAAGCAATGTTTGAGTTATAAATAGGGATGTCCCAATCTGATCGGCTATCATCACTACTGGCCCGATCAAGGCATTTCTTAATTGATCATTTTTGGTTAAAGTAAACCAGATTAAACTAATTAAGTGTGCACTTAATTAATGCAGAGCTATGGTGCATGTCTTAAAAGCAATTTAATACTCTTCATATACCCAACAAGCCTACTTTATTCATACAGTTCAACGGTGCAGATCAGGCTCCCTGTGTTTGATAAGCACAGAGCAGTAACATGCAATGCTCATAGCTGCTATGGTGAGAGTTTCCAAAACATATTTCACATTGTTTAAAATTTGCACCAACTTCATGTCTTATGGGCTGGCACGTTTTACTACAATTCTGCACTAAATGGAACTGATGAGAATTATAAAGATCAGTTTGCTTAATTTAAAAATAATTAAATAAATAAATGATTATCAACATTTAGAAACAGCTTGGATTGAAGTTGGGATTTTTCTTAAGCTGTTAAAAAATAGTATCAAGTATCGGCTCAATATAGACAAATGCACAATATTAAATTACTTTGACTGGGACTAGGTTAAAACAATTATTGGGACATACCTAGTTATAAACATTTAATTACATTGCATATCTACATCACCTATGATTGTCTGTTCAGTGCTAACAAGAACTTTACTCTAGTTTTGTGCCCCTTACAAGAACATTAATTAGCTCATTAGCTTCTGCTCACTAATGTGGTCTTATTAATGCATTATAAATAAACAATGCACTGATTATTTTTGCTTCTTATTGGATGAAACAGTAGTACTCCATTTCAAACGTAAATGTAACTTATAGACAATATGACTTATATATGTTTTTTCTCTTCATGATGCATTTTTGGGTAGATGTGACTAATGCCGGTACTCTACTGACATTTATAATCAAGAAAATACAGTTGTTAAAGCAGTAGCATAATTGGTTGGCTGAAAGTATTTGTTTGCTTTTACTGTACCTGAACATGGCAACTAGTGAATCCTGAGGTAGTTTAATTGGATATATGGGTAGCGTATTGAAAGCGGTGACACAGTTTTATGACTAAGCTCATTACTGAGGCTCACGCTTGTGTACATCATTAACCTTGGGTGCCTCAGACACAGTCATTATGCAGCTGAGAGCTCCGAGCTAACACTGCCCTTCTCCCTTCACAAGGCATGACACCTCCGGGGCCTCAGCTTCACACTTCTGCCTCACCAAACAGAGGAAGAGTGCTACATATCATTCATGCAGTGTACCCCGTCCATTTCCACACAGCTCACACTTCACAGATCCTGTCCTTTTGTTATCTTTAGTAATAACTGAAGGAAGATTCTCCCCCAAATTTAAAAGGCTTAGTTTCCTCCATGACATATTTTTCTCTTGTGGATACAATTTGTCATGCCAGTTTTTTTTGTATGCATTCTGGGCTGAATAGGACTTAAGCATAGTGTAGTGCAACAGCTTCACAAAAGTGCAGCAGATGACGGGGAGTAATTGTTTGCTCTTACTCAGCATTCTGCAGCCGGAGGTGGTCTTTGCTCCACACCTGTCTGTGTTGTCGTAGCATGGAGCTTTCTTTGGATGCCTTGGTTGCAGACAGAGTACTCTGAAACTATAAGACAAGGTTTATTGGGCCTCATGTATCAACGTGTGTACGGCAATATTTGAGCGTATATGGGGTGTACGCCAAAACGGCTGCGCTACTTGGCATTTATCAATGTGGTTGTTGGCGTACGCTGCACTGAAAATATACACCAGGTCGAGAGGTGGCGTAAATTATATGCCAAAATTAACCAGCGCTGGAATCCACATAAAAATGAAACTGATCAACATGATAAACAGTGCCATCATACAAATCAATGCACATGTTACATAAATAACACTTTCCTGATTATACTACATAATAATCAATACAAATCCCGCTTTTGCGGGATTGCTGGTCTATCAAGCACGATCCGTGGCCACAGCGCTGACTGCAAAGAAAGCGCTGCTTGCCTTTTTCTCCAGAGCCTGGAGCCAGAGCAGCGCTGAGCTTAACTTTATGTGGTGTGATCGTTTTAGGCAATGAAATTGATAATTACAACTGTAGTTTTGTCATTCCCTTCACCCGTGCTGCAATCAGGTTGTGTCGTCTCCATTCGTTTGTCACAATAAAATAAATAAAGAAATACATCTTAAGAATAAAGAAATCTGAAAAATTAGGCGTGTCTTATTAATTGAGCGAGCAAATATCCACGTCAAGAATTATTGACATGTGAAAAGAGAATACAGTGGTCCCTCGCTATAACGCGGTTCACCTTTCGCGGCCTCATCATTTCACGGAGTTTTTAGTCCAATTTTGCATGCCTTTTTTTTTTTTTTTTTTTTTTACAGCGTCAGGACGCAGAGGCGCGATCTGTGAAATACTGGTCAGTCACTATTAATAATTTCTTATGTGTCCAACCTCGTAGGTTGATCGTTAAAATTAAATTCGTTAGTTCTAAAAGCCATCATAATTATTTATAGGAAAACGTTCTATTTTTATTTCTCAAACAAATGTTTGGGCCTGAAAACAGTTTGGTCTTATTTTTCTACTCAGGTTTGAACTTTGAGAGTGTTTACACATGAGAGAAAAGTGAGAAAATGTTCATGCGTGATTGAGAAAAGTGTATAAAGTGGTTTTACAGGGTTTTTACAACTTTGAAACGTCTATAATAATTGTAAAAAATAATGCTGACTACGTCGCGGTTTTGCGTATTACGGACTATTTTTAGAACGTAAATCCCGCGATAAATGAGGGACCACTGTAACACTTTTTGATTATACTACAAAACAATTGATACGACGGCCGCTTTTGACGCTCTATTGGCACACGTCGTGATTGGTGGAGTTCTTTTTCTTTGCCGTCTTCCTGGCTTCCATGTCGTAAAATGAGGGTGTGTCTGAAGCGGAGTCTGAATATTTATGGGCGTGTTTATTATAATTACGATTGTTTTCACCCGCCGCATTTATCAAGGTCGCGTCAGGCGTACGCCGGAAATGGGCAGGTGCGCACAGCTTGATACATGTCACGGCAACTTTGGTGTACTTCAAATTTACACTGTAAATTTACGCCACAAGTGCGCAATGTTGATACACGAGGCCCATTGGGTTTAGTGCTCTCCAGGAATCAATGTTTTCTGTGGAAATGATATATGCATTCAAAAGCAAATAAAGCTCTTCAAATTAATTGGCACATATTTTAGTTGACATGTATAGCTCTTATGTGAAATGACTGGGGTTTGCATTTAAATGACAACCACCAACACAAGAGGGAGGGCAGAGGAGACCAGAAGGTAGGCCTACACACACACACACACACACACACACACACACACACACACACACACACACACACACACACACACACCAAAACAACAAGCGGGGCGGGCAAGGGGACGGGACAAACAAAAAACATCTGCGGGCCGGCCATGTGGCTGACAGGAAGTAACCAGACTCTTAGAAGGACAATCATGAGGCCAACAGGGGACAGAAACAAATGGCGGACCTACAACAGAGACAACAGAGGACAGGGTAAACATCAGGCGGATGGTAATGTGGACAACACCGGTCTAACAGTTTATCTTCCCCCCGGATAACTTCCCCCCCTAAGATATACTGTTACACCGGGAAGACAGAAGGTCAGAGGAACAACAGTGAGGGCAACACCGGACAGACGAAACACAGGACTGACTGTGGGGAACCAATGGACGTACACTAACAGACAGTTACATGTGACACTGATAGCAGAGAAAACAACCAGGAAACCACATAATAAACAGGAGAGGAAACAGAGAGGACCAAGAAGACAAGAGAACTGGTAGCCGTAGACAGACATAGACACAAGAAAAGGAGATCGGCGAAACAAAAATGAAATAGAGCAATTGAACAACAACAACAGTGGGGGCAACAATGGACAGATAACCCAACAAAAGGATCACAAGGAGGACGACAAGGACAAAGACACGGGGGTCGGGGGACCATACCACTTACCAGAAAGACACAAAAGGCATGGAAAACAACAAAGAAACATAAGTACAGGACACAACACAAAAGGAATAACTGTCCAGTGACACAGGAGGCATTCTGAGGAGGAGACAGCGCCGCTGAAGACTCTGGAGGAGAAGGCGCTGCTGAAGTCTGACACTAGAGTATGGCAGTTGTACAATGGGTTTACACAGTATTTTAGCATTTTAGTGATCAACATTGAGATAACCAATAGGAAAGGAGTGCATCATTGACAGATGTACAGTGACACAGACCAACAAAAGGGCATGAAGATTCAAAGAATTCCTTTGGGTTTTGCAGTGAGAAAGCAGTAGTTGAGAGCAATTACAGGAGTGACCCAGTCACCCAGTCAGGAGCGACCCAGTGGTTATAGGGATCCCTCACTCATCTTCAACCGCTTTCTCCAATCAAGAGTCACAGTGGGGCTGGCGCATATCCCAGCAGTCCTAGGGAGTGAGGTAGGGTACACCCTGGACAGGACGCCAGACTGTTGCAGGGCCACATGGAGACAAACACACACATCCATACCTGCACGCACACCTACGGACAATTTAAAGTTTCCAATCCACCTAACCTGCATGTCTTTGGATCTGGCAGAAAGCTGGAAACACAGGGAGAACGTGCAAACTCCACATAGAAAGGCCACAGTGCTAACCACTAAGCCACGGTGCTACCCTGTTAGAAAACAATTTAGTCAAATTAAAGTAATCAAGTAGAACATGTAAGATGTGCATGAGGTGTAAGCAATCTTTCTAAGAAAAGTGAATATGTAAGTTTTAATCAACACCCATTTTTTCCCTTTTATTATCAAAAAACAAAAGGCCAACTCCACAGCCTTTTCAATCAGGCAGTTCCTTGTATCAGTTTTTATACCCACAGGCCACTGGTTCAGATAATTACACAAACCTATTATATGGGCACAAGCTACAGTATTTCATGTTAGCAGGAAATGCAAGGATGAGGGGCAATCATTGAGGGAGTAACCCTGTTGTGATGATTTGCTGACGTTGATTTTACGGTCACAAATTGAGTTTTACTTATAAAATGGAGTAAAACGGACATTTGCGACCGTAATCAAGCATGAACGTCTGCAAATCATCAGACACAACAGGGTTTTTCCCATTCTAATCCACTTCCATCTTTTGCACGGTTTATTTTTCTGTAAGTAATTTGGTCGGCGAATCTTTGTGAAAGGGTGTGGTCAGCTCGTCAAAGCTTACCGTAGCAACAGCGTCTTCATGCCAAACTGGAAATTCTGTGCGCAGACCCACAGAGTTCTCCATCTCGTCTGCTGCATTGAGTTAAATCCACGGTAAATCCATCAATCAATCCTTTTAAATCCATTAAATCCACGCATTTTGGCATTGCTGTTGCTGCACTAGTTTCTGTCGCTCTCAGCTGACAGCGCCATTATTGACACCTGTGCAGCAACGCAGTCACGGCGCGGAGTTATACATCAAATCTTAAACGAATAGAATATTTTGCCACCGTCTACTCGATATTTTATGGTCTGAAATTTCACATAATTAACCAATCAGATTCGTGGAAAAAATATAATTGGATTAGAATTATGTCATACACACCTGTCAAGTCCTTGTGGCTGAAGCCATTTCAATATTTTGTGCTAATTATTTCAGATTCTGTTTTCCGGAAGGCAAGAGGGAGACTTGAACCTAGATTTGATATGTTTTCTTGAAATCCACCATGAAGCTATTACTATGAGGTTTGGTCAGGTCAAGTTTGGGAGCATGCATTGGTGCAGTGCGTTGCCACATCCACCACCACACTATGGAACCACCTTGGGTCCTGAATGGCAACCATCCAGGCAGACACTCAGTCTGTTCCATCTCGCAAAAGTAAAAAGTCTGCAGTCAGGTGAAATGTGCATGTCACCTTGGTCTTCTCTAGCTACTGGGGTAGCACATGTGGACCACATGTACAAAATGTCATAGCTGATGTTCCTTCACAAGTGCAAGTGATTCTCCCTATTTGAATCTCACAAAGTTGCCTTTTACTTGACAAAAAAAAAAAAAAAATCATTCCAGAGGTACACTAGCTCTATTTAAAACTGTCTCTGGTGCAATGCAGTCTGTGTAATTTAAGATGTGCAAGAGCCTTTTTTTTTTATTTTTCGGGGCTCAAAGTAGCTTTTGATAAAACACCAGAAGAAAAAAAACCTTATCTGGATGGACCCACCATTATCAAGTAATTTGTCCAAACTGCAAAATATTATCATCTGTCCTGCCCTCAACAACAACACAAGTAGCAATACAGAAATTTCAAAACTAAATCTTTGATTTTATTTAAAGACTAAAATTTATGATTGTGTATGTTAATATATTTTAATGTGCTTATCATTTACTTTTCATCAAGTGACTATTGTATCTTATTTGAAAGAACGGTATGCACCTATTGATAATTTGTTCTGTTTTTCACAGTTGTGTCAAGGAAAGAATCTTTTCAAGAATAAAAATTTAAAAGCTGTGTTATCTACGTTGGAAATGAAGCCAGTATCTTACAGCAGTGCACATGTGATCCAATGATCCAGCAACACACAGCAATTTATTTATCCTCCATCACATCACCACCGGCAGATGCAAAGAAACCACACTTTGCAGCGAGGCAAATGACTGCAAACACAGCCCATCTTATCTAGCCTGTGCAGAGAGCAGGATTGGAACAAGCCATGGGCAACCGTAATAACACTATAAGACTCCTGCTACAGTTTACCAATTAAAGCACCACAGGTCGAGCAGCCTAATCTCCGTTGCCCCTAGCATCAACTTTCTACTCATCCCCGGCTCCCAGGCAAAAGACTATGAACTTAAATCAACTTCATAGGAAACCCCCGACAGTCTATTGAATATTCATGAATGTGGCATTGCCATTGTGTGTGGCAGTGATATTGCCACTCTGTTTCATGTTCTTGGACAAACCACAAGGGTTATGCAATATGCTGTTTTATATGGCATGAAATCCCTTCACAGAATATGCTGTATAAAAGAGAGAAAGCTGCATAAATAGAAAAAAGGCAATGTTTGTTGCTGCTAGAGACATATTGTTGTATTGCCTCATACTGAAATGAATCATCTGTCAATTCAAGGTCCAGCTATGGTCGGCATTAATGACTGAACTATATCAATGTGCTAGCAAGATAGAAATATACCTTTTGCCCAATGAGATCAGATTCTTGGCGTTTGGAATCCAGAATGGCTTGTAGTCTTTCATATTCCGCTGGACTGTGCTTTGAGTAACTGCCACAATCATTTTTCATCAAGAGTGCCAGTTTTTCTGCATGAGCAAAGCAAAAAAATAAATAAATAAATAAATTATATATATATATATATATATATATATATATATATATATATATATATATATATATAGCTGAATTAGAATCAATAACATTATTGAAAATATTATCACTCGTGATGTCTGAAGTCTCAGTGTTGACTTGAGCAAAGAAAAAAGGGCCAAATCTTGAGGTTACATGGCACACAGTCTATAACAGAAAATACATGGAATGTGTGATTGTATTTGTAATATGTCTTTGTATAAAAGCACACAGTGTTACACATGTTTATGATGTATTATCTTTCCCCCCAAGATAAACATGTTCTCTTGATTAAAATGAGCTGTACTTTTACAATATGTTTCTCAAATAAACCGACATTGTAATGCTTGGATTTCAGGAGAAACTAAATTTTGTCAGTTTCATGATATCTGGGTGGCCATCTAGCTTTAAATGAATAAGACCAGAAAACTTGAACAGGAGTCCTGATGTCCACTGCAACTGCGGCCAGGCTGGCAGCAGCTCGGACACTTCCAGAAGCGGCTGTTTGGCTCCGATCATCTCTGCTATTTTAGGGTGTTCCCCAGCAGCTTGTGTGTGTGTGTGTGTGTGTGTGTTCTCCCACAGTTTTCTCAAAAAACTCTCATGTTAGGAGTCCCAGTGACTACTTTCAGATGACATGACTTTTCAGATGCATGACACCAGCAATGGCTCTGGCAGCATACTGAGAGGAGCCTTTTCATCTCGCCAACTTTGAACAGTTCAAAATCCATGCGCGACACTTGTGACTCCCTGCGAGTGAAGAGCACTACCCAATTTCACTCATGGTTGCTGTTCACAGGCTGTTGTAGCACAGTGAGATAGTACCCTTAGGATCCAAAGACTTGAACATATACAGTGAGGAAAATAAGTGTTTGAACACCCTGCGGTTTTGCAAGTTCTCCCACTTAGAAATCATGGAGGGGTCTGAAATCATCACACTCCAACCTGTCCACCATAGCCAAGACCAAAGTGCTGTCTAAGGACACCAGGGACAAAACTGTAGACCTGCACAAGGCTGGGATAGACTACAGGACAACAGGCAAGCAGCTTGGTAGAAGACAACAACTGTTATGACTATTTAATAGAAAGTGGAAGAAACACAAGATGACTGTCAATCTCCCTCGGTCTGGGATTCCATGCAAGATCTCACTTTGTGGGGTAAAGATGATTCTGAGAAAGCTCAGAACTACATAGGAGGACCTGGTCAATGACCTGAAGAAAACTGGGACCACAGTCACAAAGATTACATTAGTAACACATGATGCTGTCATAGTTTAAAATCCTGCAGGGCAGCAAGGTCCCCCTGCTCAAGCCAGCACATGTCCAGGCCCGTTTGAAGTTCACCAGTGACCATCTGGACAATCCAGAGGGGGCATGGGAAAAGGTCATGCGGTCAGATGAGACCAGAATGGAGCTTTTTGGAATCAACTCCACTTACCATGTTTAGAGGATGAGAACAACCCCAAGAAAACCATCCCAACTGTGAAGCATGGGTGTGGAAACATCATACTCTGGGGGTGCTCTTCTGCAAAAGGGACAGGACGACTGCACCGTATTGAAGGGAGGATGGATGGGGTCATGTATTGTGAGATTTTGGCAAACAACCTCCTTCTCTCAGTAAGAGCATTGAAGATGGGTCATGGCTGGGTCTTCCAGCATGACAATGACCCCAAACACACAACCAGGGCAACTAAGGAGGGGCTCCGTAAGAAGCATTTCAAGGTCCTGGAGTGGGCTGGACAGTCTCCAGACCTGAACTCAATAGAAAATCTTTGGAGGGAGCTGAAACTCCAAACCTGAAAGATTTGGAGAAGATCTGTATGGAGGAGTGGACCAAAATCCCTGCTGCAGTGTGTGCAAACCTGGTGAAAAACTACAGGAAATGTTTGACTTCTGTAATTGCAAACAAAGGCTACTGTACCAAATATTAACATTGATTTTCACAGGTGTTCAAATATTTATTTTGCAGCAGTAACATGCAAATAAATTATTAAAAAATAATACATTGTGATTTCCAGATTTTTTTTTTTTAGATTATGTCTCTCACAGTGGACATGCACCTAAGATGAAAATTTCAGATCCCTCCATGATTTCTAAGTGGGAGAACTCGCAAAATCGCAGGGTGTTCAAATACTTATTTTCCTCACTGTGTGTGTATATATATATATATATATATATATATATATATATATATATATATATATATATATATATATATATATATATATATATGTAGAGAGAGAGAGAGAGAGGGGGGGGGGGGGGGAATGCATTTAATCCATTTGGAATAAGGCTGTAACATCACAAAATGTGGAAAAAGTGAAGCGCTGTGAATACTTTCTGGATGCACTGTATACATACATGTATGTATATGTTATTCAACCAATCAGATGTCAAGAATGCTCCAAATCTATACTCAACAAAAAGGTGCAGTTTTGTTTTATTGAGGGGGATACCAGCAGTATCTGGTGTGACCACCATTTGCCTCATGCAGTGCAACACATCTCCTTCGCATCATCCGTGAAGAGAACACCTCTCCAACGTGCCAAACGCCAGCAAATGTGAGCATTTGCCCACTCAAGTCAGTTACGACGATGAACTGGAGTCAGGCCGAGACCCCGATGAGGACGACGAGCATGCAGATGAGCTTCCCTGAGACGGTTTCTGACAGTTTGTGCAGAAATTCTTTGGTTATGCAAACCGATTGTTCCAGCAGCTGTCCGAGTGGCTGGTCTCAGACGATCTTGGAGGTGAACATGCTGGATGTGGAGGTCCTGGGCTGGTGTGGTTACACGTGGTCTGCGGTTGTGAGGCTGGTTGGATGTACTGCCAAATTCTCTGAAACGCCTTTGGAGATGGCTTATGGTAGAGACATGAACATTCAATACACGAGCAACAGCTCTGGTTGACATTCCTGCTGTCAGCATGCCAATTGCACGCTCCCTCAAATCTTGCGACATCTGTGGCATTGTGCTGTGTGATAAAACTGCACCTTTCAGAGTGGCCTTTTATTGTGGTCAGTCTAAGGCACACCTGTGCACTAATCATGGTGTCTAATCAGCATCTTGATATGGCACACCTGTGAGGTGGGATGGATTATCTCAGCAAAGGAGAAGTGCTCACTATCACAGATTTAGACTGGTTTGTGAACAATATTTGAGGGAAATGGTGATATTGTGTATGTGGAAAAAGTTTTAGATCTTTGAGTTCATCTCATACAAAATGGGAGCAAAACCAAAAGTGTTGCGTTTATATTTTTGTTGAGTGTAGTTCTCATTGACTTACGTGTTTCTTCTGGTCTGTACTTTGTGACAAACTTATTGAAATGCCGTTCACTCATCACTGCAAAGCTGCAGATGAAAGCATGCAAGTACAAATGTTAGAATTTGCACTATATCAGGACACATCTGTGGCTAAATGTCTGATGACAAAGAACAACATCCAAATATTCCATACTCTGATATCATAAAATACTTAATCAGAACCTACTTTTCCCAGATGTGAACATGAAATAATACTTTTTCATGTATGTGGGCTATTTCAAAAGGCAATTTTATTTAATAATATAATTGGTATCAAATCAAATCAAATCAAACCAGTTTTATTTATATAGCACCAAATCACAACAAACAGTTGCCCCAAGGCGCTTTATATTGTAAGGCAAAGCCATAGAGTCCACAAACATTTAGTATACAAACATTTAGACATCTTGTTGGCATGTCATATCTAGAATCTATTATTGGTTAACTCAGCCTTCAAAATATCTTCCAAGATGATAAGTAAATGGAAGTCAATACAAGGAGAAAAAAAAACACAACCTATTATTTGAAAACTAATAGTTACAGCCAATATTCTAGGAGAAGATCCATTAAATATATAGACTATATCCACACAAATGTGAGATCAGTTGGAATATCATCTTATAAAACAGAATCATGAAGACAGTTATATTACCGCAATCACATCCTCCTCCTCTGTCGGCTGGTGGAGGTTGTGATTGTCCCTGTGACTCAAGAAGTGATGCATGGATTAAAATTCAATTTTGTGGAAGACAGTTCTTTGAATCGATCAAATCTGATTGGAATTTGCCTCAGAATATTTCCCTGTATCTAGTAAGTCCCTTCGGCTGCTCCCTTGTTTTGCACTTGGAGTCACCACAGCAAATCCAAGGTGGGTCTACATGTTGAACTGCCCCAAATTTTATTCAGGATGCCCTTTCTGACTCAACTCCACATTACACGGAGAAATGTGGCAGGGGTGGGGTTTGAACTGGGAACCTTCCACACTGAAACCAAGTGCACTAACCACTTACTGTATCTCTTTATTCAACGTGTTTTACTTTTGTCTCGTTTTGGATCATTCTTTATCATCCAAACCTGTGTTATGTCATTAAGAGCCAGCAAGGGAGAATTCAGAGTGCTAACTGCCATCCTCCTATGCCAAGCTAACTTTGGCACTTCAGGTTTAAGGCCAATGCATGTGCAATGCTAATACTTACTGTACCATGTATACATGTGCTTGTAAGTGATATAAACATTGACGGAAATTTATGCGGTGTGCTGTGCTCACTGGTGCTGCAGTGCAGGATAACGCTAACTTTATTATAAACACACAAAATGACTGTTAATCTGCTAACACACAGAAACATGGTTAGGAGCAGCAGACATGCTAACATTGTGTATTTAACACCAATGATAAATGACATGTTTTTTACAAGGCCACCACTTCCCAGCAAGCCATGTACCCACATTTCATCTTCTGGCCATGCTTCGGGCAGAGCTGAAACTTCTGACAAACAAACAGAGCAAGTATCTCACCAGTTTCTGGCGGCCTTTAAAATCTTGGTTGTACTTACATATCCTCTGGTGCAACTGACTCTTCAAGCATATTATCCCCAAGCCATATTTCTCTCTCTCTCTCTCTCTCTCTCTCTCTCTCTCTCTCTCTCTCTCTCTCTCTCTCTATATATATATATATATACATACAATGAGGAAAATAAGTATTTGGACACCCTGCGATTATCTCTCTCACAGTGGACATGCACCTACGATGAAAATTTCAGACCCCTCCATGATTTCTAAGTGGGAGAACTCGCAAAATCGCAGGGTGTTGAAATACTTATTTTCCTCACTGTATATGTATGTGTGTGTGTGTGTGTGTGTGTGTGTGTGTGTGTGTGTGTGTGCAGGGGCGTCGGACTGGGGGGGTAAAGGGTACTATGTACGCAGGGCCCAGAGCATGGGCCCTGGGTACATACTGTAACAGACTTTCTGATGTCTTTGCTTTATTTATTTCCTTTATTTACTGTGAAGCTGCACAGGGTTAATGTTGACACTGTTGTGTTGCCGTAGGCGGGAGGCGAGGAGCGAAGGGCTCCCGCTTTTGGTGTGTGTGTGTACGGGAACGCGCGTGAGAACGTGCAATAAAGAGGAGCCACGTTGTGGCATTCGAACGGTCCACAGTGGTCCTGTCTCCCTCTTTCTTTTAATATTTCACGCCTGTCAAGAGCCCACAGAGGAGCCGCTACATTGGTGGCAGCGGTGGCCGCTTGTGCAGGTTGTTGCATGTGTTGGCGTTCGTGCTGAACAGTTATTTTGAGTTTTGACCTTGTTAGCTAGTGCCTCAGTTTAGCTAGCCTGCTAACGAGCTCAGTGCTTCTGCGACATGTGGTTTGGGGACGAGGACCCGTCAAAGCCTTATACGGCGTGGACCACCAGGAGCTCACTTGGTGGAGAAGTTAGAGTGGACCTGCCTGCTCCTTTTGCTGGTGATGGGAGCCAGAGCTTTCACAGCTGGGTACGGCAGCTGGAGGTAGCCATCGGGGTGACATCTGTCAGCAGAGACTGTAATGATGAATTGGCGCGCATTCTGCCTACTCACCTCTGCAAGTCGGCCTGTCTGCTGTGGGACAGTTTTCCTGACGTGGTGAAGAGAGATTATTCTGCTGTTAAAGATAAGCTCGGGTCAGCGTTTGGGCAGAGACAGCTCTTGGACCGCTTCAGAGACAGCCTTTCTGCTTGAGTGCGTGCTCCGGGGGAGAGCCTGGAGGTGTACGCAGCGGACGTGAGCCGCCTGGTGGCGGAAGCATTCCCAGACTACAGCAGCAATGCACGGCGAGAAGAGAAGTTTCGGCGTTTCTTAGCCGGCCTAGATCCAGCGTTGAAAGCTAAGTGCCTGGAGCAGGGCGCAACAGATGTTGATGAGGCCCTGACTGTGGCCGAGCGCTGTGAGAATGCCAGGGCGGCACTACAGAGAGACAGTGGGAGTTCAAGCACAGGTGTTTACCTGGGTCAGAGTGCAACTGTCCAGTCTGTGTCTGTGACGGATGGCCTTCAGAGGGCCGTGGAGAAGTTAAATGAGGACATGTGTGTAATGAGAATGGAAATGAGGGAGTTGTACGGAGAGAATCAGAGACTGAGAGCCAGAGATGCCAACAGGACAGATCGTGGTCCTCGCTCTTCATCTGGGGGGCGCTGTAGCTGTGCCTGTGGGGAGTCCGGATGTCAATCCAGAGGGTCTGAGGACAGATGCCTGGGACACTCTCCCAACCGCCCGCCTCATGATTATCCTCGTGATAGAGGTTTTTCTCCAACAGCCAGGCCATCCTGGGGCAGGAGTCCCAGTCCTGGTTGGATGTCCCGCAGAGAGGAGGAGCCGAGGAGACGCGGTGTGCGTTTCTTTCCACAACAAGCATCTTTGAAAGGCGGTCACCAGGGAAATGGACAGTAGCTGGGGTTGAGGCCCAGACGCCAGCCGCTCAGACGGAGGGCCCTGTACGGCATGACATGACTGAGGACGTGACTGAGAGCACCACTACTGTGGACAGTTGTGATCATCCCACATCCTACGTCAGGGGTGTGGCGGAAAGCTGCGAGATCCCTATTTTAGTCGACTCGGGAGCTAATGTCTCATTGATCAGTACAGATTTTCGAATGTCGGTCCCCGCTTTGAGGAACCGGCCTTTGAAAAAGAACTATGTTAGTTCTCGGGCAGTTAATGGGCAAATGTTGGATACGCTGGGGTCTATTGAAGTGACATTCCGATTGGGTCCGACCTGCTGGCAGCATAACTTTTATGTACTGAGGGAGTCGACTCAGAGTGTTCTACTGGGGCTTGATTTTTTGACTAGGAACCGTGCATTGCTGGACCTGGGGCGAGGGGTACTGCAATTAGTGGATGTTGTGGTGCCACTGCTGCGAGGGGGGGAGCTCACCCCCGACTGTTGTAACGTGACAGTGGCGAATGTTGTGACTATACCCCCCTTAAGTGAGGCCCTAGTGCCAGTGACGATTGGTTCTCTTGGTGGTGCTATGTTGCCTGCTAAGGATTTTGAAGGGTATCTGGAACACAATGCCCCAGAGTTGACAGGGCTTGTGGTAGCTCACTCTGTGAATAGTGTGAAAGATGGGGTCACAGTAGCACATGTTCTCAATCCATCTGGGGGAGCCGTGGAAGTGAAGCGGGGGCTGCACCTGGGTCAGTTCCACTCCGTGGAGAGAGATGACCTGGTAGCCCTCCCCAGTATTGCTAATGTTGGGGGCGCCTCACCTTTGCCAGTGAGGAGCACCTTCATCTTAGATGAGTCACCCATTACCATGCAGCAGAAGGAGGAGCTCTCAGGGCTCCTTCTGAGGTTTTCAGATGTTTTCAACCTGTCGGACAGGAACACAGGCAAGTGCAGATTGGTATCGCATCGCATTAGAACCGGTGACCATCCCCCCATTAAACAACGGCCCTATCGCACATCTCCCGAGAAAAGGGCTGAGATTGAGCGTCAAGTAGCTAGCCTGCTGGCAGACGGAGTGGTAGAGGAGAGTTGCAGTCCCTGGGCATCCCCGGTGGTGTTAGTCCAATTATTCAGGAGTCTGTTATACTGTTTTTCTGTTGATGTTATTGTTTATTATGATGTATGTGCTTTGTTTACAGTGGTACCAGAAACGAGGACGTTTCGTGTTGAGGGGGGGACGTGTGTAACAGACTTTCTGATGTCTTTGCTTTATTTATTTACTTTATTTACTGTGAAGCTGCACAGGGTTAATGTTGGCACTGTTGTGTTGCCGTAGGCGGGAGGCGAGGAGCGAAGGGCTCCTGCTTTTGGTGTGTGTGTGTGTATGGGAACGCACGCGAGAACGTGCAATAAAGAGGAGCCACGTTGTGGCGCTCGAACGGTCCACAGTGGTCCCGTCTCCCTCTTTCTTTTAATATTTCACACCTGTCAAGAGCCCACAGAGGAGCCGCTACAATACAATATAATCAGAATGAATGTATACGTAAATGTTGCAAAACATAATTCTGCTCTAACAATAATACTGAAAGATCTCTGAGGGCCCTTCCCACCCCTGCACAGTTGTACAATGGTTTAGTCAAGGAGCACAGGCGACCCCCCCCCCACACACACACACACACATACACACACGCACACATCCCAAATGGGATCTGACAGAGTAGGTGTTTAGTAGTGCTGAAACAACTAATTGATTTAATCGATTATTAAAATAGTTGTCAACTAATTTAGTCATCAGTTAGTTGTTAAATAACTTTGTTTTACTGCAAATGTTTCGTTTTTTCCATATAAATCAACCGTTTCTGCAGCGTAGCTTTGCTTTGAACCTTGAACCAATCGAAGCAGTGATTCGCAGATCGAAGCAGTGCTTCGATCGGGTGCTTTGATTCAGTGTTTTATTTCGCTTAATCTTAATTTTTCCCCACTAAAATCCCAAAGAGCATATGTCTGTGAGTAACATTTACCTTTTTATGTTAATCTGACCTGTTATGGTCTTCTGAAACAGTTGATAGATGTATTTTATAAGTACTTAAAAACGGGACCGATGCTAACGCGTTAGCATGTCTATGGCGTTTTCAATGTTGAAGTTAGCGTTAAGCTGTTGCAGCTGTCAGTACATTTGTTTTCTGCATAATAATTCATGGCTCAGCGTTTGTTGTAAAAGAGTCAAATGTATTGCAAATTGTAATATTTTATTCATTTTATTTATATATCAATAATAATAATAATAATAATAATAATAGAAACAACAATAATAGTAATAATAACTAATAATGCCACAATACAGTTTTAGAGAAACGGACAAAAAGAATCTGATAAAACAAAACAGAAAAGATTAAACCAACTAACAGTGAACATAAATAAATATAGAAATAACTGTTTCCTGTGAACACCTAATGACTCTTAAACCTCCACTTCATCCCTGTTTTATTAAGTTTAATGACAATTTGTTTCGGTCAGACCACATCTAAGCTGTGTTTTTACACAAGAAAAAAAAATGCAGTAAACTGCACATTTGTGTCTTTTTTCATGAAAATATCTTATTAAATATAACATATTACACTTTCATCAGGCCTTTAAAATACTTTCGTGGACTCTTGCTGTAATATGTTATCAGTGGTTGAGATAGTTGCTGTAGATATCGAAACATGATAGAAATCTCTTTGTGGTGTGTCGGTGATGTATGTATGTACAAAATAAAATAAAAGACTACTCCAGGTATGTTTTTGACAAGAATATAACATAACTTTGTTACAAGCTCAAACGTTAATGTGTGACAAAGGCCTTTTAATAATAACTCACTTAAAGAAATAATGGCAAAAGTCACATGTAAGTAAAAAAACAACAAACAAAACAATTAATCGAAAAATTAATTGACCGATGAACTGATCAGTAAAATACTCATTAGTTGCAACCCTAGTGTTTAGGCTGAAATAAAATATGTCTTTCCTAAAAAATCAAAGTCCAGATGTTAAAAAAGAACAGAAAAAAGGACAGGGAAAGAAAACTAAATGAGGGAAAGCAGCTGCTAACCAAATTCTTTGAAAAGAGAGGTGAGCTTGAAAGGTAGCTATATTGAGTTGGGGGGTCTGGGGGACCAAACTGCACCATTTTCTAGAAAAATGGTGCAATTTGGTGCATTCCCGTCTGTTAAAATGCACAGGAATGCACCAAATTGCACCATTTTTCTAGAAAATGGTGCAATTTGGTCCGCCAGACCCCCCAACTCAATATTGCTCCCCCAACTTTAAAAAGGGTTCTGACTCCCAGGTGTGATCTAAGGTATACATGATTTAGACCAGGTTTGACTACGCATTAGAAATTTGGTGTTTGCATTAATAAAAAAAGAACATAACAGTGTGTGTGTGTGTGTGTGGGGGGAGTCTTCAATATGGCTAGTACCTAGGGCCCAGAATTTGGTGCTACGCCCCTGTGTGTGTGTGTGTGTATAGGTTCATGAAATATTTCTTGAGGAACTAAAAAAATACTGGAAAATGCCATATCTTGCAATTTAAAAGTTAAAAATACATAAATAAATTAAGTAAATAAATAATCCTGCATTGACCGAGGTCAGAATTGCACTCAAATTTAATGAGATGTAATTGCACTTTGCTAAATTAAGCTGCAACTATTAAAGGGTTATTAACCGAGCACTGAGCATTTTGTTTAGTTTTATTTTGTGTTGTGAAAATTGTAAACAAAGTCACAAATCTGATACACGACTAGGACCGATTGTCATGGTAACGGTCTGATATGGGAAAATATCAGACTGTAAATCAGCCAATCAGAGCTTGTGTAGTGTTGAAGTCATATAATATTGCATATTGCACTGTTTTTCTTTTTAACTCAATTGTTTGCATTAGTGGTGCACAATTGTGCCTTTTGTGATAAAAGCATCGAATCTGATACACATACAGCCAAAGGTATTCCAAATAAAACTGGATATTGGGCAGTCATGAATGTTCAATATGTCACCCACGGCAGAACATTTTCAGAATAAAAATTGAAAATTGCAAATTGTATTGAAAAATATACCAAATTATTATATGGCTGTGACACTACGTACGATCTGATTGGCTGATTACCGGTAGGATACTTTCCCATATCCAGACCAGTCCATCTATGAGTGAATGTTATGGATTCATGGGGTAAAAACAGCAAATTTGGTGACAAAGGTCAATTTCAGTTTGTACAGCACAACAGCAACCCTCAGTCTAGCATCTTTTCTCCGGTCATTCCTCAGATGAAGACTGCCTCATCAAATCAGATTTTGTGAATCTAAGTCTCTTTTTAAAAACAGGATTAAACATTTTTATTCCAAGAACTGGCTCAACAAGAGAACAATCAATTATTATTATTATTTATAAAAAAAATTAAATATTTATTTTACTATGTTAATTGTTATGGGTTTTATGTTTGCCTGTAATTAATTTGTGGGGCCACAATGGAAACAAGCATTTTTTTTTTTTTTTTTTTTTGCTTTTTTGTGTTAACCTGTATTTTATGTATTTATGTATTAGTTAATACATTTTTGTATTATTTTATGCATGTTTACATTTTCTACAAATAAAAATCCATCAATCCATCAATCAAAAGTTAAAGTTGCTCCAATTTCTTTAAAATGTAATGCAAACTACTGGTTTAGTTAACAGTGTTTTAAAAAGGAATAGTATGCACCGTCATGCTCAGTTATCATATTACGGGGTGACATATGTCACATGTCACAGCATCCAATGGACGTCAACCTTGTTTGAACTTTACTTTGGAGACTTGGAGACCAAACATTCAACACAGTCAAAACTATTCCATTAATTAATCCTATCAGCTCAACCAATTTGCATCACTGTTTTTACCAACATTGGAACAACTTTAACTTTTGACTCCTGTCCAAACTGAAATTGACCTTTGTCATCATTTTTGCAGTTTTTCCCCATAACACTATAACATTCAGTCATAGATAGCCCAAGCTATTTGAATCTTTTGGATTGGAATCTTTGTGACACCTGTGTAATTCTTCATTGACCGCTGTAGGTCATTACAGGTCAGCTCCAGGATGCCTCCACATCTGAAAATAAAGATTAGTTAATTTAGAATATTTGTGCCAAATTTGATGCTTTTATCACAAAAATGCACAATTATTTTGCCTATCTGCTGCACTATATTGCTTGTTTGCATTTTATTCTTTCTTCTTCTTATTGTTGTTATTATGATTAGGTACTGAAGAGGACAGAGAAGTATAAATTTAACTGTACTGAAAACTTGCTGATATGACAACAAAGCTCTTATAACTCATCTGGAACATATCCAAATTTCATCAAAAAATCCATGCATTTTCAAGCAATCATGGTGCATACAAGCAAACAGCCAAACACCGAAGATAGATCCATATCACAAATGTAATTGTTTCTTATTTGGCCCATGGCCCACCACTCCACTAAGTTTAATGAAAACATGTCTATAAGGTTTTGAGCAATCCTGATGAAATTCAAACCAACCAACTACTAGACAGATTAAAAAAAGGATTGCCACCTTGGTGGAGGACACTCAGAGAGCACGTACATCAGCTAAGACCCAACTGTCCCGTTTGTGTCATTTAATTGTGTTGGGGTGCTGTTTTTGCCCCCCAAAACGTGCACATAACATGCAAACCAGTGGGATACATTATAAAAATATCACAGCAACTAAAAGGCACTCAAAGAGCATATACTTCTACCAAGACTGCCAAAATATCCACTTTCACTAGGTTACTGTGCTTGCTTCACCATCAAAAGGTTATCAATTCAAGACCATCCATGTCCATTCTCCAAGTAATTAGGGAATAACCCTGTTGCGTCTGATGATCTGCGGACGTTAATGCTGGATTTTATGGTCGCAACTTAAGTGACGCATTAGTGGAGCCGGTAAAAAGGAGTTTTACTGTAAAACGTATATTTGCGACCATAAGATCCAGCATTAACATCCGCAAATCATAAGACACAACAGGGTTATTACCATTCTAATCCAATTCCATCGTTTGCACAGTTTATTTTTCTCTAAGTAATTCAACCTGGACGAGATGCCGCTCCGCCTGGCCACTTTCCGAATCATTGTGTTCAGCTCGTCAAAGCTTACCATAGCAACAGCGTCTTCATTCCAAACAGGAAATTCTGTGAGCAGACCCACAGATGTCTCCATCTGGTCAACTGCATTGAGTAATTCTGTATCAGAATCCACATCAATACTTTCATATGGTAGCTTAAATTCACCCATTTCGGCATCGTCATTGCTCCGCCAGTTTCTCTCGCTCTCAGGTGACAGCACCATTTCTGACATCTGCGTAGCAACGTAGTCAGGGTGCATAGTAATACATCAAATGTGAATATTTTGCCACCGTTAACGCTATATTTTATGGTTGGAAATCTCACACGATGAACCAATCAGATTTGCGGAACAAATGTAATTGGTTTAGAATTTGATTTATTTCATTTATGTTGCGACAAATCACAACAAAGCTGTCTCAAGACGCTTCACACAAGTAAGGTCGAACCTTACCAACCCTTGGAGCAGCACACAGGTAACAGTGGTAAGAAAAACCTCTTAAGATAGCATGGAGTTGTGTCAGGGAGGGCATCCGGTGCAAAACTTGTGCCAAATCAACATGCAGATCCATACTGGCCCCGCTGCGCTGACCCCTAGTGAAAAAGGGAGATCCCAAGAGAAGTTACTTTTACTTGCATCAAGCTTTATAGGATTTCAAGAGAATAGAAAGGGAAATACAGGGTACACACGTATCATTTTCCTTCATGCATTTTCATTAATAATGATTTAATTAAATATTCATGAATGCTTAAAATATATTTTGGATCCTAGATGCAAAATACATCCGGATCAAATTCAAAACAAAATCCATCATTTTCTGGTACAGTACAATACAATCTGGTACAATATCCATCCTGTCACAACTTTTTGAGTAATATGAGGTTACATAACAGCTGAGTAAATCTTTGTCATTTGATTGGTGGTTTGTATGTCACAAGACATGGATTATTTGTACCATTTGCCATTGTGCTTCATTTACCGTGCAATCGTGCTTTTTAGAGTGCAATTTTGGTACGATATGAAATGTGCTATTGCACACTCCGACCACCACGCACTACTGGGGGTGCCGTTTAGCTAAACGTAGCACAGTTTTTATGTTGACGGAGAACGATTTGAATGAATTAATTGAGGGTGCTAATTCTTCTAACACACACACACACACACACACACACACACACACACACACACACACACACACACACACACACACACACACACACACACACACACACACACACACACAAAATGAATCCACTACACTGTAAACTGGGAGGCATGAACTGATGGACTACATCGTCAGAATTGCTTTTGAAATATGTGACTGTTTTTCCAAGTTAACTGAGAACAATTTTGTGCTCCTATTTAAAGTTCGTGTTGGACTGTTGACGTCAAAGCACCAGTGACGAACACCAAAATGTAAGTCCCGTTTCTGTTATTTATAAATTAATACAATATCAAATGACAAGGATCTATTTTAGCCATTATAGAAAACAAATAATGAATGTTTTTTCATTCAATCAATGGAACGAATATTTAATTTGGTTCACCTCGTTGAATGGAACATTCCATTCCATTTCTTTCACCTCATGAAATATTTGTACCATTGAACTCATAAACATTCATTACTTGTATACTATGTACCAAGCATTCTTCTGGGTGTCAGTTCCAGAATATATTGCAGATCACCTCCAAAACTGAATTTCTTATTTCCTAGAACATTATCTATCTATATATCTCATCTCATCTTCAACCACTAATCTGGAATCAGGTTGCAGGGGAACATTATCAATCTAATCATCAAAATTCAGTGAAATATGTTCATTGTATATTGAGTTATCCTGCTAACAAACAGATAAACACTGGTGAAAACAATATCACCTTAATGAAGGTATCATGGATGCCTCAACGTCTAAATAAATTTTCCTTAAGGCAGTGGATATTCTTACTTTGACTATTTGTCCGGAACATGCTGGGATTTTTTTTTTCCATTTTGCTATTTCTTTTTTATTACTTAAATTTTATTTCCTTTTTGGACGAAAGCAAAATAAGAAGAAAAGAAAAAAAATTCAACAGAGTCCAACAACAATACTGCTTAGAATTTCAAGTCAGAATACAAAATATATTATCTTGTCAATTGGAACAGAGTGGCTCATTTTTGTTTTTTATTACAATCCCAGAAAAACGGTAGAACGAGGAGGCAAAACCATCAATCACATCCCTTATTCCTTCCAGAATTAATTCCATTTTGCCTATTTGGCAATATATATATCTTTTTTCAGTCTCAGAAGGAAAGTCAGTCTCTAACTCATGAATCTCTTTGACAATTTTTAGCAAATTTTCTACAGTATGTGGGATGATTTGTAACCACTTGCGAGTAATTGCTTTTGTATTGCTACAGTTAGTATTTTAAGAAGATAGCTATCATTTCCTGTTATTTTTCTGGTAGGACCCTCAAATATAAAGCCGAACATGAAAATGGGATTTGCTGTCCAAAAATCTGCTGCATGTTCCAAATGCTATCCCAAAACTGATGTATTTTGGGGAAGCTCCAGAAAATGTGTTGGTGATTCGCCTCTCCATCCCCACAACCCCTCCAATTCGCACGGCCTGCTGAAGATAAAAAGGTCTTCATTTTAGGAGTAATAAAAAAGTGGACAAGATTCTTCCAACTGAATTCACGCCAATACATAGAGCAGGAAGTAGAAAAGACAGTTTCACACATATTCTTCCACTGTTGATTGGTTATCTGAGCATTAAGTTCCTTCTCCCATTTCTCCTTGATATAGTTTGTGGATACTGCCCTATCCTTAGCAATTCCATGGTAAAGCTTAGATACTACAGATCTCACATTTCCACTATATGCACATATCATTAACTGTATGATTTCACTGGGTTCTTCAGCTGTGCTTTCTTTTAAGAAGTATTGGCATATTTGTAAGTATCTGAAGAAATCATGCTTGTCCAATTTATATTTATCTTTTAATACCGTAAAGCTTTGTAATGTGGTCTCTTCCATTATGTTGCAGTAAGCCGTGATACCTTTAATTCTCCAAGATTTAAAATTTGAATCCATACAATTTGGTTTAAACTCTGAGTCATATGCAATCCATCATTTTGCTATTTCTATCCCTCTCCCTTTCCCTAACCATTCCGCCTCCCAAATCCCAGCATCACTCTCTCTCGTGCTCCCGTCACAGCGTGTTCCGGAAAAATAGAAAAAGTAAGTCCTCTTCCGGTGACAGAACTGCGTTTCCTTAAATGAAGGCATACCTGTCCACCAAACTTCACTGAAATCTGTTCATGTCTTTTAGAGATCTCATTGACAAAACGTCATTAGGATGTAGTAAACGTGTAATTTTTTTTTCCACTATTGCGCCAGCAGATGTCCTCAACAAGCCTTCGAGGCATGAACCGATACAATGGTTCAGAAAAGCTCAAAGAAAAAAAGCACAGTTCAAGTCATTGGAAGTTCTTGAGTTAAATAAGCAGCTCCTTTTGTGCGGATTAAATCTGATACCCGTTAAACCCTACCTTTTTGTCACCCTTTCACAATCTTTCGCTCTGTATCGATTCCAATTCATCACATCATTTTGAAAACACATTACTTACCTTTCCGTCCTAGCTCATCGAGAAGGTTGACAAAATTTGTAACCAAGGAAACTTGTCTCTTGGTCTCATTGGTCCATTCAACAGTACCTAACCTACAAGGGAACGCCCCCTTCAACCATCTGGACCAATCAGGAGTGCGGAATGCTTTCCCACATTACCGGTGACGTCATGCCCGCTCGCGGTGCTGGAGTGCTGGAAGCAGGAGGCAGAAGAGGAGGTGGTCTTCTTCTCCTCCTCCTTTTCGCGTATGGAGACGAGTTTTACTCTTTCACATGTATGGGATTAAACCACGGGACATACCCGCTGAAGTTATACGGTCCAATGTGAAAACGAGCCGCAGCCCAGCCAGAGCAACAACAGCTCTAAAGGTACTGAACAGTTTTTTTAACTAACTAGTTCGGGGGGGAAATATCAAAGCACCAGGGCGCTAAACCGTGTGTGGACTCTTGCTTGAATTCAGCGTTGAATTGAGCAAAAAGCAATTTTTAGTTAAGTTTTTTTAAACGTGCATTTTTTCCCCTCCAACAAACCTTTTTATGTTGTTCCCCAGAAGGAGATAATATAACTATGTTAATCTTTTCCTTGTGACCGTAGTTGCGCAGACCTTTAAGAGTCCTTCACGCGCCATCTAAACTTGTACAGAAACTATTATTTCAAACTCAATCCAGTCAGTATTCGCTGGGGTCGTGCTTGGAAACGTCTAACCGAGTGGTGAAGGAAAGGGCAGGTAAGTTTATAATGTGGGAATCTTTGGAATGCGAGGTCGCCCAGGGGCGGAGAGAGACTCTACTCCCACAAGATAAGCTTACCTTTGGTCACGTTCAGTCTCTGGGTTCACACTACGCCATATTTAATGACAGACATCTGCATTTTGACTCAGGGCGTTATCTATGACTGTACACTTTTTATTCTCCAGCGTCCAAGGCCAAACAACTCTTTTTAACACGTACGTAGGGGTGTACAGTGATGAATGTTCACTGTGCATGTTTTGCTTGGCACCAGGTCTTAATGACCAGGCATTTTAACATGCATCCGTTTAGTCTTGGTGAAATGTTCACATTTCATGCCATGCTTTGATATCTAGGAGAGGCAGTTCAAGTGTTTTGTGCATTTTATAATTTTTGACTTTTATCATGCATATCAATAGTGAAGTTGTCAATTGCACTGTACACAATTCACACAAGGATGAGGCTATAGAAGAATTTGGGGGTCTCGGAAGTGATGTCATTTTTGAGCATGTGCATGACACTGGAACCAAAATGGAACAGCCAAATATGCCATTGTTTGCATTTGATAGTCAACAAATCTTTTAATGGATAAAATTATGTTTGATGTTTCAACATACATCATGGTGTTCATCAAAGCTTTGCAACAATACCTCATCAAGCTGAGGTGTGGTAGGGGAGCCTTCCTGATTCACACAAAAGTCTCATTCAGTGTTTCAGAGTTTCCCATAATGCCCCTGGCAGCTGCCTGTGCTTCCCAGAATGCACCGTGGTGCCAGCAGAGCTCCGCTGTTTCACAGCGCATGTAAACAATGGCAGCGCGAGGATATGGATGACGTTAATTTAGCGAGTTCACGGGCAATTATGATGATTATACACTCCCAAGTTGAGAGGGTTATCTGGAGGTGGTGTAGTACCTGTGATGGACTTCTGCTGTGCCCCAATGTTGTCTTATTGTCCGTACTTCACGAGATACGTTTACAGTGAGTGCTGAGCTCCTGACACCAGAACTTTGCTGAAACCGAACTCTCACGTGAGTCATGGACTGCCAGACGGCGCGAAATTCACAACTGAAACACAGAATGGAGAAATAGAACCCTGACCTGACAAACTGGTTGAGATTGGATTTCGGGCACATCTACACATATGTGATCTGGAGACCGGCTTTATTTGGCCCAACGGCAATGAGAAATTACAAATGCTCAGAGGCCGACAGTTATGTAAAGATTCTTATTTATTTATTTGGAGTCTGCATTTGACTACATCTGTATGCTGAAAGTGGACATGTAAATGAAAGAGGCTTATTATTCACTACAAATAAAATTAGGCCTAATTGTATGAAAGAACATTTGTGATAGAAAACATACGTTCAATCAAGTGTTCACAACAAAATCACGCTCCTTTGGTGCCTAGTTCCCAATTCTGTGAAAGGTCAGGACTTTTAGTCTGTCTGTATCCCTATTTGTGCATCTGTAAATGATGCACTCCTTCCCCATGGTCTCTTTTGATGTTTGATTGATTGCTAAAGTGTACATTGATGTGTAAATACTTCATTATGGCAGCCGCATGTGAGGTGTGTTGACGACGAGGCTGTATCAGTCATATTCTTGTATAGATGATTTGCACTGATACCTTTGGTCAAGAGATGTGGACTAACTTCTAACACATGGACCATTTTCACATTGTGTTATAAACCTGGAAGTCATAGTCATGGAAGTCATAGTCATTTAGGCAAAGTATAAAAACATGTTTCTCATCCCAGAAACCAAGTAGTGCCTGTTTTCATTTTCTTTTTAGTTTCTCCAGTCACAAATATCACCGAGAAAATGGTTTCTAACATGTGCAGTGACGTCCACTAGCATCTGTTGATCAACAGATGTGCATGCCCATGCTGTGGTCTATTCAGGCTTTACCTGCATGGAACCCTGAAAACGTCATTCATTATTGTTTAGATGAAGTGTGTTGTGGCTGTACCTGTGGTTTGGCACATTGTTACAAAATCGAACGCTGTCACTGATTTATTCAGTATGGTGCAGACTGGTAGCTTTGATAGTGGCCACTTGCTCACAGAAAGTCTGCATGACCATGGTTTCTTGAAAGAAGACTATTACTCTAAGGTGTCCATGGTAGGTCTACTGGCATTAAATATTTGACTGTTTTGTGTAAAATGATTGGGACAATTTGCAGCACTGCTTTTATTGAATTCCAAAAGTGTCCCCCATGCCAGTTTTCCAGTAGTCCCTGGATGAGAAACATGTTTTTTCCCTTAAAAAAACCCAAAAAACTAAAACTTGGTGTTTGTGGTTGGCATCCAGTACTCAAGGCAGTTTGTGGTTTTGTGGATGCAGGGAAACTTTCAGGGTGCCAACACATGCTTCTGGGGGGAACCATGTCAGCCCCTAGTGAACTCTTGTATGGTTTGGAATCTTGTTGAGTACCACAGGTCTACTATCAGGTGTTCTGGTCACAAACTGACACCCAGTTGAAAACAGTGACTAGATAGAAGGAGGGTATGAAAGGGAGGAGCTCACTCTGGATCTGGGTGAGAGACAGGGGGAGAGGGGTGGGGGCGAGGGGTGCAGAAATTCTTGCTTGCTAACATCTGTATCCAGTGTATCATTGACCTCTTGACCTGCTGGGAGGCATGTGTTGGTGTACCAGAGGGAAACATTAGCCTCAAAACAGAGCCTGTGATCCTCCTCTCCAGCCGGTTGTGCGTGAAGAGATGTGAGCTTGAAGGCCAGATGAGTGGCATTTGCTAATATTGGAGTGAGGCGGCTGAGTGAGAGAGACACCAGCGTTAGTTGAATAAAGCAGTGAATCAGAAAAATAAAATGTTATTTTCTGATTGGTTACGGTGGTTACATTTGAAAGCCCAAAGAAACATAACCACGCCTCCCCACAAATCGTGTAGAAGGGATTTTGTGTGATTGCAGCTCCCTGTGCTTTAGCTCTCTGCATAGCCCCTTAATAGATAGATGCACAGAGCTGAAGTTTGATTCACTGAAGCACTTGCGTATATCGCAGGAGTGGCTTTGCTTGAGCTGGTGCCCCCGCGACTCGACTCCGGATAAAGCGTAAGAAAATGGATGGATGGATGTTTGGGGCGGTTGGGGTAGGTGGGTGTTTGTATGTGTAAGTAAGAAAATAAAACGATGAATGATTCTCAGAAAGGAACAAAGAGCCATTATATCCAACTTTGTGCCACGCACCAAGGCATTCCACACAAGTTGACAGATTTATGTAATCAGTGTTAGAGGTTGGGTGTCGGGAACCGGTTCTTTTCGAGAATCTTCAAGAAATGATTCGATCCACCGACATCAATAGCCTTCTTGCTTAACAATTACCTTATAAGTCCTTCAGAGCAGCCGTTGTTTTTGAGGATGTTTGTTGGGTAAATGATAATTTCTCTACGTTGATTACAGACCCTGCAGCGGGTCTGTAATCAGCTATGCTTCTGCAGCATGGATCTGCTTTGAAGCTTGAAGCCAGAGGTCTCAAAATGGTTCCAGAAAGGGCAGAGAGGGTGCAGGTTTTCTGTGCAGCCACCCACTCCAGCAGGTGATTTCGCTGATTAACTGATTCCACCTGCTCAAAGCGATGTTACTCAGTGAAATCACCTGCACCTTCTCGGCCCTTTCAGGAACCGGTTTGAGACCTCTGCTTGAAGCGATGAAGCAGCGCTCTGACCCGTTGCTTTGTTGGTTCTTTGCTTTTCTGCTTTTCAGAAGCGGCAAATCCGCTTCTTAACCTCTCTCAAAGCCATTAAAATATGTCAATCATAAGTCACTTTTGTGCAGATTAAATTCACTAATTGGGACTCCTGTTAGAAACGAGAATTGTCCTCCGTTCCGTTTGCACAGCTCCAAATGCAGCACCGCTGTCTGCTGAGTCAAGTTAGAGTCCGGCCGGAATTAATAACTTGAAAGCAAATCGCTGTTTAAATCAAATGACACCTCTTTTCAAACATTGTAATACAAACAATAAACTGCAATCAGTCAAAGCGTTTTTTTTTTCCTCCCAAAATGAGATGTCCTGCGCTGACGTGCAGCAGCCGGATGACTTCACCTCAGAGGTATGGAGTGACATTCATGCCAAAATGTCTGAAAGGAAATGCTTTTGACAAAAACTACAGATTTTGTTTATTTCTGTTTATGTCCAGAGATCAAGGATCCAGTGACCAATTTAATATTTCTTTACTTTAAGACTCAATAAAATGTTGTTGACATAGAACACCTGTAAAGCTGACTTTTAGTACACAGAAAATTCATAAGAGGTATCAATAAGGGAATCGATAAGGAATCGGATTGATAAGCGGAATCGATAATGAAATTCATATCAATAAAATCTTATCAGTATCCATCCCTAATTGGTGTCCACTTCAGTTGACTTGGAGATGTGTATTCTTCTATAAAACTCCTCCGGGTAATACCTGGACAAGTTCAGGGTGGCAGTGCATTTGTTAAAGAGGTTAACTATCCAAATGTACAAACCCAATTCCATTGAAGTCGGGACGTTGTGTAAAATGTAATTTAAAAACAGAATACAACAATGATTTGCAAATCCTCTTCAACCTATATTAAATTGAATACACCACAAAGACAAGATATTTAATGTTCAAACTGATAAACTTTATTGTTTTTGAGCAAATATTTGCTTATTTTGCAACACGTTTCAAAAAAGCTGAGACAGTGGCAACAAAAGACTGGGAAAGTTGATGAATGCTCAAAGAACAGCTGTTTGGAGCATTCCACAGGTGAACAGGTTAATTTGCAAACAGGTGAGTGTCATGATTGGGTATAAAAGGAGCATCCCCAAAAGGCTAAGCTGTTCATAAGCAAAGATGGGGCGAGGATCACCACTTTGTCAACAACTGTGTGAAAAAATAGTCCAACAGTTTAAGAACAATGTTTCTCAATGTTCAATTCCAAGGAATTTGGGGATTCCATCATCTACAGTCCATAATATAATCAGAAGATTCAGAGAATCTGGAGAACTTTCTACACATAAGCGGCAAGGCCGAAAACCAACATTGAATGCCCGTGACCTTCGATCCCTTAGGCGGCACTGTATTAAAAACCGACATCATTGTGTAAAGGATCTGACTGCGTGGGCTCAGGAAAACTTCAGAAAACCATTGTCACTTAACACAGTTCGTTGCTACTTCTACAACTGCAAGTTAAAACTCTACCATGCAAAGCAAAAGCCACAGATCAACAACATCCAGAAATGCCGCCACCTTCTCTGGGCCCGAGCTCATTTGACATGGACAGATGCAAAGTGGAAAAGTGTGCTGTGGTCTGATGAGTCCACATTTCAAATTGTTTTTGGAAATCATGGACGTCGTGTCCTCCGGACAAAAGAGGAAAGAGACCATCCAGATTGTTACCAGTGCAAAGTTCAAAAGCCTGCATCTGTGATGGTATGGGAGTGTGTTAGTGCCCATGGCATGGGCAACTTACACATCTGTGATGGCACCATCAATGGTAAAAGGTACATCCAGGTTTTGGAGCAACACATGCTGCCATCCAAGCAACGTCTTTTTGTCTTTTTCAGGGATGTCCCTGCTTATTTCAGCAAGACATTGCCAAGCCACATTCTGCACGTGTTACAATAGTGTGGCTTCATAGTAAAAGAGTGCAGGTACTAGACTGGCCTGCCTGCAGTCCAGACCTGCCACCCATTGAAAATGTGTGGTGCATTATGAAGCGCAAAATACGACAACAGAGGCCCTGGACTGTTGAAAAACTGAAGTCGGACATCAAGCAAGAATGGGAAAGAATTCCACCTACAAAGCTTCAACAGTTAGGGTCCTCAGTTCCCAAATGCTTATTGAGTGTTGTTAGAAGGAAAGGTGATGTAACACAGACTGCGTTTACATGCAGCCAATAACCCTTTCATAACCGGAATATTAGCAATAACCTGGTTGCGCACGGCCATGTAAACACCCGCAAAAACCCGAATATGCTCATATTCCGTTTTTTAAAAACACGAATGAGACCCCTGGGTTACTCCTTTTCTAACCCGAATATCAGGTCACATAAACGCGCATCGGTAGGGCTGTCACAATTAGGAATTTCTGGAGACGATTAATTGTCAGGCAAATAATTGTGATTGACGATTATATTGTCTATTTTTTTTCTTTTTTCCCCTTCTTTGGGAATAGTGCAACATTTTTATTTTTATATTCATTTTACTTACAGTCCCAACTTTTTCTGATTTGTGGTTGTTTCTGTTGAATTTCTGAAATGACAGAACTATTATAAAGAACAGTGTGAACATTTCATTGTGTTTTAAAACTTTGTGAAGCAAACACCAAACTCTTATAAAGAAGGAAAAAAAATACACAAACGTGCAGGTAAACTTTGATATAAACTGAACAGAACAATGCAGGCTGATTAGACTCCCCATGTTTTTTTTTTTTTGTATAAATAAATCAGAATACAATAAGAGGTAACTCACTTTGAAATAATTAAAACATATAGCTGCAGCTTATAATAACTTTGAAAAATAACAGAAATCAGCAGCTTGTATTTTTATTCTGACTCCAGTTCATTTTAGTGTGATGAAGTCATCCTTTTTTTCCTCATCAGTCACGTTTTGTGCTTGAACACTACATTAAGCTCAAAATTGAACAAATGCATACCTCTGGAAAATAAACAGCTGTTAAAGTTCAGCTTTTTGGGATCTGTGCCTCTGCACAGCTTCTCCACAGCAGGCTTTTTTTAAACCCGTGTGTGTGTAATTTTTGCTCAGTTCATTTATATATTCTCATTTTTCAAGGTTGTTTTAAGGATATTTGACCGTTAATTTCATCTCGTAATCTCATAAGTTCAGTATACGACGATGGTGTGAACAGGACGGTGCCATCAGAACCACACATGTAGAGAAAGTACAGAGAGTAAAGGCAGCTCCACAGTTTGTTTTTTGTTTTTTTTTAAAACATGTTCACTCGGGTTAAAATCCTCTCTCTGCCCCGCGCTCGCTGTCTTAAGTGCACTGATGGTTCACAGCAGAACATAACGTCTCATGCCTCTGTTCAGGGATCTCACTCCCTCACCTGCTCCCTCCCTCGCAGTCTGTAACGAGTTGACTCCGAGCGCGCGCACGCACATACACGCAGCTGATGACTTGGATTCTTTGCGGGTCCCGCATCCGTACCCCCAGAGGCAGTGAGCAAAGGGACAGCACACGCATTGTGTTCTGCCTGTGTCTGTTTATAATCTTGTTGCCCAGAAGAAAAAAAAGTGTGTTTACACAGGAGCGAAAAGTGAGAAAATGTTAATGCCTGTTTGAGAAAAGTGTATACAGTGTGTAGTGAGGGGTTTTACACGAAGCAGGATTACATGAACGCCAGACTAAATTAAGCACCAGTGGAAACGGGTTATTCCTAATGATTCAGAAACCAGAATATTGACCTTAACCCGAATATTAATGGCATGTAAACATAGTCACAGTGGTAAACATACCACTGTCCCAGCTTTTTTGAAACGTGTTGCCGGCATTCATTTCAAAATGAGCAAATATTTGCACAAAAACAATAAAGTTTATCAGTTTGAACATTAAATATCTTGTCTTTGTGGTGTATTCAATTGAATATAGGTTGAAGAGGATTTGCAAATTATTGTATTCTGTTTTTATTTACATTTTACACAACGTCCCAACTTCATTGGAATTGGGGTTGTACAACAATTCCTGATGAACTTTGATGTACGTTTTCTGAGATTTTTCTGTTGCATGTAAGCCAGTTGTTTGTTTGTGGTGTGACTGATTGTTTGTTTGAGGAGAAGTCTGTTTTTGTTTTATTTTATTTTATTTTATTTTTTGGTGCAGGGTTCCCCTCACAGAAATTGTCCTGGGAATAAAGGAAAGCATGAACCCTAGTGTAATAAGGAGTTTCATTGTTTGAAAAACCCAGAAACTTCAGAAAATTAAATGTGCTTTCTTTCTTCAGGCAGCAACTCACTGCACTCTGTTGCATGCACACATAGAATCTGTGTAGTTTAGTTATCAGAGCAACACAGGAGACTTTTTGAACTAGAATTTGTTGAACAAAACTTTTCTACTGCACTGCTGCAAAATTGTTCACTTCTGCATCACTATACATCAGAACATTTGCAAACATTATGATGTGCTGAAACCAACGTTCTCCACAAGAGTTTTGAAAATTTTCATTATGCTATACCAGTCATGTCCAAAGACATTCTTGAAAGAGCCAAGAAGGTGCAGGTTTTCTTTGCAACTGCTGACTTCAGTAGGTAATTTCACTGATTAACATCACTGAGCAGATGGGACAAGTTCGTCAGTTAAATCACCTACTGAAGTCTGGTTGTAAAGAAAACCTTCACCCTCTTGGCCATTTGTGGAATGTCTTTGGACACCACTGAACTATACAATCAAACAAATAACAATAGTAACATCTTACCTGGCATATTGATCAGATAATCTGTGCTCAGCCATTAGTGGTGTGTCTGTATGCAGTGAAAGTGTTGAACTTGTTGAGGAATCCACTTATCTCAGCATGTCACTGAAGAGGTACCGTAAGTGGATCTGATTAAAATATGAAAAAAAAAAGAAAAGAAAAAAAGCAAGATGGCAATGTTAAGTAATTTAAAGTTTCAGTGCTTGCTTAATTTGGAATTTAAATATATTGTTCAGTCAGTGATCAGTTTCTCGTGGGCATGCATTTTTAAGTTGGTAGAAAGCTGCTTGCTTTTGCTTATTCCAGTGTGAAACTGAATTGATTTGCCAGATTTCTCATTTTCACCTTTTCTCATATGTCTGCTGAGGTGCAGGGGATTCAGATCTTAAATGTCAAGGCATTTAAAGATTGCAACAAAGTAAAATTAACTCTGAAAAAGGGCATTGTTGATCTTGAAAATGAACAAATACAGTTCAAACACATGACATTTACAATGGCATTTTGCAGATCCTAGGGTTCACATGGGTTTTGTAGTGGATGGACTGTGCAGTATCAAAGCTTTTATCTTTTCTTTATCTGTCAAAGTAAGATGATACAGTGACATCAAAGTAAATTAATCAGACAGTACTCTTGACCGTTTCTTTTCTTGTTTTGCGCGGTGCTACTGCAAATACTGGGGAAATACTCCAAAGTATTCAGTGTGTATTCAATGATCTAAACATTCACACACTACATTTTGGAGGCTATAGTAAAAGTTAATAACGCCTACATTTTGTTGAAAGGTGAATTTTTAGGAAGAACTGTTTCTGGTACATGAGTACTCTCTCTTCTCTATCAGTCAGTAATTCTGAACTGCCAGTGCCCTCTCATTTTGTATGTGTAACTCCCTGGAGCCCCTGTGTCATTTCTGATTACCCATGATACCTGCAGTTTAGTCAAAAATGCTGGAAAAACTTTGCACTCTTGAAGTGGAAAAAGCCCATATGCCATATATGTTTGGCTGGTGGGATAGGAAATTGCATGTTTTATGAAAAGGATTGGAGAAATTTGTTTTATTGGGGGGGATACCAGTCAGTATCTGGTGTGACCACCATTTGCCTCATGCAGTGCAACACATCTCCTTCGCATAGAGTTGATCAGGTTGTCAATTGTGGCCTGTGGAATGTTGGTCCACTCCTCTTCGGTGGCTGTGTGAAGTTGCTGGATATTGGCAGGAACTGGTACACGCTGTCGTATACACCGGTCCAGAGCATCCCAAACATGCTCAATGGGTGACATGTCCGGTGAGTATGCCGGCCATGCAAGAACTGGGACATTTTCAGCTTCCAAGAATTGTGTACAGATCCTTGCAACATGGGGCCGTGCATTATCCTGCTGTAACATGAGGTGATGTTCTTGGATGTATGGCACAACAATGGGCCTCAGGATCTCGTCACGGTATCTCTGTGCATTCAAAATGCCATCAATAAAATGCACCTGTGTTCTTCGTCCATAACAGACGCCTGCTCATACCATAACCCCACCGCCACCATGGGCCACTCGATCCACAACATTGACATCAGAAAACCGCTTACCCACACGACGCAACACACGCTGTCTGCCATCTGCCCTGGACAGTGTGAACCAGGATTCATCCGTGAAGAGAACACCTCTCCAACGTGCCAAACGCCAGCGAATGTGAGCATTTGCCCACTCAAGTCGGTTATGACGACGAACTGGAGTCAGGTCGAGACCCCGATGAGGACGACGAGCATGCAGATGAGCTTCCCTGAGACGGTTTCTGACAGTTTCTGCAGAAATTCTTTGGTTATGCAAACCGATTGTTTCAGCAGCTGTCCGAGTGGCTGGTCTCAGACGATCTTGGAGGTGAACATGCTGGATGTGGAGGTCCTGGGCTGGTATGGTTACACGTGGTCTGCGGTTGTGAGGCTGGTTGGATGTACTGCCAAATTCTCTGAAACGCCTTTGGAGACGGCTTATGGTAGAGAAATGAACATTCAATACACGAGCAACAGCTCTGGTTGACATTCCTGCTGTCAGCATGCCAATTGCATGCTCCCTCAAATCTTGCGACATCTGTGGCATTGTGCTGTGTGATAAAGCTGCACCTTTCGGAGTGGCCTTTTATTGTGGGCAGTCTAAGGCACACCTGTGCACTAATCATGGTGTCTAATCAGCATCTTGATATGGCACACCTGTGAGGTGGGATGGATTATCTCAGCAAAGGAGAAGTGCTCACTATCACAGATTTAGACTGGTTTGTGAACAATATTTGAGGGAAATGGTGATATTGTGTATGTGGAAAAAGTTTTAGATCTTTGAGTTCATCTCATACAAAATGGGAGCAAAACCAAAAGTGTTGCGTTTATATTTTTGTTGAGTGTAAAATCCTAACAGAAAAAAAGTTTGGTTTTATTTATTGTGAAAACCACAAACACGTGTACCAAACTATTTTTATAACTTAGAATTCAAATATAAATTGTAAATTTCAAAAACGTGCATATGTAGCAAACAACAAAGTTATATACAACTATTTACATTAAAATACAGGAAATGCTTCAGGCATTTTTTGTACAACTATTTATAATGCAATAAGGTACCACACAAAGTACTTGTGCCACTCAGGAAAAAACAGTTCCTGTTTTGGACATGTCACAGGTCTGACACTTTCATCCTGTTACCCACCTGGAGGCAGCATTGGCACCTCAGTTTGCCTTTGCTGTCTCCCCCCCCCCCCAACAATACCATGTGAGGTCAGTCATTTTGAGTGATTTATGTCACAAAGGGGAAGATGTTTTTTTCCCCCACCCAGCCAAAGGTGAAAAAAGAGGAAGACGTTCATTGCACGCGCTGAACACAGCGCCTCCACAAACAAATATGTGGGTCGGTGATCATTTTTATTTGGTTTAGGATTTGCGTTTTCCACGAAATGATAAAGGGAAAGTCACATTTTTCCCTTTCCTCCACTCTGCTCTGGGCAGAGAGGAGGAAAGAGAGAAAGAAGTCCCGTTCACGCATGCTGGACGAAGTGATCGCAGGAAGCGCTGCTTCACACATTACCATAATAATCAGGAAAAAGCCTGACGAAAATTATTAATCATTATTCAGGTTTTACTGGGTCTGTCACCAACATTTAAAAACTGGAATATAGGTTGAAGTCTGCACTTTCAATACACAGTCAAATGGAAACTTAGTGTTTGGAGGATTTGATGGTACAACTGCTTAATTCGGTCATGTGACTTCGGTGTGTTTCCGCGCAGATTCTGGCATACACGCTAAGCACTAAAAAAAGACAAGAGTAGTCAGGTAAATCTACCTGAACATTTGTAACTAAGCTTAGCTGAAGAGATTAACTTTAACCCAGATGACTCATTTTTAAGGGATGCCTGTTAATTTTGATGCAGTCACAGTAAAAACAGCAGCCGCACTCCACTGTGAGAAGACTTAGTGCATGTGCACTTTCATCCTGAACGCGCCCTGTTGAAAACAGTCTCTGCTGGAAAAATCTAAGAAATACATCTGTGTCATAAGGTAGCCTGAAAAACAGCGGAGAGTTTCGCATGCACATTCATAGTGGGAGCTACAGTAAGGAAAATAAGTATTTGAACACCCTGCGATTTTGCAAGTTCTCCCACTTAGAAATCATGGAGGGGTCTGAAATTTTCATCTTAGGTGCATGTCCACTGAGAGAGACATAATCTAAAAAAAGAAAAATCCGGAAATCACAATGTATCATTTTTTTTTTAATAATGTATTTGTATGTTACTGCTGCAAATAAGTATTGGACCCCCTACCAACCAGCAAGAATTCTGGGTCACACAGACCTGTTAATTTTTCTTCAAGAAGCCCTCTTATTCTGCACTCTTTACCTGTATTAATTGCACCTGTTTGAACTTGTTACCTGTATAAAAGACACCTGTTCACACAATCAATCACACTCCAACCTGTCCACCATAGCCAAGACCAAAGAACTGTCTAAGGACACCAGGGACAAAACTGTAGACCTGCACAAGGCTGGGATGGACTACAGGACAACAGGCAAGCAGCTTGGTAGAAGAACTACACAGGAGGACCTGGTCAATGACCTGAAGAGAGCTGGGACCACAGTCACAAAGATTACATTAGTAACACATGATGCTGTCATGGTTTAAAATCCTGCAGGGCAGCAAGTTTCCCCTGCTCAAGCCGGCACATGTCCAGGCCCATTTGAAGTTCACCAGTGACCATCTGGATGATCCAGCGGAGGCATGGGAGAAGGTCATGTGGTCAGATGAGACCAGAATAGAGCTTTTTGGAATCAACTCCACTTACCATGTTTAGAGGATGAAAACAACCCCAAGAAAACCATCCCAACCGTGAAGCATGGGGGTGGAAACATCATACTGTGGGGGTGCTCTTCTGCAAAGGGGACAGGATGACTGCACCGTATTGAAGGGAGGATGGATGGGGTCATGTATTGCAAGATTTTGGCAAACAACCTCCTTCCCTCAGTAAGAGCATTGGAGATGGGTCATGGCTGGGTCTTCCAGCATGACTGACGCCAAACACACAGCCAGGGCAACTAAGGAGGGGCTCTGTAAGAAGCATTTCATGGTCCTGGAGTGGCCTGGCCAGTCTCCAGACCTGAACTCAATAGAAAATCTTTGGAGGGAGCTGAAACTCCAAACCTGAAAGATCTAGAGAAGATCTGTATGGATGAGTGGACCAAAATCCCTGCTGCAGTGTGTGGAAACCTGGTGAAAAACTACAAGAAACATTTGACCTCTGTAATTGCAAACAAAGGCTACTGTACCAAATATTAACATTGATTTTCACAGGTGTTCAAATACTTATTTTGCAGCAGTAACATACAAATAAATTATTAAAAAAATCATACATTGTGATTTCCGGATTTTTTTTATTTATTTACTTTTTTATTTTAGATTATGTCTCTCACAGTGAGCATGCACCTAAAATGAAAATTTCAGACCTCTCCATGATTTCTAAGTGGGAGAACTTGCAAAATCGCAGGGTGTTCAAATATTTAGTTTACTCACTGTATAACGGGGTTAAAACAGCGTGCTGTTTTGGTAGACAGCAGACTCCGCACACATTGACATCCAGCATTCTTTCAAAGTAAAATAAAAATAAAGCCTACCAGCTCCAGTGAGGAGAACACAATACAAAAGGGGAAAAAACTGAACAGGGCACCCACCCACTTGTAGAATAATGTCCAAGATTAAATATGTAAAGTAAACACTATCAAAGTTGTCGTCCCACACAGATCATGAGCAGTTGCCAGCCGGAGAATAATTTCCAGGTCCACACCATCAAGGAAGTTTTCATACATGGATGGCATCCAGTTAGTATCCAAATTCCGACAGACTTTCAAGTTTTGGGGGTGATGTGTGTTGTCTCTTCTCTGTACATTCTGCGTAAATCCGAGCCATCACTTTCGATTGAAAGCTCAGAGACTTTATCGGACACCATTCTTTTCATTCTGTCTGTTGGCCATCGGGATGTTTCTGCTGTTCCTAAAATGTGAGTCACATGCTGAGCAATGCAGAGTAAGGCATTTTCTGGAAGTACATCTGTTGACTTCGCCGAGCAAGAGGGATAATTAGCAATAAAATACATCAGCCACCACTAATTGTTACCCCATGTGTGCAGATAGACTTACAATCATGAATACTTTGTGTTGCTAACAGGGACATTAAATAACATGCAGCATGTACTTTTTAAAAAAAGGAAAAAAAACAACAGAAAAGCCCCCCTGCGCTGCTTGAAATACAGTGTAGGGGTCCAAATCACAGTGTAGGGTTCCCCTATGCTCAACTGCGCTGGCGAGAACCGTGGGCCTTCATCTCCAAGTTATTTCCATTGTGTAGTTGGGCCCCTTGCATGAAGCACCCTGACATTGGTGCGTGAATGGGTGAATGCAAGGCGTCATTGTAATGCACTTGTAGTGTCTGTGTCAGATGAAAAGGCGCAATACAAATACAGTCCATTTACCATTTAACCTATCTGGTGCATTCAGTGTATGTGTTGCCAAGCCTTGACGTGTAACGTCTAGCTGATGTTCATTGTTGATATAACTGGATATGTAGATAAGTTCCTGAAAAAGCCCCAGATTTCATGCTTTGTTTGGATCCCTGACAACTATAGATAATACAGTGCACAAAGCATGTCAGCACTTTTAGAGATTAGGTAGACAATACATTTTTGTCTGCTAAAATAGCACTGCACAGGCCTGACATGCTGTGCGCAGAAGCTGGGTGATGAACAGGATTTTTCACTGTCCGTTGCTCCACATGTGGCCATGGGCCTGGAGTCTTTCCTCTTTTCACAGTCATTGCCTGTCTCGTTGCAGTTTTTACTCAACAGGACACATAATCCTGTATTAAATATTTCAAAGTGCTCAATGCATTGTCACCTCAGGCAGAAGCTCTCTGGTTACTGATGTGAGTGTATTTTTGCATGACTGTATCCTAGAAGTGTATGTCACAATGAATAATGCCTCCAAAAAAGTCCCTCTTTCATCATGGAGGCATGAGAGGATCAAGAGTGACATTTAATTACGCATAAACACTGTGTGGAACTTGATGCCATATGACAGTTGTAAATAATGCTCCAGGTGTTCTGCTGTTCTGCTCATGTCCTTATAGTCCATGAGCCAGGTGACAATTTTGACCTAATCACTACAACTTAAGATGGTGAAACAGCGCTTACAATCTGGCCTCAGTGTATCATGGTTGAGTTAAAAATGTGTGGTGGCCATCCCAGGGTGGCAGCTGTAGCCTGATAGGGGTCAGTGAAGAATTACACAGTTCAAAATATGAAAATGCTCCAATCATATTGAAAAGTAACTTTATGATCAGACATTATTTGTCTGCTCAGAAAGATTCAAAAAAGGTACCATTTGGCCTTTCCAAGACTGAATGTTATGGGCTAAAAACAGCAAAGATGGTGACAAAGATCAGTTTTAAGTTTGGACAGGGTTCAAATGTTAAAGTGGCTTCATGTTTTGTAAAAAGTGATGCAAATTATTGGTTGTGCTAATAGGATTAATCAGTGTAATGTTTCCAAAGTAAATATCAAACAAGGTTGAGGTCCATTGAATTGTGTGACATATGTTACGTTGTAACTGGGTAACTAAGCATAACGGAAGTTGAAAAGGATTTCTTTTTGAAACCCTATTAACTTATGAAATTGACCATAGCTATTCTGTGATCACTATAGACCTCCTTCCACAGTTCAGCATGTATATGAACTGTGGGTTAATTACATAGCTAAAATACTGTACTTGTGCCCTGTGAGTTCCGTGCAAAATTCTGCCTGAATAGGAGGTGGGCCAATGCATTAGCATGGCCAATTACATTTATAAGAACGGCCATTTCAATACGATGTCTGATTTCATCACAAATAAAAATAAATAAATAACTCACCCGTTTGTGTTCGTTTTTGTCCTGTACTAACTTTTTCTCATTCATTAAATGTGTTCCATGTCAGTAGATATCTGGTGAGTCCGTCGGAAAGTTGTGTGCACACTCAAAACTTTGAGTGGACATCAGACACAGAACTTTCCCAGTGGTTGCACATTTGCATTGTCCTGTCCTTATTTGTAGGTTGTCAGTGCCCACTCAACAATAAGCTGCTTTCTCATGTCGGCAGCATAAAGACTGTATCGGACATAGTCTGTATAACAGACTGTAGGTGACCATGTGACATGTGACCATTTTTCATTGATAACAGGGACAATAACTAAATAACTGATACGAGCATGCCTGAGACTCACGCAATAGCATGAGCGTAGTCATGACAATACCACCCGCTGTGTTCACAGTTGGACGCTGTTCTTTGTTCCACCAGCTGCTAACGACTTATTTCACAAATTTTGCAAACTGATGGGCTTATTTGGGAGGACTCGGCGTAGTCAGGCTGGAGCACTGAGATGATGTGGCCATGACAAAGTGTGAAATAAATCGAGATTAGTTATCCATTGCACACCTACTATTATGAATAAGTTCTGCTTTTGCTGTTGGTATGCAAGTTGTATTTTTCGAAAACGTGAAAATTTTGTGTTCCCTTGTAGAAGCGCCAGCAATTTTTAGTGATGTTGAGCCTTTGCTTTGTTATACATGAATGTTACTTTAATAGTGCTCCCCTAATTCAAATGAGTCATTCAGTGATCACTTTCTGGTGGTCATGAAAAATGATGTTTGTAAAAAGTTACTTGTTCTTAAACTCTAACTCGAACCTGAATTGATTTGCCAGAGTTCTTAGTTTTACCTCTTCCTACAAGTCTGGAAGGGGAGCGGGTGATTCACATATTAAATGTCAAGGCATTTAAAGATTGCAACAAAGTAAAATTAACTCTGAAATGGGGCATTGTTGATCTTGAAAATGAACAAATACACTTCAAGTACATAACATGAAAAATGCAGTTAAGTCATGCTGTGCAGTATCAAAGTTTTTAACTTTTCTTTGTCAAAGTAAGTTAATACAGTACCAACATCAAAGCTGACAAACCTTTACTCTTGTGGTCTACATGTATAGCATCCAGAAAGTATTCACAGCTCTTCACTTTTTCCACATTTTGTTATGTTACAGCCTTATTCCAAAAATGGTTTAAATTCATTTTTTTTCCTCAAAATTCTACACACATGTTCAGTATCAGGGCCAGTCAAAAAGATTCCTGCATGTTTCCTGAATTCAGAATAATTGAGCAGCGTAATTAGCTAATTATCCAAAACTGCACTTAATTTCAGTTTCTAGTATTTCTAACAACACGACAGGTGAATTTGGATAGCATTTCAGTCCTTATTCTATAATAGTTCAAGTTGTTTGACTGGTTAATTTGATGTTCATGCCTAATTAACATAAATCAGCATATTTTAGGCCCTTCCAGCACTTGTATTGTTCTCTATTTTTAGTGTGTTATTCCTGGGGTATTTCAGAGGACAATCCCACATAAAACATTATTTTTTGACATCAGTGTGTGAGTGTGTTTGTGTGAATGTGAGGCATAATAGTAAAGTGCATTGAGCGCCCGATGCGGCTGGATAGGCACGATAAAAATGCATTCAATTTACCATTTTTGCAATTAGTGATGGGTAGGGTTGGGTATCGAGAGCTGGTTCCTTTCGGGTATCATTAAGAAATGATTCAATCCACCGACGTCAATAACCTTTTTGCTTATCGGTCCTTCAGAGTTGTTTTGGGGGTGTTTGTCAGGAAAATGATGATTTCTCTACATGGATTGCAGACCCTGCAGTGCATCTGTAATCAACTTTTCTGCAGCGTGGCTTTGCTTTGAACCTTGAGCCAATCGAAGCAGTGATTCGCAGATCGAAGCAGTGCTTTGGTTTGTTGTTTCGTTGATTCATTGTTTTATTTTGCTTTATTTTAATTTTTCCCCGCTAAAATCCTAAAGAGCATATGTTTGTGAGGAATATTTACCTTTTTTATGTTAAACTGACCTGTTGTGGTCTTCTGAAACAATTAATAGATGTATTTTATAATTTAAAAATGGGACCGATGCTAACATGTTAGCATGTCTATGGCATTTTCAATGTTAAAGTTAGCATTAAGCTGTTTGCATGTTTGTGTGCATGCTTTCTGTATAATAATTAATGGCTCAGCGTTCGTTGTCGTAAAAGAGTCAAATTGTTTTTTTTTTTAGTTTTATTGATAATAATAATAGCAACAACAACGATAATGGTAATAATAACTCATAATAATAACAATGCTACAGTACAGTTTTAGAGAAAGAGACAAAAAGAACCTGATGAAACAAAACACAACAGAAAAGATAAAACCAACTAACAATGAAAATAAATAAATACATATAGAAAAAAATAAGTGTTTCCTGTGAACACTGAGTGACACTTACACCTCCACTTCATCCCGGTTTTATTTAAGTTTAATGACAATTTGCTTCGGTCAAACCATATTTTCAATTTGCTAATTTCTTCAGTGACTTCCTCCAGAACTATCCGCCAAGCTAGAAAACTGCTGCAGCCTAGTAAGAGCAGAATACTACTGGAATGAATTTGATTAAGGAAAGTTGGGTTTTTCCTCACCAAAATGGATGCTGCACTCACTGCATTTTATTGTCTGGAATAGCCCCAGATTGCGTTTCAGAGCTTCTAGAATTCAAACATTTTCGTGCGGGTGGTGTTGGGGGGTAATTTTGGGTTTCAGCTTTTTTGTTTTTCACCACTTTCATCCCTGAATATGTCAATCGTGAGTCACTTATGAGGATTAAAGTCACTAACTGGGACTCCTGTCTTGTTGGGAGAAAGAAACGAGAATCATCCTCCGTTCTGTTCACACAGCTCCAAACGCTGCGCGGCTCTCTGCTGAGTCAAGTTAGACCGATAGAGTCCAGTTAGAATTAATAACTTCAAAGCAAAACGCAGTTTAAATCAAATGACACCTCTTTCCAAATGTTGTAATGTAATACAGACAAACTGCAATCGATCAAAAAAGTTTTTTCCTCCCAAAACCAGACATCCTGCGCTGATGTTCAGCAGACAACTGGGCTCAGCTCAGAGGTATGGAGAGACATTCATGCCAAAATGTCTGAGAGGAAATGCTTTTGACAAAAACTACCGATTTTATTTTTATTAATGTCCAGAGATCAAGGATCCAGTGACCAATTTAAAATGTTCTTGACATAGAAAACCTGTAAAGGCTACTTTTAGTACACAGAAAATTCACAAGAGATAACAATAAGGGAATCGATAAGGAATCGGATCAGTAAGCGGAATCGATAATGGCATCAATATCGGTAAAATCTTATCAGTACCCATCCCTAATGATGGGTCAAGTCTCAATATGACTGGACTGTTCTCAGACCATGAGAAACAATATTCTCTGGTATTATGAGACAAAGCTTGAACTCTTTGGTGTGAATGCCTGGTGTCATATTTGGAGGAAACCAGGCACCATCCCTACAGTGGAGCATGGTGGTGGCAGCATCATGCTGTGGGGATGTTTTCAGTAGCAGGAACTGGGAGACTAGTCAGGATTGAGGGAAAGATGAATGCAGCAATGTCCAGAGACATCCTGGATGAAAATGTGCTCCAGAGCGCTGTTGACCTCAGACTGGGGCGACTGTTCATCTTTCAGCAGGACAATGACACTAAGCACACAGCCAAGATATCAAAGGAGTGGCTTCAGGACAACTCTGTGAATGTCCTTGAGTGGCCCAGCCAGAGCCCAGACCTGAATCCGATTGAACATCTCTGGAGAGATCTGAAAATGGCTGCGCAGTGATGCTCCCCATCAACCTGATGGAGTTTGAGAGATGCTGCAAAGAGGAATGGGCAAAACTGCCCAAAGATAGGATCACCAAACTTGTAGCATCATATTCAAGAAGACTTGAGGCTGTAATTGCTGCCAAAGGCACATCAACGAATTTTTGAGCAAAGGCTGTCAATACTTATGTGCATGTGATTTCTTAGGTTTTTTTTTTATTTCTAATAAATTTGCATTTCATGTTGTCATTATGTCGTGTTGTGAGTAGAATTTTGAGGGGAAAAATGAATTTACTCCATTTTGGAATAAGGTTGTAACATAAGAAAATGTGGAAAAAGTGAAGTGCTGAGAATACTTTCCAGATGCACTGCATAGTGCATGTTTTGCATTTTGTATCAATAATTATCAAGCTTCATGATGAAGTGGAGCAGAGAAGGATTTTCTTTCACCAAAACATATTTAGGCTTGCATCTTAGATGTAACTTTCAGGTCGTCTTTTTAAGAAAATTGTCCTCTTCTACTTAATCACACATACATATAATAAAAAAAATCTCCCTCTCATCTCCCCAAGGCTGGGTGATATGTGTGAACCCGTCATGAGGGTTAGCTGTGTCATTGTGCCGTGGTCTTATTTTAGCCATGGATGAATATTCAAGGTGTTTGTAAACTTCAAATATTGCATTGTGACTTTGACTACACTTTGAGAATTTCTTGCATTTCTGAGGAGCCCGTAATGATGTTGATTTATGTGCCGTAACATCATCGAGAAGCGCCACACTTATGCGAAAACGTGTATGCCACACTTCATTTATTGTTGCACACACTGCATGGTACAAGCCTGGGGTGTTTACCTCATTCCACCGTGTGCCAGACTTGCGGGTCATGTCATCACACCACACAGTAGACCAGCGTGTCATCAAATCATGTGCTGGACCACATTCATGGGCAACCATGATCTCCACGTGCTGGTGAGTCACTGTTATAGACCGTGACTCTCCAGGATGCATATCTGTGAATGTGAGAACCTGCAATAAACGTATCGCATAACAAAACTTCAGTTTAATGGAAAACATGCTCCTCCCCCCCATTTGAATCATTATGTCAAATTAAAACCAAAGTTACCTGAAAAGCCACAAATTGGTTGTCCGGACAGCCAAAAACCTTAGGTCGATGGTATGCTATGAGTAGTGAAATGGTAAATGGACTGCATTTATATAGTACTTTTCCATTTGCATCAGACGCTCAAAGCACTTTACAATTACGCCTCACATTCACCCCGATGTCAGGGTGCTACCATACAAGGCGCTCACTACACACCGGGAGCAATAGGGGATTACAGGCCTTGCCCAAGGGCCCTTAGTGATTTTCCAGTAAGGTGGGGATTTGAATCCATGATCTTCTGGACTCAAGCCCAACACCTTAATCACTAGACCATCACCTCCCCTAGTGCTCTTGTACTCGGGTTTTTCTGAGTGTGACTGTCTTTTCTATTTGACTGCTTGGATGTCTTATTTATTGAAGCTCTGAGTTGCATGTTATGCCATACACTGGTTACAAGAAAACATTTGAATAAGTATCTACAGTTGACATGAGGAATGTGATTTGAATCGGTACTTGTATTCTACTGCAGAATAAGGTTATAAATTCTGGACAATGGCTTGAATAAATTTGTACTGTATGTACCTCTCCAGATGTGTTCAGTCATATACACCCTCCTTCAATGAATCGCTGGAGAGTGCAACAGAGGAGATTTATTTTTCTAACATGGGCTGTGATTTATTTTTTCAATTATATCCTCTTTGAAAGATTATCTATATATGGACCCCCCCCCCCCCCCCCCCACTCAAAAAGATCCTGTTTTTTTGTTTTTTTTTTTGGCACCTTGCTGTAGATATGTGCTACAGCTGCATACTACATTGAAGCAGGCACTTGTGCCACCAGGCTGGAAAAGCCGTGGCATTTTTAATTCTATGGCTTGATGGTGTGGGGGTAAAACACCCACACTTGCAAAAAGGTTCATATTACATGGGGATTGTGACAAACAATATTTACAATTTCCTTAGTGTTGTAATCCATTTTATGTTGTTGTTATGTTGTATGTGTTTGCAGGTAGAATGGAAGTAATATGGCACACGCATTCGGGTGCATGGGGTGAGGGGGTGCAAGACTTTTTGATACCCCTGTCTAAATACATGAGACTGAGCAATTTTTGAAGCATGTGAGTTACAAGGTTCCAGATTTTGCAGGTGTTCCCCACTGACCATTTCAATGTTGAAATGGATGCGATAAAAAAAAAAAAAAAAAAGGTTTTTCATATAATCACGACCGACAGTTCAACAGTCTGCAAACCTACTGTCAGACTCTAAATACTAATTCTTCTAGTACTAATATATTTTTTTCTCCTTAAGTATTTAAAGAGTTAAGCTGCTTGTTGCACTTCTCCGGTGCTTTAGATGGCTCTACTTTGATCAGCACTGACCCACTGAGCTGTTCTGACTACATAATTTGTTTGGCCAATTATGTATAAAGGAAATGTGCAGAAAGTTTTAATACTGGGAAGAAAGGTCACTTGGATGTGTGACAGGATGGTATGACGACCGCCAGGAGAACCTGTTGCTCTAGATAAAACTATTTGATGTCTCCTGTCTGGATGACTGAGAGAACCTGCATCAGTGGACTCAAAGACTAGGGGTGTGCATCTCTTGCTTGTAAAACAAGAGTAGATACATGGACTATGATATGATTCAGTGTGATACAATGCAGTTCTTTAATGTAGACATTCATGCCATTTCTTGCCAAATTAGAATAAGCCAAAAGTGACATTGCTTACTATCAAGTACATATTTCATGAAAACCCAGAGATCTGCTTCATGATTTTGCTACTGCAGCACAGTGGCACTGCCTCTGCTCATGTTTGTTCACCACATAAAATATCAGTAGGTACAGCATAGGAAAAGCAACCAGAACAAGAAGCCATTTGTTGTTAGGATAGAATAGCATAATTTTCTTGATCTCAACCAGTGTGACAGTATTAACAAATTTTGAACTGAACGTAAAGTTCAAATAAGTACTCGTTATATTATTTACCACTATTGGACATGTTGCTGGTTTTTTTATTTTATTTTTTTACGTTTGTAACCTCACAGGCAGAGTTAACGCACCTGTGAACAGTCTCTCCAGAGCATCGCGCTGACCTTTGAACTTGTATAAGAGTTTGAGGACATAGAACTAGCACTGAAACAAACTTAACTGATTTTTAGTGTTAAAATTGAGCCATTGATTGTTTCATAGGACATTAACATTGACTCAGGAGGCCATGTATCAATACCGTCATCTATTACTTCAAAATAGATTTTTTTTTTTTTATTAATACTGGTTAATTGTTACATCGCTAACAAAGATCTGGGACTCTGCTCTGTATCTTTAATGTTCTGTTCTTAATTTTCAGACTTAATTTTGACGTCTCATTGTTTATCATGCGTTGTATGACTAGGTCACTATATAAATTGAGTTGAATTTAATCGTAACAGCTAGAACATCTATGACAATGTTGTGAGATGTTTTAAACTATTCTGAAAAGTAAACTGATTATGGCCTACATGGGGGGGGGGACACTAAACTTTGCAGCAGACATTTTTGCCAGTGTGATCAAGCTGCTGATCAATCTTATATCAGCCTTAGTGACACTAAATTGACCAAGTCAGTCTTCTGTGTTCTCTGCTACGATTTTCAACTTCACATGGATATAAAGTGTGCTTTATAATAATACAGTAATAATCTGGCTTGGAACATTCAAAATTAATTTTCTTCTTGAGACCATCATTGTTAATCAAATTTGTTCATGCATTTCTCAACAGCAGTTTTGCAGTTAGAATGGACTACATCATGTTGTTCTGTGGCTTCTGGCTCTCTTAAGCAGTATTTAATAAGATGTGTCACTGCAGTCAGGCACCAGAAAGTACAACATCTGGCTCGGCTACGGTTCACCCTGCTCTCTATACATGTTGCTCTCTGTAATGCTGTTTGGACATACAGCTTGTTTATCTTTTGATCCTTTTTTTCAGCTTCAAAAGTTTAACAAAAGTCTAACAAAAGTTTAGAAGTTGATATTTTGTACAGGCCAGTGTCACAGACCGAACGGTCCGCCCCTAAAAATTGGTCTGCCTTGCTTTCACTGCGCATACATCATTTTGGAGCTTAGCCGCTCGTCTAACAGCCTCTTCACCCAAAGCGATGAAAATGAGTCATGGGATTATTAACCATCAGATGGTAAAGCCTCTTAAATCATTCTAAAGTCAGATTTAAGCAGAAACGAGGTGATACTTGGTGGCGCTTTGAAATAACTGATGCGCTGTGAATGCATCAGCTAGCAGCTCGTGTAGCCACAGTGCTATGATCGCTTCCTCCATCTTTTATGATGAAATAATGATGAATTTATGTGGAAATGATTGTTGTACAAAAGCTTCAGATATCTGTTTCTGAGATAGATAATGACTGGAGTGCAGTTTTAAGCAGAAATGAGGTGATAATCCTTGAACCGCGGCTAATGACGCATACGCAGTGAAAACCGGGTGGACCGATTATTAGGGGGGACTGTTTGGTCTGCAGCACCGGACAATCAAACATGTTATGATGAACAGCCCACTGTCAACATTCAACAACTTTATATCAAAGCTTCTAGCTACAGAATAGGAACATTTGTAACTTTGCGCAGATTTTTCGCCGAGAGCTTTTCAAGTTAAATGAAGCAAATAGATTTTGTGTCAACATGATGCTGATCATTTTATCTTAATGCAGAATAACGAATATGATTTACTCAGAATATCCCTGGGTATGTTTACATGTGTACATCATGGCTCATCCATTTTAAGACTTTATCTGGAGTTGAAATGAGGAATTAAATTCTTAATTAATATTCTTTGTGTGTGCAGGAGTGGTTCATCCAACTTCATGCTCATGCTTCAGCTGCAAAGGGGAAATGGGCCAATAGAACTGTCCAACTGTGAACGCAAAGAAATTGAAATTGTAGCACTTAGCAATTTAAGATAAGGCATAAAAGATATTTTGAGAAAATGTGGTCAAGAAATTTTCAGGTTTGGTGGTACTCACCAGGGGTGGGGAAGGAGGGATCTCAATTCATGAGGTGCATTGAACAAAGAATGTGAGGTGTTTAGAAATGCAAAAGTTAGTTAAGTGATGTACATAGCTTGATCATTGCTAAAAAACAAAACAAAAACTACTTTTCACAGAAAACCTCTGTAAAGTGTTTGTCATATTGAAGGATACTTAAAGGTGAGGATCACTCAGTTTCAGCATCACTAACCTCCCCACCACTACCTGCATGGGTACAAACAATATACAACCCCTGGCAAAAATTATGGAATCACCGGCCTCGGAGGATGTTCATTCAGTTGTTTAATTTTGTAGAAAAAAAGCAGATCACAGACATGACACAAAACTAAAGTCATTTCAAATGGCAACTTTCTGGCTTTAAGAAACACTATAAGAAATCAGGAAAAATAATTGTGGCAGTCACTAACGGTTACTTTTTTAGACCAAGCAGAGGGAAAAAAAATATGGACTCACTCAATTCTGAGGAATAAATTATGGAATCACCCTGTAAATTTTCATCCCCAAAACTAACACCTACATCAAATCAGATCTGCTCGTTAGTCTGCATCTAAAAAGGAGTGATCACACCTTGGAGAGCTGTTACACCAAGTGGACTGACATGAATCATGGTTCCAACACAAGAGATGTCAATTGAAACAAAGGAGAGGATTATCAAACTCTTAAAAGAGGGTAAATCATCACGCAATGTTGCAAAAGATGTTGGTTGTTCACAGTCAGCTGTGTCTAAACTCTGGACCAAATACAAACATGGGAAGGTTGTTAAAGGCAAACATACTGGTAGACCAAGGAAGACATCAAAGCGTCAAGACAGAAAACTTAAAGCAATATGTCTCAAAAATCGAAAATGCACAACAAAAGAAATGAGGAACGAATGGGAGGAAACTGGAGTCAACGTCTGTGACTGAACTGTAAGAAACCGCCTAAAGGAAATGGGATTTACATACAGAAAAGCTAAACGAAAGCCATCATTAACACCTAAACAGAAACAAACAAGGTTACAATGGGCTAAGGAAAAGCAATCGTGGACTGTGGATGACTGGATGAAAGTCATATTCAATGATGAATCTCGAATCTGCATTGGGCAAGGTGATGATGCTGGAACTTTTGTTTGGTGCCGTTCCAATGAGATTTATAAAGATGACTGCCTGAAGAAAACATGTACATTTCCACAGTCATTGATGATATGGGGCTGCATGTCAGGTAAAGGCACTGGGGAGATGGCTGTCATTACATCATCAATAAATGCACAAGTTTACATTGATATTTTGGACAATTTTCTTATCCCATCAATTGAAAGGATGTTTGGGGATGATATCATTTTTCAAGATGATAATGCATCTTGCCATAGAGCAAAAACTGTGAAAACATTCCTTGCAAAAAGACACATAGTGTCAATGTCATGGCCTGCAAATAGTCCGGATCTTAATCCAGTTGAAAATCTTTGGTGGAAGTTGAAAAAATGGTCCATGACAAGGCTCCAACCTGCAAAGCTGATCTGGCAACAGCAGTCAGAGAAAGTTTGAGCCAGACTGATGAAGAGTACTGTTTGTCACTCATTAAGTCCATACCTCAGAGACTGCAAGCTGTTATAAAAGCCAGAGGTGGTGCAACAAAATACTAGTGATGTGTTGGAGCATTCTTTTGTTTTTCATGATTCCATAATTTTTTCTCAGAATTGAGTGATTCCGTATTTTTTCCCCTCTGCTTGGTCTAAAAAAGTAATCGTTACTGACTGCCACAATTTTTTTTTTTTCCTTATTTCTTATAGTGTTTGTTAAAGCCACAAAAGTTGCCATTTGAAATGACTTTATTTTTGTGTCATGTCTGTGATCTGCTTTTTTTCTACAAAATTAAACAAGTGAATGAACATCCTCCGAGGCCGGTGATTCCATAATTATTGCCAGGGGTTGTATTTGCGTATAAGCAAAATTTAGTGTATATAGTTATTGTCAGAATCACCGTAGTCATCATGAACAGCTTTCAGGGTGCATGTACACCCAGTTTTTTCCTCAATGTTTAAGTCCAGATGTTGTAGTAAAACATGTTCAAACAAAAGCAAGCTGAGCCAAACATGGCTTGCGGGCCACAAATGAACAGCCCTGATGCAGGCACAACACAGTGGCCACCTAATCACCCTGCTGTCCGACAAACCCATTACGCAGATCACATTAAGAATTACACATTTTGGTATGTTTTCAAATTACATAAAGCCTTGAACAACACCAAAGTCTGATATGAAACACAATATTGAGAAGGTGTAACAATACTAACAGATCATGCGAACAGTGAGAGCGTTTAGTGATTAATACTGAAGGACAAAAATATATTAAGGGTGATTGAAGGTAATATCTGACTTCTACTATGCCCATAGGAGTCAAAAACTGGGACAGATGAGTTTCCAATGTCTAACACCTTGTATTGAAACCTTTGTCTTCTAACTTTAGGTGATGACAGCAGTGAGAGTTCTTAACATCATGCTGCTGTCAGCAGATTGAAGGTAGGACCAAAAATAACAATAAAAAGCAGATTACTGCACTATAAAATCACTTAAAAAACAGAAGTTACTCCACAGAAAATTGTCTGTGTGAGGAGAAACCCAGAATCAAATATAGAATACAGATGCACTAAAATGATTATTGATATCTAAATTAATGGCTATTTAGCACTTTTTTCATTGGCACTATTAATGCAATATGTCTGGCCTGGTGGGGGCTCTCATTGGCCTGTGATAGGATCATGTATCCCGTTGAGAGTAAACTTTGCAAGCATCTTTCCCTGCACAGAGAACAGTGCATGACATCTGTAGTTGTTCCAGTCCAGGCTGTCACTCGAGCTAGGGCTGCACAGGATGACCTAAAATTCATACCACAGTACTTTTCACTCATTGGACATTAATGACATTATATCACAGTATTACTTCTAATTTTTCCAAGTTTTGGAAGGAGTAGCGTGGACTGCCCATTTATGCAAATGAGAAAACCCCTTTTTGATAATATTCCATGGAAACTGCACAAACTAAAGAGGTGAATGATCAAATTGCTGTGGACTCTGATTTTACTTCGTTTCTCTTACTATTAGACCATAGTGCAGCTTTTGAAACTTGATCAGGACTTTTGCTAGGGTTATAACAACCGTAATGGCCCGTTACGCTGCTGCATGAAAAAATTACACTGCAGTTGGGCCATTACGCCATTTCCCAGGGTGTGTAACAGGAAAATGATCATTTCTCTATGTTGATTGTGGACCCGTTGGTTCTGATTTAGAAGCAGTGGGTCCACAACTTATTCATCAGCCTCTGTCAAAGCCATTTAAAGATGTCAATCATGTCTCACCTTTCTGATGATTAAAGTCGCTACTGGGACTCTTGTCTGTTGTTGTGAGCAAGAAAAGAAAATTGTCCATTTCACACAGTACAGTTTCCCCCCCCTCATAACATGCCTTTTCCGTGGGCCAGCGCACGAAGGTTCTCTGGTGTGGACTGTAGAAGAACTTCTCCCCCAGCGCTCACTGCACGGCTATGGAAAACGTTCTCGGGGGTTAAGCTCTCCTGCTTCTTCCACATAAAAGTTCTCCAGCTGCAGAAGAACTTTCCACCACCAACATCGCATTCATGTTACCTGTGTGCAGTTTCTGTGATTTAATATTCTCAAGAGTGCATGACACTGAAAAAAATTCATCCAAAGAATTTATCAAAAAAAAAAAAAAAAAAAAAAAATGTCCTTTTCCTGAAGAGACACTATCACTGGTTCTGCTTCTGCAGTTACTGCTGAACAAATAACTTGTGATTTATTACAGGTGTGGAGACAGTTCATCTTTTGCAGTAATTAGTTGTAAGATGAGGTGCTGATTGAGCTCAGTTATTTATTCCCATTGACACTTTGTTTTGTGAGAGCCAGGAAACCGCAGACACCAGGGCATTTCTCATGCTAATTTCCTGTTTTCAATTTCTTACATTCTGATGACCTTGGTATTTCACTCTGAATGTTATTATTTGAAAACCATCTCCACACACTGCACAATGGAAGAAATTAGGCTCAACAAATGCAGTGAATAACTGGATCTGCAAGAGTGAAACTGATTCAGTGTGCATTGATTCAAGTGAAATCATGAATGTTCCAACTCATATCGAATGTCCTTTTCTAGTCACATCTATGCTCATGGTATCTCTTAATGCAGTGCATAATTTCCTCCTTTTTTTTTTTTTTGGCTGCTGTTCTTTGTGTTGAGAGTTATACACCACAATCCTTCGAATGCTTTGGGAGCTTTGCTACTGTAGTTTTTGTGTTGCATTGTAATTTTGTGCAGAAAGGCCCTGGAGTGCTAAATCTGCGTTGCTAACAATGCATGGCAGGATTAAGTACATTTGTTTAGCAGTAGTGCAGATTCTGTTTCATGGATTTGCATCCAATCAGAATAATTTATATCGCATTATGTCACGGCATTTTACTGGTGGTGACATGTCAGAAACAGCTGATGCGGCTGCAGTTGAGCCGCTCTGCTCCCATTAGCTGAAGTATTGCTTTGAGAAAGCAACGCTGAGGGTGAACGATCATTGTGGGAAGTTGTTCGTGGAAAGCTGGTCTTCTTTTTCCATTGCTACACAGTGTAAACATGGATTATTTGGTCTGCAGTCATCCTTCCCTCCTCCTCTTTGAGTAAACATTTCTTACGAGATAAAGTGCAGCAGGAGTATGCGGAAGGTGTGCAATGTTTGTGCGCAAACTCATTTTGCGTCTCCATGAATTTTTTTTTTTCTTTTGGGCTCGTTTGTCTGTGTGTTGCGTAGACTGTGGAATGTTCGGGCTTCCTGTCTTTACATACAGCCGAGCCCTGCCCCTCTGAGACACACATGCTCAAATTAACTGCATGCTGTCACAACATTGTATTGGATAAGGTTCAAGGTGTGAGGCAGGCATGGCTGCGGCTACTTTAGGATTTCTTCACACTGTCAAACGAAGTCCATGCAACCTTCTACTTATCAGTCGTCACTAAAGGTAAGTTCTCTCTTTCTCTTGCTTTTCCTTCAAGGTATGTCAAGCTTTTCAGCTTATTTGTAGTAATGATCGACAGATTGTGTGACGGTTTTTGCTCTGTGTGGAGTACATTCCTTTGCTGCTGGGTGTGTCATAAAAGCAAAGCATTTTCAGACTTTGAGAGCAGCAGAAAGTCAAACTTTAAGGGAGCTAATAATGGCACGTTATTTGTTTTGCTGCCAGCAAGTCCTTCAACTGGGATGGTTACAGAAAATTTGACACAGTCCCGTAACAATTTCCCACATGCTGCTTCCACAGTGAAGTCAAAGAATGTGGACAGAAGCATTTTCTGTTTGTGTCAAGATTGGTTAGGCGTGTTGCATGCCATTGAGTATTTACTGGATTACTGTAGGATTGTGTGTTTCTGTCACCCATATTATAAATCCAACTCTGTAATTACCTCGGTCAGCACTTCCTAAACATGTGATATCCTGCCTGAATACTGAAGGGGTTTCACTCCTATTCTACCTTTCTAATGGCCCAGTCACACAGTACACGACGATTCCTGAATGAAGGGAAAAAAGTAACAATTTGTTGAGAAAAAGTGGACAAACGAGCTTTATCACCAAATAGCCTGCAAACCACGAGCGCAAAAGGAACGAAAGCAGAACAAAACAAACCGAAGCTAACATTGATCTCAACGCTTTAAACGAAACACACCTGGAGCCACTGCTGGAGCAGTGTGTGTCTGCATCTCTGAGTTCCAGAACTTGGTGCTGGGATGGAGCTCATAGCGCCTGAGTACTGGAGAAACTGCAAACAGAAGCTGTGGAGATCTGTGCGCACGTCAGTGGGACCACCTGCTCTGGTTCCTCATCCAGAACAAAAGAGGGATCATCTCCTCATCATCAGAACCCTCACTGTCTGATGACACGCTGCGTGCTACGTCTTGCTCCAATTTGGGAAAAAAAAAAAAAGTAGCAGCGCTCAGAAACGGGTTCTGCACTGTGTGAAAACATTCAGCTGGTCGAACGAAGTCAGACTAAATGCTAACGTTACAAAAACTAAGCAAACAATAAAAAAAACGTCAAGAACGACAGCAAAACGAAGTACGGACAAATTGAGGTTTTCTGTGGCATTCGTTCAAAATTTTCAACAGTTTAAAAATCCTGATGCAGCGCCAGCTGCAGGAATGAAGCTGTGCGAAGGTGAAACGATGCCAACGAAAGTCAACAAAAATCCAAATTTCTTGTTTCGTTTGGGCTTTGTTGCCCTTGGTTATGGCCTAGTTCAAAAATAATGAAGCCAAAGTGTGACATAACCATCAAAATTTAAAAGTGGTCTTTTTTGTGAAATGTTATCATTTAGGTATGGTTGTATATCAGAGTTTCAATAGTTCTATTCAGTTCAGTTATTGCTAGAAATTATCAGTGCATATATACTATAATGTGCTAGAGCGTAACGCTTGCGACAACAGTTGGAGGTATCTTCTTTAGTCTGCAGAAGCCTGAAACAAAGAAATTCTGTCCTAGTCCCTGGTATTATTGAACAAGTAATATAATTAGTCTATTGAAGCAGAGTAGGAGATATAGCTAAGGTTTTGACACAAATAAATCAAGGACTTATTCTCAGTGTTATGCTTGCGACCGTTTTACCGTGCTTTAGAAACATGATTTTTTTCTAGAAAATGACGTTTCTACCTTTACAAAAATGTATTACTGTGTGTTAGTATGAAGCACAAACAAACTGACAAAATACAAGGTTATTTCTTTAACATTCAACTTTAAATGATAATGCAAAATATCAATGTCACACAAAATTGATGGAAAAAGTGCTATTTTTGGGGTAACTTTTGTGCATATAATATCATGCGGAATTTTTCCATGAAATTTTCAGTACCTGTCAAAGAGACTATAGGCAACTCACAGATAAATCTGGAAGGTGTTAAATAAAATAATGGCTTGTTCATGACAAATGCAATGCAAATCAGCAGTTAGGCTTCATTATTTTTGAACTAGGCCTTAAGTGCTGTGTGACTGGGCCATAAAATTTGACCTTCTCTGCCATCTCAGGTCCAGTTGATTTCATATTTGATTGGTGCACTGTATGTATGTATGTTTGTTTTTTGTTTTTGTTTTTTAAACTTGAGTGCTCTTAATATTTTTACATATGCTCAAAGTGTCACCTGTTCATTTAAATGGGTTTGCACCTGTCCGAGTAGGCACTTAAAATAAATGCAGTTCAAAAGATATGGCCCACCATGTAGACAACCACATTGTCATCCATGGACTGTGGGGTGTTCTCAAGCACCCCCCGAACCACTTTTCTACTCCTTTGGCATTTATTGATAGCCTCAGGGGTCTGTCTTCATAAAAAATCAGAATCAGAAGAAGTTTATTGCCATTGCCAATGAACAGGATTCACAGACTAGGAATTTGTTTTGATATAGTCAAAAGATATTGTCAAACAGAAAAAAGGTTAACAGGAGAAACTCATTCTTTAGTTATGCAGTGCCTGCTTTTTTAACAGATACTTAACATTATTAGTAGTGAAGGAAATCAAACTAACAATGCTGTATAGAGGTACTGTTTCAGTAGGCAATTTTGTGAATTATGCTGGATCACAAATATCAAGGACGTCAATGCCGTGTTCGAAATAAACAATTAGCCTAAGCTTTGTGTGCTTTTGTTGACTATGCTGCTGCAGAATGATTTGTAATAGGGCTATATTTCTTCCATTTATAGATAGTCTTGTTATATAAATTTTGCACCATCCACCTGTGTTTTGACAATTCTGAGTGGTTTGTTTTTGTCACGTGGTTATTCCCTGGAGACAAAATGCCACTTGCAAGTTTAAGTGGGCATGATTGTGTAGAAGACCAGTACTCCAGGTATAATTTAATAACACATGAACTGATCCTGTACAAATCATAGTTTAAACATTTTCTAAATGTACAAAGAAATGTTAATTTAGTTTTCATAAATGATCAAGTCCTCATATTTATCACTTTTGCAAGCAGTTTTAATGTTCTTTTGATTAGAAACCAGACAGGATTTGACTACTACTGTGGAACAGAATGCTCCTCATTTTGTCTTCTATGCAGATAAAAACCTGTGCAATTTCTGTGACTCATGAATGCCTTCTTTACTGATGAAATGAATGTCAAGTATGTACTGTTGTTTTTTGTTTTGTCCAATGTGGTTGTGTATGTGGAATTCAAAATGAGCAGTTTTATGATGATTATAAATTTGACTTGCAGTAATTGACCGTCTTTTGAGAATTGTCTTTGTATGCTCTCTAGTGTTGCAGAATTGTAGCTTGAAGCTGCTTTCTACAGTGTGACAGAGACAGTGTTTTTGGATCAGAAAGTCAGAATATTCCACACAAGAACTTGCTGCTTCTGTGAGACCCACTGCAACTGAACTTCAGGCTAATGTATAATAATTTCTCTGGTCATCTCCATTTGTCTGAGTTGAATGTCTGACATGGTTCATTTATTATCATTCAGCGTTCTGCCGACAGATCTGCTTCCTCTAGACAGGCAATGGGACTTTTGACTTACAAAAAGATATGTTGAGGTGACGGTAGTTTATGTGCTTGTGAAGTGAAACATAAAAGTAAAGGGATTTATCAGATGAAGACTCTGTCTTTGCCTCCAAAAATTGATGGCTGCGGTAATAAATTAAATCTTGTGTGTGATGAGCCCTGCTCCTTAAACAAGATCAAGGAGAAACCTGTTAAACGAAGCTAGATTTTGTTGGAGGAATATATCTTAGACATGTGTATGCTTTACCAGGTTTTATGTGAATGTCTCCAGACAGGTTAGTATTTCTGGCACTGAGGGATGAATCAATTGTGTGTTTTCTGCCCTGAGTTAATGGAATCTATTTCAGGCCAAGTTAAACCTTTTCACAAAGTTTAATTAACATCAGTCCATTAGCTTTAGAGTCATCGCGCTAACAAATTGGCAAATGTAAAAATAGTTTGTAAATAAGGCTTTTTCGAATCGCCTGGGAGAACGTCATACGAGCATAAAAAAAAACATTTTTTGCAAATATTTGTTCCCACATAGTCTCTGTGTATGCCATAAAAAGATGCTGCCTATTATGTCAAACATCTTAAAAAAAAAAAAAAAAGCTGTGATTTTTTTTTTTTTTTTTTGGGTGTGTGTGTGTGTGCGCCCACGCACAACTTTTCTTTCAGCATAGGAATTGCTGCCATTGCCCCTCACTGCCTATAATGCCATGAAAAATTATTGTACTCATTAAGGATGTCATGTAGGGCTGGGTGATATGATTCATATCGTGGTATAAATTCAATCCCTTCACGGTAACGGTATATATCGCGATATAAATTTAAGTGTAAAAATTATAATGGAAGTATTTCTGAATGGGTTATATAGTCATTAGCAAAACTAAATTGATTTCAAATATAAAAAAATAAAAAACAAAAAAAAAATTTACAGATATGTAATTTTGAGTGTCTGACTCTGACGTGTTAAACATGTAATTGTGGGCATCGGAATGACCTCATATTGTCATTCCTGATTCTTTCCAGCAGGAGGCACATATTTATTTGTCTGGCTTTGGTGGTGTTTTGAAGTCTTCAGAGACCCCACCACGTGGGTTGAACATAAACCGGTTGGTTTACGTTGAATGATGAAGCGGAAGGCCTGTTTTTTTTTTTTGTTTTTTTTGTTTTTTTTTCCCCGCTGTCCTGGCCAGGATGGAGCTCCTAGCTCAGCTGAATGAGGAAATGTGAGACTGTTTACTCTGACTTTCTGCAAATACACGCACCAAATATGACCATAAAATTCACTAAAAAACATTGCGTATATCATTATAATCATATCATAATTCACATTGTAGTAGGGCTATTAACAGAATTTAAAAACTGGTAGAGCTTGAAGTGTGCATTTTTAAAACGCATTGAAACAGAGACTTGAGTCTGGTGAATTTAATGGGAGAACCGCTTAATTTGGTCATGTGACTTTTGCATGACTGAATTATGTCTGGGGACTCCAGAGGGTTAAAATAGCTTATAATGTTACACTCTTATAAAGAAGTTTTAATCTACCGAAATGGAGCTTGTGACCAATGCACTGAGTGCAGCCTTTTCCAGTCGTAAAGAGTTACTGAGGAAGATACAGTAGTGTTCAGAATAATAGTAGTGCTATGTGACTAAAAAGATTAATCCAGGTTTTGAGTATATTTCTTATTGTTACATGGGAAACAAGGTACCAGTAGATACAGTAGATTCTCACAAATCCAACGAGACCAAGCATTTATGATATGCACACTCTTAAGGCTATGAAATTGGGCTATTAGTAAAAAAAAAAAAGTAGAAAAGGGGTGTTCACAATAATGGTAGCATCTGCTGTTGACACTATTATGTTCAAACTGCTTTTTTAGCAATTGATTTTAGCATTGATTTTGTTGATTTTGCTCGTTTACTAGTGTGCTTGGGGTCATTATCTTGTTGAAACACCCATTTCAAGGGCATGTCCTCTTCAGCATAAGGCAACATGACCTCTTCAAGTATTTTGACATATCCAAACTGATCCATGATACCTGGTATGCGATATATAGGCCCAACACCATAGTAGGAGAAACATGCCCATATCATGATGCTTGCACCACCATGCTTCACTGTCTTCACTGTGAACTGTGGCTTGAATTCAGAGTTTGTGGGTCGTCTCACAAACTGTCTGCGGCCCTTGGACCCAAAAAGAACAATTTTACTCTCATCAGTCCACAAAATATTCCTCCATTTCTCTTTAGGCCAGTTGATGTGTTCTTTGGCAAATTGTAACCTCTTCTGCACATGTCTTTTATTTAAGAGGTACTTCACACAGGCGTCTTCTAACTGTCACAGCACTTACAGGTAACTCCAGACTGTCTTTGATCATCCTGGAGCTGATCAGTGGGTGAGCCTTTGCCATTGTAGTTATTCTTCTATCCATTTTGATGGTTGTTTTTCATTTTCTTCCACGCGTCTTTTTTTTTTTTTGTCCATTTTAAAGCATTGGAGATCATTGTAGATGAACAGCCTATGATTTTTTGCACCTGCGTATAAGTTTTCCCCTCTCCAATCAACTTTTTAATCAAACTACGCTGTTCTTCTGAACAATGTCTTGAACGTCCCATTTTCCTCAGGCTTTCAAAGAGAAAAACATGTTCAACAGGTGCTGGCTTCATCCTTACATAGGGGACACCTGATTCACACCTGTTTGTTCCACAAAATTGACGAACTCCCTGACTAAATGCCACACTACTATTATTCTGAACACCCCCTTTTCTACTTTTTTTTACTAATAGCCCAATTTCATAGCCTTAAGAGTGTGCATATCGTGAATGCTTGGTCTTGTTGGATTTGTGAGAATCTACTGAATCTACTGGTACCTTGTTTCCCATGTAACAATAAGAAATATACTCAAAACCTGGATTAATCTTTTTAGTCACATAGCACTACTATTCTTCTGAACACTACTGTATGATGATGTCATCAACAAGCATTATCGCGATTGGTTGGTGGAGTCTATATCTCTACCGTAGGCCAGATTAATATAATTTCTATCATCAACCGCACATACTGTGCACCACTAGTGTCGAGGGACACAGTCACAGTTCAGTTCACATTTGTGTTTAGACATTGTGATTTGCGAAAGCATGTTAAAATATACAACAACAATAAAAAGAGGAAAGCAAATGTGCAAGCCTAGATTCCTTTAGTGAACGATGAAGTATTTTCATTCACATACTGGATAAGTGCGGAACAGTGACGGCACAGTGCGATTTGTGTGATTCACAACTTGCTCTTCACTGCTGCTATCAGTCCTGGGGAACCCCACATTTTCCCACACAGGCAATTTAAAGGAGGCAGATGGGTCAGCTAATTCCTGTAGCAACGAGCTTCACTTTTTTCTTTTTCACTCAACATGGTGTTTGACTCAAGTGCTAAGCTAAAGCTTGCCGTTGCTTATACTGTCTGGGGGGGATCTCGCATCATGTGAACTGTGGTTCCGCTTTATGTTAGTCTGTCATGTCATACTGTGAAGAGTCGTACCGTGTATTCTGCATACAGGTAGGTGTACCGAACAGTCAAGTGTGTACCGTACGGTTCAATACAAATAAATGCATTGTTGATGTCGTATGTATTGTGACACCCCAAGTACACGTGGTCCAGCTGCTTTTGTCTTATTTTGTCTGTGCACCTTTGCAAATGTCACATTCCATCACGTAATTTGAAGGAAACAGTCATGCAAAGCACTTTGGAATCTTCAAAACTAACTAATGTACAACGTGTAGTTATCCACTCATACCTTTAGATATCAAGGTAACATTAGGTAATCCACTGTTAATAGACATCTGTGCTTTAAACTGTGCTGCGAACCGTGTATTTTCTAGCGTAATTGTAGCGCAAAGCTTTTTTTAAAGCTTTGATTTGAAGTGACTCTTACAGGCTGAATTTAAAACAAGAAGCTGACATACTACGTTACAATAACGTTATATTTCAGGGTAACGTTGGGTAATCAACCATGTTGGCAGACATCTGTGCTTTAAACACCTGTTGAAACATTTTCATGGTTCAGCTACATTAGCCTAACAGAGTAATCATAGGCTGAAGGCCAACCTGAACAGCTGAAAGCGGTTATACACCCTTGATTACTACATACATTGATTATTAGTCTCATCTGGTAGATGAAATTAATACTGTGAGTGAGTGGGGCAGAGGGGCACTGTTGAACTGAAACCCAGTTACATACTTAGTCATATTAAATTAAGTCAAATACACTGTACTTTATTGTCCCCAAAGGGAAATTTTTCTTGGGCGTGCTACACGCTGCAGAGCAGAGAAATGATTGATACAACTTTGATAAAAAGATTAAAACTGAAGTATAAACTAGAGTCAAATACGCTACGCTCCAATTGCCAAAGAATAAAGGTGGAATGGAGCTTCCATATTTAAAGATATGCTTCTGCACAGCTCAGCTTCGACCACTAGTTAATTGGTGTGATGAAAATTATATAGCAAGATGGAAATATGTTGAGACATGTATCCCTGGCTACCACATCCGAGCACTCCTGGGAGAAAACACAATTCCTGGATATATCAGAAATTTGATTGAACCAATAACAATATTTACACTAGAAACATAGTACACACTTTAAAATGGATATCAGTATTAATATGTATAGCACTAGAGAGTGAACGTAATCTTGGGTTGTATGACTCAACATTTAAAGAGTGGAAGAAAACAGAATGACTGCATTTTGTACTGCCACAGAGAATGGAGAACTAAGACTTTTTGAAGTCCTTAAAGAAAAGATTTGCACTTAAGAATCAAGACCTGTTTGGAAATCTTAAATTGAGGGGATATTACAATAAAGAGGTGAAGCGGGATACACCAGAAGAAATTAACCCAATGATGGTTAAAGCATGCAATCAAAAACAAATATCTAGGGTCATATCTAGAATCTACCACAGTACAAGTATAATGATGTTAGAAAAAAACAACACTGTACATAAAGCACAAGTGGGAAAAATAATTTAATATATGGTATCTAGGGGAGGTGATGGTCTAGTGGTTAAGGTGTTGGGATTGAGTCCAGAAGATCAATCATGGGTTCAAATCCCCGCCTGACTGGAAAATCACTAAGGGCCCTTGGGCAAGGCCTTTAATCCCCTATTGTTCCCGGTGTGTAGTGAGTGCCTTGTATGGCAGCACCCTGACATCGGGGTGAATGTGAGGCATAATTGTAAAGTGCTTTGAGTGTCTGATGCAGATGGAAAAGCGCTATATAAATGCAGTCATTTACTATTTATCATGTGTGAAACTCAACAGATAACCACAAATTCACTTACATGGAGAGAATTTGACAAGTTTTTTATTATATAAAAACTAAAGTAAAAAACAAAACAAAAACTGAAGTATAAAACCTGCACCAGGACCCCGTGATTAGCAACAACAATTTCCAAGCAACTTCATAGGCCTCTCTGTTTTTATTTTAGGTTATGGTCATGGTACATGCTAAATTATGCCAGCATGGGACAAAATATTAGTTTACTTGTCATCGTCTGTATATATCAGAACCCAAAATTTCATAATTGAATATGCAATGGTATTTACATTCATTTATGGAAGTTTTGAAGACCTACTGACTGATTCCATTCATCCTGTTTGCGCTACTGATCACAAGAAATAAAGTGGTTGCTTGTTTTTTGTTAGAGCTGTCACTGACAGTGTGTACGCTAAAGGCAGGGACCTGCATATACACCATGAAACGTCACCAGCTATTATTATAATTGACGTCTTAATTTTTTGTTGTTGTCCGTGTGTGTGTATGTGTCTGTCTTTCTTTCTCTTGAGAACTGAAATCCAGTTACATGCTTGTTATTATTGGTTAGAATGCAAGTTCTGCTAAAATAATGTGCAAACACGCGACAAGAATGCACCAGAAGCCACCGACCAGGAGCATTTGGAGGGAACCCATGCAAACACAGGGAGAACATGCAAATCGCACACAGAAAGGAGCAGGTCAGAACTGAACCTGGCACTTTCTTGCTGTGAGGAAGTAATGCTAGCAATGCTAGCCATGAAGACAACACGCTGCCCCACCAGCATTAGTATTGTTGTTGTTGTTGGCAGTTTCCTCGCTTGCGAGGATAGTGGGAAGCCCTTTTTAGTTTATTTTCTACAAGCCCTCTGGTGGCTGAAAAGTCCGATGCGGGATGCACAAGACCTGTTACACTTGGGGCAAATGAACACTTGAGTAGGCTGGGCTTGTGCTGCTGCCCGCTCTTTCTGTCTTTCACGCTTCTGGCGTGAGGCCTCACTTCTTTCTGCCTCAAACTTCAGGCTGGCGTATTTGATGCTGGAACCCCAGCTGAGTCTATCTGTAGCTAGATGCTGCCATGATTGATGCTGAATGCCTGCAAGAGAGAGCTGTTTCTTCAGCTGGTCCTTAGTCCTTAGCATTAGTATATGTTGTAAATATTCACAAAATCCAAGAATACATAAAAAAAAACTTCAGTATGCAATTTTTAGGTTCAGAAAAATGTGGTTTGAGTTATTTTAGAGCTCTACAGTGATTGTCTTCTTGACATGCTTTTCCTTTTTAAAAAAGATAGCATTTTGCTTGTATGATGCAGTTCCCATGCTGTCTTCTTTGCAGAATCAATGGATACTCGAGAAGCTGAGTAAGGAATCAGAATGTCTTGGTTCAGAGTTTTCCTGGATCAAGAATCAGATCCTGACGGTTAGGTAGTTCCTGGACTCGGCCGTCAGAAGTGTATCTGTATGTGGTGAAAGTGTTGAAAGTGTCCAGTTTGAAATTTTAGTCATGATCCAGCACATAGTTGCCTGAGTGTTGAGGACCACACTGACTGGACAGGACCAAGGGGACACCCACGCTTCACCTGGTTGTGACAAATAGATGGTAACTTTCGAGATGTGTGCATTGACTGGTTTTCTGCCTGTATGGTAGCCATCTAGGACCCAAGGTAGTTCTGCAGTGTTGTGGATGTGGCAAAGCATAGCACCAGTGCAAGCTCACAGAGTTGATGTAATTCTCAGCGGTCAGTAGCACTCAGACGCTTACATGCTAAGTTTTTCAATACAGATGAAATCCTTAAAAAAGTAACCTGGTGTATTTTGAGGATTAAGGACATCTGTGATGGGAAAGTAACCTGTTTTGAGCTGACGTCCCATCCAGGGTGAGTCGTACACTCTTATCTGCTTTGTTACAGAATGTGGTGATGTGCACCGGGATCAACGGACCTTGAGGCTTATATAAGACTACATCCTCTGTGTGACTGATAACTGCATTTATTTTTCTCTGCTGTTTTGTAAAGGCGGCACAAAGAGCAGGTGGCTTTCTGAGGATCACAGGAATGATGAATTCATATGTCTGCTGATCATATTGACACAGTTGGACAGTATTTGATTGTAGGGAAGGGAATACCTAATCAGTTTTGCCTGTTGTACAGATGCTTTCATTTCCGTTCCTTCCACAGACTTAGTCACTAAAACAGAGGTTGTGTAAGAATCTCTGAGGATTGGTTGGAGTCTGAGGTCACTAAAACAAGATCAAGCAACTGTTGAGTTAGGTTGGGGTCAGACTAAGTCTTTTTTTTTTTTTTTTTTTTTTTTTTGCCAGCTCTGAAACTTGAACCGTTTGTTTCAAAATGAGGATTTAATGTTGATTATCATAAAACCATCTTTTTAAAAAGTGGCATGGAAATGATGTGTTTTATAACATTGCTGGGCAATTTGTGCTGTTCACACCATTGAAGCACTGACAAAAAAAATTCTGATTTAGTTGCGTTAACTGTGTCAACCATGATCTTGCAATAGTGAAGAACTACTGCTGCAATGCAGTGGTTCTCAATCCGGTACTTAAGGATAACCTAACCTCCATATTTTCCATCTCTTCCTTGCCCTGCCACAAGCTGATTAGCTCATTCAGGTGTGTAACCATTGAAGTTCCAACAGACAGATGAATGAGCTAATCAGCTTGTGGCAGGGCAAGGGAGAGATGGAAGATGTGTATGTTAGGTTGTACTTGAGTAGCGGTTTGAGAACAACTGGTGTAAAGGATCATAGTTGATCTGAAGTCTGTACAGACTGCCCCCATGGTTCAACACACATATGAACAATGGGTTAATTAATAGCAAAGTTTACATAATGGTGTGAAATATGGATTCATTCTCACATTGAATTCTTTTTAAATTAATAATTGTGTAAATCTCAATGCAGAAATGCAGTGAAATCAGTGCATATGTGTGTTCACATGAGCAGATGAAAAAGCACTTTGGGACCCAAGCATGGAAAGAATCACTCCAAAATATCAAGAGTCGAGGATGGAGTCTGTGCCGCATCTTCCGTGTGCTGTCCTGGACTCACTGAACTGAGTGTGGGTGGAGCCGAGGTGGTTGCGAGTCTGAGCTCCAAGGGCATAAAAAAGCAAAACCTTTTCTTCAATTTTGTTGAGTGGCGCACAGTTTAGAAAGTGAAGTTATACCGTATTTTCTGGACTATAAGTCGCACCGGAGTATAAGTCGCACCAGCCACTTTATCCATTATAAAGAAAAACAAACCATAAATAAGTCGCACCGGAGTATAAGTCGCACCAGCCACTTTATCCATTATAAAGAAAAATAAACCATAAATAAGGTCCACTGGACTATAAGTCCCATGGACATACAGGTATGTTAACATGAAAAGTTCAGATGATAATATTGTGACGGCTACCGTTTTCGGATGCATATTTCACCAGTCGCAACTTATAATCTGCAGAGTATGATTTTCTTTTTGGTGGCATTTTTTCGGGCCTTCTCCGTTGTCTTGTTATGTTATCAGTAACGTTAAAATTTTTATTTTTCTATGGTAGTCAGAAGTCGCAGGAACAGTCACACAAGCCTCGAGTGCCCTCTCGTGAGCTGCATTTTACCTACGGATATGTTTGTATTTTGCGGACCACATTGCGAGCCGAACCATGCAGCACCTACCTGCGCAGCTCATGACCTCCCAGCGGTGTCGATCCAGCTCCTTCCAAGTGCAGACGCTAATCCTCCGCCGTCGCTCAGTGCTCCCATGCAGCTCTCAGCGTCAACTCTGCTCACACTGATATCCAAGGGTTGAAGCTGTCTTGTTAGCCGTCCCGGAATAAACACCATGTTCGTCTGCTTCAAACGCTTTTCACAATCATCGACGCCAGCTCCTTCCAAGTGTACACGCTAATCCTCCGCCGTCGCTCACCCAGTGCTCCCACGCAGCTCTCAGCGTCAACTTAAACTCTCTGCTCACATTGATATCCAAGGGTTGAAGCTGTTCTGTTCGCCAAGCCGGAATAACAGCAAGCACAGAGTTCGTCAGCTTCACACGCTGTGGGTGAGGTGAGGAATACGCATCCAAAGTTCTGTTCTCTGATTGGTTATCGCGACCAGCGTGAACTATAGGATGGCCGTCATACTACAGTGCCCATGATGCATTGCATTTCCTTTTCCGGTGGCCATTTTAAAACATAGATCGACTCTGTCACGTAAAATTGTTTTGTTACAGTAAATTAATTGAGATCCTACCGGTATATTTTTCATTTATAAGTCGCACCGGAGTATAGGTCGCACCCCCGGCCAAAACATGTAAAAAAGTGCGACTTATAGTCCGGAAAATACGGTAATTGTCTCCTCCTCCACCCTCCTCCTTTTTGCTAATCCAAACATTACCTGATCCACAACTAAAAGCTGTGGTCTGAACCATGACTTAGAATAGAAGAATAAGAGCCTTTATTATTATTGTACATGTTTACATACATACAGCAAAATTTGTCCTCTGCATTTAACCCATCCTGTTTGCAGTTAGACACAATCTGACCATTAGGAGCAGTGGACTGCCACAGTTCGACTCCCGGGGACCAGCTCCAGATGTAGAGACACTGCCTTGGTCAGGGGCAGACAAAGGAGCAGACCCTAAATAAGTATTTATTTATTTGATTGGGGGTGGACACCAGAGTGCCCGGCGGAAACCCATGCAAACACGAGGAGAACATGCAAACTCCACAAAGAAAGGGCGGGAAGCGATCCATTGACCTTCTTGCTGTGAGGCACCAGTACTAATCACTAAGCCACTGTGCTGCCCACCATGGGCTTTTGGGATCCGTTGCACTCATACAAAGAACTTATCTTGTGTTTGGTTTGTGCTTACTCAAAGAAAATGACCATATTGGTTATAAATGCCTGTTTTTCTTTATAAAGCAAATTAAATTTATTTTAATTATTTGGGAAGTGTGTAATGTGGCCCTTATGGATTAAACTGGTAACAGCCTGTGTGATTCATATTTGAAATGGGTGGTATGGGCTGATGGACCCTCAGTGCCCAAAGTAGTGGGCCATTTTCTGCATATGATGGGCTCTTCTCAGACATCAGTGGACCTATGCGAAGCGGAATAAAATAAATAATTCAAGATTTTTATTTATTTATTTATTTATTTTTCTGTTTCAGGTGTTCAAAGCTGCAAATAGTATTATTTCTCCCTCTGTACAAAATACCATGTTACAAATGTTAGTCCTGCATTAAAAATGTTACTTAAGCAAAACTGCAAAAAAGTATTAGCATTAAAAGAAATTCTCAAAGCACTAAAACAATGATTATCATGTAGAATGGGCCATGGTATGGTATATTTAATTTTCGCGTACTCAGTGAGACTGTAATGGGAAAACAATGTTAATAAATTCAAATGGAAATGTAATTTTTTTTTATATATATATGTTTTTTCAGTGACTTATCAGCATAATGAATCCAGCTGGTGCCTGTGTTAGATCCTAGCTCTGTGTTTAAATTTACTGTAAATTATGTTGAGTATCTCAGTAAGTATTATACTGTAATACACAAATATCATGATGTATATCATATCCTGAGGTCCTTCCCAGTAGCTGACCCTAAATTTTAATTTATTTATTTTTTTCTCTTTCAGGTGCATAGGCATTAAATGTACTGCTGGTGTGGTCTGCATGACTGAAATATATTGCCTTCAAATCGCCTAGATCTTCCATATTCTTATTCTTATTATTATTATGCAGTATGTGCAGTATAATTTCCTTCTAAAATTCTAATTTGCAAGCTAGAAATAATGCATGGAATGCTTTTGATTAGAATTGATGTGTGCATGTTGTATGTGTCTTGTGTACTTTTAGTGTATTTGCATAACCTCAAAAAACAAAGAAAAGCACTGATCTGAAGAGATATGTAAGAAATACTTTGATTGGCTTGCGCCAAACATGGATATGAAGATGGGTATGTCTTCCCACCAATTAAATACTTTGTTACAAAATGACTGTCATATAAAACATCCCAGCCTTGAAATTTTACCACTGGTAAGTCATATAAACGCTCATCTTTTGTAATTAGCTTTTTTGGATAATCGTCTCCTGCTACCGGTGGTGGTAAACTCATATTCACATACTGCTCAGCGGTTGAATACAAATATGAATCAGTGTGCCTTTAGATACATTTTTATTTATTCATTTTTTTTAATGTGTCAATGTCACAGGCTGCATTGAAGAATCAGTGCCAACCTTAGACGATGCACTGATTGGCCTCCTTAACATGTATCCTAGTCTGCATTGTGCTTGCTCTTGAAATTGTCTGCTTGACGTACCTGTGCTTTTCAAAGAAATGCTGAAGAACCAGTCATGTGCTTCTACAGACTGTGGTAGGTTGGCAACAGCTGTGTTTTTTTGCACTTAAATCAAAACTGCCAAGAATCTCAGACTGATGTTGTTCTGACTTGGATACAATGGGAAACTTCAGTGGTAGGCTTGAATACAAATCAGTTTTATTTTTCTTAATGCTACCTTATATATGGTTTGCCTTCCTTTCCTATGTTGTTTCTGTGGTTTCTGAGCTTACTGTGCACCTTCCGGCAGGCCGGTTGAGGCAGCTATGAAATATGTATTATTGGGCAGATTATATTGAAGACTTTTGGTGATTGTGTGATTGTTTTAGATTTATGACATTTTTAAAGGTAAGTAAATCACTTTGACCAAAGGGATTTTGGTGCTTTTTTAAACTATGATATCTGTAAAAGGTTGAAGAAAGATCAAGTGTGATGGTAACAGTGTAATTTGGATATAGACTGCTTTAAAAGTGGTGTCAAGCTTACATTATTGTACATATATTATTCCTTTATTTATTTATATTTTAAGTTTTTGTTGTGAAAAGTAGATGCCGTTAGAGAATGCAGTGAGCGTTTGTCCATCTTGACCGGGTTGTTTAATTCTGTCATTTGAAATTGCAAGCAGTCAGGCCTGTTCATGTTGTTGTCAGCTGTGTTTGCACAGGCAGTTAGGAGGAGGAGTCAAATCAAAACAGCTTTGCCTGTTTCCTGTGGTGTCTGGGAATATAGTGGCATTCCTTTATGAAGGCTGCAGTCGAGGTAGGAACATGGCCAAAAGGGACATGCTGCAATGCTATGAATGAGCAGGAAAGGAATTTTGGACAGGCTGTATCTTTTATCCCATGTGGGCGAACACACCTTTTAACAGAATTTTATCATTAAGCATTTATGAGCTGTGAGTGTTTTGATCAATTTCCACTGAAATAACATACCCTACAGGTTTAGGTTTATTGCTTGTAAATATATAATGGAGTCTTTTACTTTGTACTAGAAATTAAACTGACTGGTTTCACTGTTAGTGTTCCCATTTCATTTGTTAATTATCAATAAAATGGGTTGATAACAATAAAGTTATAAACTGTCAATAAAGAGTCCTACTGTCCATCAATTAAAGCTAAGCCTGCATCACTCAGAAGATCTGACTCTATAGGAAATCTGGTCAGAACTGCACTGTTGAGTATGCATCTGAAATAAGGGTGGGCGATATAAATGGTTTAACCGTTTCACTGTATAAATTTGGCCGATGGTAGAGATTTAGACTCCACCGACCCAACGCAATAATGCTGGTTGATGACGTTATCATATGTTCCTCAGTGACTGAATGACTGGAAAAAGCTGCTGTCAGTGCGTTGGTAACAGGCTCCATCTCCCTCTCGATAGATTAAAACATCTCCTTGTAAGAGTGTAAAATTATAAGCTATTTTAACCCTCTGGAGTCACCTGACTGAATTCGGTCATGTAAAAATCACATGACCTAATTAAGCAGTTCTCCCATTAAATTCACCAGACTCAGTCTCCATTTCAGTGCATTATAAAAGGGCATGCTTCAAGCTCCATACGAGTTTTTAAATTCTGTTAATAGGCCTACTTTAACCTAAATTATGATTAATTACTTTATGGTCATATTTGGTACGTGTATTTGCAGAAAGTCGCAGTAAACGCCTTCTGCTTTATCATTGGTAGAACCCACGACATAAGCCAATCATGATCATCAACCCACATGGTGAGGTCTTTGAGGACTTTCTGGACAAAATGCCACCAAAAGCAGACAAACTGACACTGCCTCCTGCTGGACAGAAGCAGAGATGGCAAAATGAGATCATTCCAGTGGCCAAAAATACATGTCTAATGTGCGTTCACACCGGACGCCACGCGGCGCCATAAATTTGCATCCCTCACCTGGTGATGGACGTGCCACCATCGCCCAGTGTGTCGCTCTGCTTGAACCGTGTTCATACCAGACTCCACGCAATGACACAAATTCATCATTTGCTGCAGCAGCTGCGTCTGGATGACAGCCACTTTCAGCGGTACTTCTGCCTGTCCAGGACCCAGTTTGAGGACCTCCTGTCCCGTTCGCGTGCACACGTGAACAAAGAAAAAAAAATAACTGGCTGCTGCTAGGGCAGTCACAATTATTACAATATTCACCAGTCATGATTATTTTTCATATTCGCGATTACCGTGAATTATTTTATCCACAAAGCATAAAACGACTCAGAATCTGACGTCATTGTGCTGCAGCCTCGCTCACTCTGTTTCGCTCTCGTCTTAAGGCAGGACAATAACATGGAGGCTGAGGAGCGATCCGTCCTGCCGTTTGGATAAGACGGCCAGTTAAAACAGCGGCCGTTTTCTTCAAAACCATCTAAAAATCGGAGTTTACTGAAGGAGCTGTCGCGCACCCGCGCGCGTGGAGTCAATAGGCTGCATACTGCGAGGGAGGGGGTGGGGGGAGGGAGATTCCTGAATGGAGGCACAACACGTTACAGCCTGAGAACCATCAACGCATGCAGCAAGCGCGGAGCAGAGAGAGGATTTTAACCCAAGTGAACATGTTAAAAAAACAAAACCAAAACGTGGAGCTGCTTTTACTTCTCTCTGAACTTTCTCTCCAGGTGTGATTCTGCCATTACCGTCCTGTTCACACCATGTGCACATCGTATACTGAATTTATGAGATCATGAGATGAAATAAACGGTCAAATATCTTTAAAAACATATTTAAAAAATGAGAATATATGAATGAACGTGGACAAGCTGTGGTGATGTTCAGATGCACAGATCACAAAAAGCAGGTGAGAACTCTGAACTTTAACAGCTGTTATTTTCCAAAGGTATTTATTTGTTCAATCTTGAGCTTAATATAGTGTTTAAGCACAAAACATGACTGATGTGGAGAAACAATTTCAGAAATGCAACAGAAACAGCCACAAATCAGAAAAAGTTGGGACTGTACGTAAAATGAAGATAAAAATAAAAATGTTGCACTATTCCCAGTTTCTCCACTCACAGAAGCCAAACGTTATTCCAGAGTTGTGTAATTATACTACAATAGCAGAATATAAAGAAGGTGAAAAAAGAAAAAATAGACAATATATTCGTCAATCGCAATTATTTGTATGACAATTAATCGTCTCCAGAAATTCCTAATCGTGACAACCCTAGCTACTGCTGCAGTTCCTCGCTCTCCTCTCCAACTCTGTCATAATTACATTATAAACCAGCCACCATTTGTTTTATCATACATCTGTGTAGTTAATAAAATTATCTTCACGGACGATTCGTTCACACGCGCACATGTGAACAAAAAAAAAAAACCACTGGCTGCTGCTGCAGTTCCTCGCTCTCCCCTCCAACTCTGTCATAATTGTGTTAAATAAAGGACAAAAGGGACATAAGTCCTGCTCACAGGCTGATTGCCAGAGACAGGACATGTCCATATCAAGTATAAACTCCAGACATCTCCACGTCACTACATATCCAGTCCCTGATTGGTCATCACGGCACGACAAGATGAAAAAGTTCAGATTTTTCAACTTGGGGAAGAGGGCGACGCGATGCAATGCGATATCGCACAACAAACGCTACAATCGCTCAAAATAGCTTTATTTGCGTCGCTTGATTCACATCCATCACGTCACATTGCGTGGCTTGAACTTTTGTGGTTCCATAACGCGTCCTTCCATAGGGATTACATGGCAACGTGTCACCGCCGTCGCTCGTGTGGCGTCCAGTGTGAACGCAGCATAACAAGTCAAAATATCAGGTGGTCAAAATTATATCTGTTTTTGTTGTTGTTTTTTATTTATCGCAATACGTATTGTACTGTAATACACAAATGTCATGATGTGTATCATATCTCAAGGACCTTCCCAGTACCTGGCCATAATCTAGTTAGTAATTAATAATTTTGTGTGGTGACAACAAGTCACTGAACTGACTTGTGGTTGTTTCATTTCCTGCACAGCTGTCAGTGAACTGCTATTTTGATCTTTACGGTATCACACATTTTTGAACATATTCTAGCAATACTCTGGTAATAGTGATGTGTATCATGCTTGTTGCCAGAAAGGGAATGTGAGGTGCATCACACCGCATTGCATGTTAGGACGGGCCCCAAAGGAGGAGAGGAAGAAAGTCGAGGCTGAGCCATAGAACTGCAACTGATAGACTCTGCACTGCAGCACAATGCTAATGTTCTCTCTGTGAAGGCACATCCTGCAGAGTCATCATTCACCATCTTGTATTGTCATGGTTCCTACTCTATATGTAAACACTAACTGCAGCAAGATTTAGGCTTATTGAACAAGTTAAAAAAAAAAGTTTGGCCTCTAGTGCCTTCATTATCTGTTTTGTCACAAAAGAGACAGTGTCTTACTATTGTTTTGAAAATAAACAATAAGGGTAAATTCACACACTGCAAAAAAATCCTTCTGTCTTCACTTTCCAGGGATTTCTGAATGTTGTATATGAAAATATGTATATGAAAATATAGATCATAAAATGTAAATTTGATTTACATTGTCCTGGGCTTGCCCATGGGGCTGATCCAGTTTTAAGGGGTTAATGTGTGCTCAACACCACAGCCAGCACCGTGAAACGCTGCCTTCTTGATGGAATCACAGAGTGTGCCAGTGTTTTATGTCATGCTGTGACCTTCCACGTACTTGGATCACTGCTTTATCTTTCGCCCCAAAATTCCTGTTAGTCTTTATGTAAACAGCTCAAAGTGTTCACAGAAATGGTACCATTCCTCTCACTTGGGTGGAACATGTTAGCAGAGGTAGCAGTCACATATTTTGACTCTGTCAGTTCAGGAGGAGCACCTATGCCAACCTGGGTAACTCCAACCATGCTTGGAATAGGATTAAACTGTGACAGTCTTTGCGCCCGACAAAACTCATTGTAATAATCATGGGACTGGTGCTAAACTACATAGACAGAAAAGAGAGGAGAGACCATGGATGTATTGCCACTATCAACACACAAATCGTTTCAATCGTGTCATGACGACTCAGAGTTTATGCAGCCTAAGACCACAGTATGCTGAGGGACACAAAGGGCGATGTGAAAGGGGCGCAAAAAATTAAACAGGTTTAATTTTTGCCAGAAACGTTAAATTTTTTGGTGGATTTTCAGTGTAGAGCACTGGATGCAGAAAGGAAGTAGTTTTCAAGCAAGTTGAGGCAACGTTACAGTACTTAATGTGAGTAGATGCCACACCCACACAACACCACACTATCCAATGCCAATTTATGATTCCTGCTGTGCTCCATTGTTACTAAGCTATAAATCACACAGGATTGTTGTCAAACATTTTATACCGTAATACAATGCAGTAAAACTATACTACGCAAAGAGCACATGTGAACAATTAAAAGAAAAAAAATGCTCATTACAGCCTGGCTGCAGCTCCTCGGCGCTCTTACCTCCTCAAGTTGATTGTGTTAAATAAAGTCCATTAACTCCTGCTCACACACCGATTGCCAGCGAGAGGACATGTACACATCCAGTATAACTCCTCACGGAGGACATCTCCATGTCCACTCAGAGGTATCGCGCGTGCGATCACTGGCTGCAGCTCCGTGATCACAGGAAGAACGATAAACTAGGACACAAATCAGAGTGCACACCTGTAGCACTACACAAGAAGAAAGATAAACAAGAACAAAACACACACCTGCAGCGCGGAACAGGAAAAACAATAAACCAGAAGAGAAATCAGTAATAAAGTCCATTAAATGCTGGAAATAATGTATTCTGACTTTTTCCAATGTATCAACTCCATTTACATGTCCAGACAGTTTAGAGGCAAGTTTCTTCTCCCCCTGCTGCGCGCAACTGATGCAGACATTCATGCATATTAAGGTACACAGCATAAGCAACTCGAAGCAGCCCCGGTGTAAAAGGGGCTTTAGGGGGTGTGTGTGTTTTAGTTAATACAAATTAAAAATTTGTTGGGTTTTTTTTTGGGGGGGGGACCACCACGCCTGCTTGAACCAACAATGTAGGAAGTGGGTGAATTTAAGCAATGTTTCTAGCTCTACCCACTCAGGTTGTATGGAAATCCTTTCTAGCTGTGCTCTGGTCAGTTTTGTAAAGCAGAAGTCTGTCAGTTGTATGGAGAGCATAGCCATCAGCCTGAACTAAACACTTCTGTACTTTGTGTCTGAGTGTGTGATTTGGTCTTATCTAATAAAGCTACTGCATATAGAGTCCTCTGGTCACAGTCCAAGTGCCAAAATGGATTTAGAATATTAAAACAAACACTGCCATGGTGGAACTATTAACTTATAATGCTACTAGCAGGGCCAATTTGTAAATTGCCATATGCTTATTTAATGGTGGTTTGAAGAGCTAATATCCCATCTCATGTTCACACCAGTAAGCATGAGCCGGAATGAGATTTTGACAGTATGACCTTAGGCAAAAATGCCTTTGTACATGGTGCACACCTCTGTGAGGACATTAATTCAGTGTTGACAACTTTACTTGTGTATAGTGTTGTGAGGTGTCTTCTGAATTTGCTCAATATACTGTAAATAAAATGGGTTGAATTGATGTGCACAGTCTCACTCTCCCACTACATGTCCACAGTTTGTGAACCCCTCCGCCCCATCCATCCCTTCCATTGCATATCCAGTTTGGTCACTTTTCTGCACATCCATAGTTTGTAATCTTCAGGTAAACCATTGTTTTGTATTTATTGTTTTTATGTTGATCATTCCATGAATAACGGAGCTAACTGCTGAAGTTTATTAAAATTATTTGAAAGCAAAGCACCGTGGTACAGCAGTTCTGTCATGGTTTTGGGGGAGAAGAATAAAATTGACTCGGTGCATATTGGACATACGTAATCTTCCAGAGGAGTCTTTCACGATTCAAAACCATAATGCATTTTGATAATATAGGCTGACTGTTGCCAATTTTATTTTGAATTGTGACCACAGTGAGTGACAGGGGATGGGAGGGTGGAGAATCACAGATATCTCTTCACAAAATCTCTATTGTTAGTGAGGCTAGAGTGTTTACTTCAGTAATTTAATAGGTCCCTACCTTATTCTTGATAAGGTTCATTTTGGGAACAAAAAAACAAAGGTACCATGAATGCACAACAGCTGTGAGTTGTGCAGCATTTTCCCTCCTCTCCAGAATTACATTTTTTATATTAGGTGGCTTTCCTCCACTGAGCTCTAATCATTTTGGAGAAAATCCATGTAGAATGACATCAGGTTTGTTGTGGGACTGTAAATCTCTGTGGTTTTGGAACCTTACCCATTTTAAGGTGCGGTATACCATGTAACCAGTAATCAGACCATGCCTACACATGAAAGGAAGGTGCCCTGACCAAAATACACATGACTCTATTTATTAAATACAAAAATACAGGCCACAGTACACGGTATTCAAAAACAAGGAGTGGGATATAACTTTATATTTGTAGGTTTAAGATGACAGCACCAGTAGATTTCTAAGGTAGTAAAAGTCCTAGTAATATCCCACTTTCCCAAAAGTAAAATAGCTCTTGTTATTGACCCCTTGTTTTGCGTCATGCCGCAGAGTTGCCAAGCAGTCGTAGCAGCCTTTGGCTGCCCTGTCTGACTCAACAGGCTTCTAGTTAATATGGATCCACCTTGAGCAGCATTTTTTCGACATTCTCCCTGTCAGCAGATATAATGAGACCATAACTATTCGCTCTCTTTTCTTTTTTAAACTTGAACTGGGAGACAGAGAGACTAAAGGCAGATGAGGAACACCTTATCCCTTATGTCAGACTGCTGACTATTTTCCCCCGGTAGGGTTTTTATCTCTTTCATTCTGCAACATCTAATACCCATACATGAATAACTCTCATCTGTGTCCCTTGGACAACAGCTTGGAATTATGGGCTATTCTAAAGGTCAAATTTAAACTTTATTTTTTCCTGCATACTGTAGTCAAGATTCTGTTAATTTTTAACAGTATAAATACAAATAATTCTTTAACGTGTTACCTCAAAGCCATATGGCATTGATTTGCACTGTCACAGCCATTGCTGGCATTTGGTGACCATTAATACTTCGTACTTGCTATTGGCTCTGTGTATATTGGGGAGCACTCTACTTAAATGTGTGTTTATAGTTAAAATGTGTTGGGTTTAAGTGTACAAGATTGTACTTTTCATTTGAGTTTCCCTGGTGACCTAGTCATTGTGTGCATCTTGTTGGAGTGAATGTTGGTTCCAAATAAATGATTGTTTGAACAAAAAAATTATCCCTTTTGGTAAATGTTGTCAGTTAATGCAGTAGACGACATTGTTGAAATTGTGGCATTTAAGTTACCGTCATGATTAAATTTATTTCCAAATTATATTTATTTTGTGATTTTTTTTTTTTTTTTTTTTTTTTTTTTTTTTTTTTTTTTTTTCAGCCTTGGTTTTACCAGGTCAGCGCTGCAGTGCACAAGTGCCACTGAGTGTGGGCTTTTCTAAGCTGTAGTACACCCCATTCAGCAGATGGGTTTCCAGACTTCTCAGAGATTTTAGCATCTGAATGAACAATATAAGGCCCCAGGAGAGATATCTTGTTTTTCAGGATTTCCTTCTGATCAAGGTGTTTGCTCTGGTGTGTCACATTGGAAAACAACTTGGATTTTCATTCCTAAAAGATATAATCCTCAAGAAAGTTACACCCCAGCAAGAATTGCAAGAGGGCTTCACACATTCACAGCCCCGTGAAATGAAAATTTGGTGTTTTGTTAGGGATTTTACCTTCTCTTCTTTCATTCTACCTCCACACCGGAGGTGAGGGGTTTGCTGATTCCTGGGTTTGTGTGGATGCAGGGCAAAATTAATGTTTTTCTCTGTGTCTGTAATTGGTTGTTTGAAGCGTCTGTCTGCATAATTTGATATGTGTGTTCTGTCATTTACGTCTTATCAAACACAAATTAAGTTATTTTATGTTTTTCTGCACAGGGGAAATGCCAGCTCCTGAGCAGAGCCCAGTGATGGAGGATGGGCTTCTGCTGACCACTCGACAAGGTTCTGCCGGCCACAACATGGAAACTGACAACACTGCCAACAACATCCTGGCCTCCGTCAAAGAACAGGTAGGCTGTTTCTTCCTTTCATAAACCCACAAGTTTCTGATGCATTTGTATGGATCCCAGCATGCATCACTATAGAAAATAAAGTAAATTTGTGTGCATAATGTGGTGTTGTGCACTTGAATAAGTAATGTTTGTGCACAAATTACTTGCTGCCTCCTGTCTTGTACAGAGAAGCAAATATCTTTGATGCATGCAGATGGCAACTTGAAGAAGCTGCAGCTTATATCACCAGTGTTTTCACAGTATCTTAATTGAAGCCAAAGCTAATGCAGCAACAAAAAAATCTAAGGTATATTAAAAACAAGAAAAGGACATACAAGAGCAATATATTGAATTTAGGGAGTGCCACAGTTAAAAATAGTGCAAGAACTTTCAAAAGGACTTTATAAATCTTGAATGGGTCTTGTTTATGTGAATACTACCAAGAAATATGGGTAAATGTTATAGACCTTGATTATTAAAAAAAGTACTGTCCCATTGCCTACTTAAAAACTACAACTGTTGAAAAATCAATATAAAAACAATCAGTTCATTACTGCCTAAGTAATGATACTAACAATGCAAAGTGGTGGATGAAGCCTGGGGAGATAGGAAGACTAATGGATTAGTTGAGACACTCGCAGTGCAGTTGAACTCTAATGATAGCTGGCAAGATGCACTTCCAGTGTTGATATTAACATTAGTATGAGTTGCACAGATGATCATGGGAGTAGATTTGTATTGAATGGGTAAACTATGGAACTGATTCACAAATGACATCACAAATTTATCAAAAATGAAAATTATTGAAATAATTTGGTAGTACCTCAACTGTGAGTTGTTATTTTCTGTATGCAGTAGGTGGTGTATCATCCACTTCTGGCTTTCCCATATTGAACATTTCCCAAGAAATTCTGTATACAACCCCTGGCAAAAATTATGTCATTTCAAATGACTAAAGTCATTTCAAATGGCAACTTTCTGGCTTTAAGAAACACTATAAGAAATCAAGAAAAAAAGATTGTGGCAGTCAGTAACGGTTACTTTTTTAGACCAAGCAGAGGAAAAAAATATGGAATCACTCAATTCTGAGGAATAAATTATGGAATCACCCTGTAAATTTTCATCCCCAAAACTAACACCTGCATCAAATCAGATCTGCTCGTTAGTCTGCATCTAAAAAGGAGTGATCACACCTTGGAGAGCTGTTGCACCAAGTGGACTGACATGAATCATGGCTCCAACACGAGAGATGTCAATTGAAACAAAGGAGAGGATTATCAAACTCTTAAAAGAGGGTAAATCATCACGCAATGTTGCAAAAGATGTTGGTTGTTCACAGTCAGCTGTGTCTAAACTCTGGACCAAATACAAACAACATGGGAAGGTTGTTAAAGGCAAACATACTGGTAGACCAAGGAAGACCATGAAAGTCATATTCAGTGATGAATCTCAAATCTGCATTGGGCAAAGTGATGATGCTGGAACTTTTGTTTGGTGCTGTTCCAATGGGATTTATAAAGATGACTGCCTGAAGAGAACATGTAAATTTCCACAGTCATTGATGATATGGGGCTGCATGTCAGGTAAAGGCACTGGGGAGATGGCTGTCATTACATCATCAATAAATGCACAAGTTTACGTTGATATTTTGGACAATTGAAAGGATGTTTGGGGATGATGAAATCATTTTTCAAGATGATAATGCATCTTGCCATAGAGCAAAAACTGTGAAAACATTCCTTGCAAAAAGACACATAGGGTCAATGTCATGGGATAGGGTCAATATCAATGAGCAGATGTGATTTAATGCAGGTGTTAGTTTTGGGGATGAAAATTTACAGGGTGATTCCATAATTTTTTCCTCAGAATTGAGTGATTCCATATTTTTTTCCTCTGCTTGGTCTAAAAAAGTAACCGTTACTGACTGCCACAATCTTTTTTTCTTGATTTCTTATAGTGTTTCTTAAAGCCAGAAAGTTGCCATTTGAAATTACTTTAGTTTTGTGTCATGTCTGTGATCTGCTTTTTTTCTACAAAATTAAACAACTGAATAAACATCCTCCGAGGCCGGTGATTCCATAATTTTTGCCAGGGGTTGTATTTTGGCTGATCTCTACCAACCAGTAGATGACACATTATACTGTAAGTGATTCCCCTATGGAATCGCAACCCTACAGGCAGACAACTGACCCTTCTCCAGAAAGTCCTCTGTCTGTCACAGCCAGGTGATTCATGTGTGTCCTCCTGGATTTGTACAGGGGGTCAATAGCACTGACACATCTGCAAGCTGGATCATGCCCAGAGGAACATTCCACATTTTGGCCATGTGGTATGTTCTCTGCAGAGTCTTCTTACCAGTGACATCCAGTTTCCCTGACAACCACCAGGAATCGCAGGGAAGAAGTCAAAATCTCCTATTCTCCTGTGTCTGTGTGTGGTCCACCTGTGACGTCCGGCTTTTTATTGGGGATGCAGCAAATTCCCAGGATGTCCCACTTAGTGGCCTGGTGAATTTATACACAAATAATTGTGTGTAGTGGTTTTGTTTATTTTTCCTCCATGACACAATTTAAGCTCTTGAATAAATTAATATTGAGAGAAAAAAAAAAAAAAACAGCAGCAGCAGCAAAACCCTTCTATGAGTATGATCCATTTGTGTCCCATGACATTTACAAAGCTTTAAAGCCCATGTAATGTTATCCACATTACAAAAACAGGAATTCATAATGTGGGAAGATAATGTTGAGTATTTACATCTGGCCCATTTACATCACACACTTTGCAGACCTGGTTATCAAAATAATTTACCCCTGAAGACCATAACCAAAGATGTAAGAAGGTTTTGTCATATCATTGCTGATTATCAGTTGATAATCAAAAGATAAATAGTAATAGTAGAATTGCATTTGCTGTGAATAGTAATAGTAGAAATGCAATTGCTGTGGATTCCCTCTGTATTTTTGTGTTATGGAAAAACTGATGTAGAATGTAGCTTGAATAGTAGCTTTTGGTGTTTTATAGCCTGTAGTTATGGTCTGTAATGCTTCAGTGGACAACCAGGAACATCTTGGCCAGAATCCTTGAGCCTCTGACTCACTCCATCTATGTCTGTTTCTTTGGGATTCATCCAAATGCCTTTGGTTACAAACATATTTCCTTTCTGGCGTTATTTCAGCCCAGTATCGCATATGCAGTATGGCATATACAACAGAGCAAAGTGAAGACAATTTGCTTTTTATTACATATGTAAATTCATTTTCTTTTTTATGTCATTTAAGGTGAACTGTAATTTGAAATGAATTATGTTCTCTGGTATTTAATAATGAGTGGGGGGTGTAACAACACATCATGTCACAAAGGTTGGCATTGGACATAGGGAAATATTGATATCTGCTGGGAAAAAAAAAGCTTAAAAAGTCAATTATCTGTGTCTGCAGATAATAAAATTTGTGCAAATAAAAACTGTCCAGTAATGTGACACGATCAGACTGCATCATGTGTGATTCTCCCTTTCAGAGCGGATGTAGTCAGCAGCAATGTTTTCAGTGTGACACATGAATGACATATTGGCAAATTGCATCATTATTTGCCAGGAAGCGATTATGCATTGTGTGAAATGTGCTTAATTTGGGGTTTTTCAGTATGGACGCCTCAGCGTTGAGGATCACAGTAACTGGAAAACACCAAGGACATACCCACATTTCACCTGAGAGATGGATACTTTCAGGAAGTGGGGATGGACCTGTTGTCTGCCTGGTTTGTCATCGAGAACCTAAAATGGTTCTGTGTTGTAGAGGATGTAGCGTTGAGTAGCACAAATGCATGCTTTAAGACCTGAACTGGTCAATGAGGTTTTGTCTCCAGTAACTATATTGTCAGGATTATCTCACGGAAGCAACATGCAAGCTTTTTGTCTCCAGTAACTATATTGTCAGGATTATCTCACAGAAGCAACATGCAAACTTTTTGTCTCCAGTAACTATATTGTCAGGATTATCTCACGGAAGCAACATGCAAGCTTTTTGTCTCCCATAACTATATTGTCAGGATTATCTCACGGAAGCAACATGCAAGCTTTTTGTCTCCAGTAACTATATCGTCAGGATTATCTCACGGAAGCAACATGCAAACTTTTCAAGTACCAAAAGATTTTCAGTTTTTTATTTGAAAAGGTATAATACCGTATTTTCCGGAGTATGACTCATGTCAAAAAATGCCCCCTGAAGAGGACAAAACCATTTGCAAGTTGCACTGGACTATAAATCGCATCTTTTTCTGTGTTTTGAGCTCTTTAATTTGGGATTTTTGTCCATTGTTGTTGTGTATTTTTTATTACTGACATTTATTTATTTATTTATTTATTTATTGAAGTTTATTTTTAGTGCTTTGATTCTTGGGAAAGTTCTATATAAACAATCATATTGTTATTAATAACAAACTTGTGAATTTTCGGTATATAAGTAGGACCAGAGTAGAAATCGCAGGGCCTCCATAACTAGTAAAAACAAGTGTGATTTAATCTTAAGAAAATACGGTACTTAAAAACACATCTTATTTTGTGCAGTAGCGAGCTGACTGTCTGTCATTGGGTTGTTGAATTGCTATTTGTGGCTCACAGAATGGAATATGGCTCTTAATTTTACAGTTTTACTTAAAAATTAAATGATGCATCGGCGTATAATTTGCATCTCATCCAAGTTTAAATGATTTCCTTGTGTTCATGAGTGAATTTGTAAACAGTAATCATGCAGTCACAAATGTATAATTTGTAAATGATCCATTTGGGGTAGTATCTAATGTTGTTTATCATATTTTGTATTTGTGTCTCCAACGTGTTAGCCGTCACAGTAAGTGCAACAGATCAGTTTAGTACAGGAGAGACTTGGTGCTTTTCAGTGAAGTTAAAGGGTGAAATTGAAGCCCCACTGTATTTATCAGTGTCAGCCAAAATTAGTTTGAAAATATCAGCATAACAAGTAATGGCAAAAATCCAATATCATGCATCCTTAATTGCACACGTGTTTAGTGAAGCTGATGGATGGATAAATGTAGTTTGTACATCCCAGTGGGAAATTGCAGTGTTACAGCAGCAAATTTTTTCCTCAATAACAAAGTGCACAGTGATGGTGAAAGAGTTGCTCTGTAAAATTTTTGTCATACTTCAGGTTCTTTCAGTGTCCAGTCAGGGTGAAGACACAAAAGAAGGAAAGCAGAAGGTTATTTCCTTTGCAACCTGCCATTATTTAAAAAGAATCCTTGTGCTCAGACCTTCACTACAGGAGCATTTCCCATGTTCACAGGTGGAGGTGATGGTCTAGTTGTTTAAATCTCTACAACTTAATATAAATTAATTAAAAGTATAAAAGCCAAGATGATGGGCTGAATTTTAGAACACTTTGGTATAATACCTGTAAATAATCTGTTTTATTGCCAGTTTTCTTCAGACAAGTCAGGGAATGGAAATATGAACATTTCCAAGTCACTGAATATGTCTTGGACTTTATTTACTTGGTAAGGTGATGGTCTAGTGGTTAAACGTTGGGCTTGAGACCAGAGGATTCTCTGTTCAAACCTCAGCCTGACTATAAAATCACTAAGGGCCCTGACATCAGTGTGTGAGTGTATTCGTGTGAATGGGTGAATGTGAGGCATAATTGTAAAGCGCTTTGAGCATCTGATGCAGATGGAAAAGCACTATATAAATGCAGTCCATTTACAGTTTTGTTAATGGCTGTACAGTTGGTTAAATCAGTCAATGCTGTGCTTTGTAGCAACTGGCTGCAGCCTACTCTGCAAAATAACAGCATTTTTGCAAAATATTGTACTTGTCCCTTGAACTCTCCATTGTTCTTGCTGACAATACAGTGCAGCAGAAACATCCAGGACAAGTACAGCCCTTTTCTAACACACTGAAAGAAATGTTTTTGTTGGGAATCAGAGATAAATGGGCTGCATTTTTCTCAAGTTTTACCATCTGCTGTGGTAAATACAGCTGTTCACAAATAAAGCTCTGAAAGCATGATGCCTCACGTGCCTTTCAGATTTGCATACCAGTGTCAGTGCACTGCCCTGCAAGGTTCTCAACTGCACACCAGGAGCAACTTGGGGATTACAGACCTTTCCCCGGGGGACTAAGTGGTTTAAATCTCTGATGGAGAGTAAAACTTTCGAGCATCACCTCCCCAATTACATAAGATTTTTGTGATGCACATAACAGAGGAAACATTTGAATTAACAGACTCAAATTCGGAAAAGGTTTGTGATATTGTTCATGACACGATACCTCAGGCTCCCATGTAGTGACAGTGCTGTGAGGGTGTTACCAGAATCGAGATGTGTACCAGCCAAGAATGGATGATGCCACATCAGTGAGAACAAGGTTTTGTGCCCCTGTGAACACAATTGACCAGATTAAGGCACCCACCGAGAAATATTAAACACCATTGTTCAGTATAATGCACACAATCATCAAACAACTTGTGGAATGGTGAAGATGTGTGTGAAAGTTTCTCTAAAGCCACCTTGATTTGCATGAATTTTATCCACACACTGCCGCGCAATTCATTGTGCCAATGCATACTGCTTTGTCCCGCTTGTTGCCATGCTATATAAAATAAAGCTTGCGCCATATCGTTTTGTAGCCGATAATGCATTTGCTCTCAGAACTTGGTTGATCAAACCATTATTTCATTGCTCCCAGAATCACAGAGAAATTATCTACATCTAAAGGTTGGCTCGTGTTCCTTGTGTGGTGGTGAACGCATTTGGAATATTGTCTCCAAGGTAATTGTTTTGTAATATATATATATTGTAATAGAGTTGCATTTTCATTACTTCTTATGAATTAGATAGTGTCTGTAAAGTTATATTTATTATAAAGTAGCTTCTCTTCATAATCCAATTTCAGGTTCAGATGCCCTGCATGCAATGACGCATAGTGTTTTCGAATAGGTTGCGTGATGTTCACGCAAATGGCATGAAATTTATGCTGCCAGAAATTTGAACATTTCTAAATTTTCTTTGCGCAATGGCATGCAGCCGCGCACAGTTTATGATGAGTTTAGTTATTGATGCAGGGATCAAATTTGTGCAGGTGTCAAGGTGCCTTAAGAAAATGGTTCAAAAGCAGAAGTTGTTTACTGCATTTCTTCTTCTTCTTTCGGCTGCTCCTGTTAGGGAGTCATTTCCATCTCACCCTGTCTTCTGTATCTTCATCTTCCTCCATCACACCAGCCACCTGCATGTCCTCCCTCAGCACGTCCTCCCTCTTCTCATCCTGCCTGGTGGCTCAATCCTCAGCATCCATCTCCCTATATGCCCTGGGTACCTCCTCTGCACATGTCCATACCAGAATTGCATCATCTTCAGCTCTGCCTCCTGTCTTTTTGTTAGTGCCACCATCTCTAAGCCGTAGAACATAGCTGGTCTCACTGCTGTCTTGTAGACTTTTCCCTTCACGCTTACAGATATTCTTCAGTAATAAATCACTCCTGCCACCTTTCTCCACCCACATCACCCTGCCTGCACTCCCTTCTTCACCACCTCTCTACCACACTCTCCATTACTTTGGACAGTTGACTCCAAATATTTAAACTCATCTACTTTCACTACCTCTACTCTTTGTAACCACACTATTCCACTGGGCTCTCTCTCATTCACACATCTACTCAATCTTGCCCCTACTGACTTTCATTCCCTTTCTCTGTCTGTTACGTTTAAGATGCGTGGAATTTAATAAACACAAACTGAATTTCAGACATCTTGTATATATTACTCTGGAACAAAGATGACAGACAGTGTTTGACATAAGCAGGACTCTAAATAGCAAACAGGAATCAATTGCAGTGAATCCAATTGAAAATAATAGAGAAGCAACCTGGGCTTCTTCTGGCATTTTTACATAAAACAAACACAATAACAATGCCTATAAACCCAGAGAATATATTCACGAGAGTTTTAGGCACAATATACAAAGAGTTTAATGCTGTTGTCCGTGTGTAGCCTGATCACAGCGCCTCAAATGCATTTCTTCTGTCTTGAATGTACTGAGATTACCCATAATGCACTGGGCACAGCATGTCCACACTAAAACCTTCAAAATTAGTGCATTACTTTAAAACTAAAACACATATCTGATATTTTCACTTTATAAAACTTCAGACGTGACGTTAATTTAAATAACTTGTCCGAAATTAGTTTGGTAAAAATGTTAACCTGGTTGACTTGGGTGATATTGCCAGCGTATCAGTATGGGGTCAGAATAAATTAGTTTTTTGTTTTCTGTGGCCAGTTCTCCTTTGCTTGCAGAGGATAGAGCGGTTTCTTCTAGAACTAGCTCTCATCTGTTTGCAGAGGATAGAACTATGCATCTACTACAAAACATTTAACAGGTAGGTACTCAACTGATTTTAGACTTCATAAATGTTTGTAACTGTTAAGCTTTGTTTACCACGTCTGCGGTCTAAAAATTATTGGGAAGATAATTGGTCCGATAATGGTTTTCAGAGTTATCTGAAAAGATAATCCGATAATGAAACATTATCTTCGATAATCTCCGATTAGCAGATTAGTGGAAATGTGCCCACCACTGGTCCTGGATGGCAACTACCCAGGCAGACAACCAGTCCATCCCCACCTCTCAAGATCCAAACCATCTGCTGCAGCCGGATGAAACGTGGACATCCCCTTGGCCTTCTCCAACCTCTAGCATGCTCAGCACAGGGGCACCTGCATGCTGGATCAGAGAAATACACTGCCTTGATAAAATGTCATAGCTGTCAGTCACTCACAATGGAAGTGATGCTCCTCATCTGAGACTTCCTAAGTAACCGCTATTTTAATTTTAACACATTCTCGTGTTACCCAAGAATCCTCCAAAGACAATTCATACCCAAGACATCCAGTTGTCTTCTAAGTTTTTGTTTAAAACAAAGTTGGAATGAAAATCCAGCTCTCGTACAATATTTGATTTATTATGCAAATTCTTCTGAAACTTGAAGCATGCGCATCACAAATCAAATATTTTACAAGAGTTGGCTAACTGAAACTCGGGGGGGGGGGGGGGGGGGTTGTTTATGTTTTTATTCCAACTTTGTTGAAAACATTGAGGCTATCAGATTGTAAATCCTGTATCTGCATCATGTTTGCATTGCCAGCAATGTAACAAGTAAACTCTGTTTCATACTCATCTCATTTGAGCTTTGTGGGAGAAAGTGACTGTTTATAGTAAGGAAGGAGGGAGCACCTGTGTGTGTCACTTCCTTCTCTGGAGAACTCCTCAGCCACTCGTCCGGTTGGAGCAGATATGCAAGCAGGAAAAGCGAGCAGGCTGAGCTTTGCTTTTGGAGTGACTGGCTGTAAATATTCCTCAGAGGGGAGTCCTGTTAAAGTGTCAGCACTGTAAAATATTCGTTCTGCTTGGTAGGTAATGGATTTGGAGAGGCAAATCGGAGGGTGAGTGAGAAGGAAAAGATGGAGGAGGTCAAAGACGAGGCGAGTGTGGGTGCATTATTTCCCCTCTGTGTGTCTGCGTGTGGTTTTCCTGCAATTGTAAAGGCAGACCTTTGAGGGATCTGGCTATTGATCTAAACATCACATGTGCTGTGCTGTGGTTGGGGTTAGTGCTGGGGCATAGGATGACTGAGTGTTTGGTAAGTGTTTGCATTACTGCTCTACTGTCTCCTTTTTTGTCCGTTTTTCTGCCTTTTGAATTCCCCGACTTCAGTTGACTTATTCTGTCCTTTTATTTTCTGTATTTTTTGTGTTTATTTGCTTGGATTTATGTCTTCTCTCCTTCCCTCCTGAATATTAACTAGCTGGAGCCTTTTTGCCAATAATATCAGGACTTGGCTTGGTCATGCTGCAGTTCCCAGTTATTAGAGTCCCTTATTTGCTCTGCGCCTCTGTAATAATGACTTTGACTCACCATCTGCATGGCATATTCATAATAGATTACTACAAACCTCTATTTCTGTGTGGTAATATTGGTGTTTTTCTTGATGCATTTTGCTTCTCCTTCACATTATCACATAGGTGTGTGTGTGTGGGGGGGGGTGCATGACAACATATTTATTAATTTTTAAGTTGACAGTTTTCTCATGAAGTAGAGTTGAGGTTTAATGGCTAATGATGAGATTAATAACAATGTGTTGACGATCTGTATCTGCACAAAATGAATGCGTATCTCTGAGAGAAACCAGTAGAAACAGCAACGGGTCACTACTCAGCAGCAGCAACAAGACGTCTGTTATACGTTCCATTTAATTGTGAAGTTGGCTCAGTGTGTACCGTCATGTTGGCTCATCTGCACTTATCGACAGTGGCTTTTTTGGTGTATAGTGTATGCTTCCATGCAAACGTTATGCAAGTACCGAGGGAGATTCCAAGAATTCACATCACTACATTAACTGCCATTCTGTAAATATTTAGATAAAAAGAAAAGCTGCAGGGAAAAAAAATGGCCATGTTCATACCACTTCTGAACACCAAGATATGCTCAACAGGAGCAATGAATGTATAGATGTTAAGCCGCTTTTCGTTGTACTTGTAATAGCTTGCCATGAACAAACTTTGACATACTCCCATTAGCACTAAACATACTGGTATTTCCACTGGAGCTACAGCTAGCAGTTATTTCCTTTAACAGTTAATTTGTTCATTATTATCTCAATGTCATGCCTATAAAATGTGAGAAAAGTATTCAGTTGCCTTCAACTGCTTAGTCCAATTAAGGTTCATGGGGGGCTGGAGCCTATCCCAGCAGTCATAGAGTGAGGCGGGGTGCACCCTGAACAGGACGCCAGTCTGTCGCAGGGTAGAAAAAAATATTAATCAAGTCAGTTGTAATTTCCCAGAGCTCAAGACATTAAATAACTGGCTGACAGTCCAGAATGCAAAGATATGAAGTTTACGGCAATATAAAAATGAAGTAAATGTCCACATTGTTGATCATCACAAATATCTTTTGTACAGTGCATTATGCTGCTTTGTTGTTTTGGGAATATTGTGTTCTGATCTGTCATGTCATCAGCTTCAAAGATTGAAACAGTATTTAGTAATTTTAACCAAACATATTCAAATGGATGCAGTAGAAATTTCTCTGAATAATTTAAGACAAAATTCTTTTCTCTACTCTCATTGGTTAATGAGATGCAACATTGGGTATTTTCATTGGGGTAAAAGATCAAAATGGGCCTTTCTGCTCATTTTCAGGAACAAATGTTAGTTGGAGCAAATAGAAATTTGAGGTCACTGTAATTTAAGTTTAAAATCTGTTTTCTGTCCTCACCAGTTACAGAGACACAGGTAGTGGGTGAATTTTGCTGTTCTTGGTTGTTGACTGCAGTTACAGGTTGTGTTCCATTAGAGCCTATAAAAACTTGTAACCTTAATTTTTTCAGTTAAATTAAGGCTGTGCAGCAGCCAGTGTGTCTTGAGATGGGGCGTAACATCTGCAATAACACACTGACAGAGACGTGGAATGCAGTGCACTATGCATAATTATTCATTTACTTTGTGCAATTGTTGCATATTGAAGTCACTCTGATTTCAGCAGCCTTGAGAACATACAGAATTTGATTTTAAAATGAGTATACTGGAGTGTTGATGGTATCTAACCTATCTCTCGCAAGTGATTAGTGCCTGTGGCACTGGCTGAGCAGTAATCAATGAGTGTGAGATCAGGTCTTTAGAGTGTCTCATTGATCAGTCTGCCCTCATCTCTGCCTCTAAACACATTTCTCAAGAGATGACTGGCTGGAGGAAGAGGGGCCATTCAATTCTGCCTGCTTTCATTCGGTCCTCACCAAACACTGTAATGTATGCACACCTTTTCAATGGTTTTTCACTATACCTGTGTTTAGTTCTGTTTGTCTTACTGCATCAGTAGGAAGGGAATGGAAATCACGGAAGGTGGTTCTGCTGACTTGGATGTTTTTGCCTTCCTGACAGCTTGTACATTGTGGGACAGTCAACCTGTAATATATGGGTGCCTTTGCGGTTTTCATGCTGCATATTATTGATTTAATGAAGTATACAAGACCAGTTTGTTTTTGCTAATTTCATCTGGCAAATATCCAATATTGACTCTGGTGAGTTTCAGAGTGATAATAGCAGTTTTGTTGTTACTGTCATCTGTATTGATCAGCCACATGCTTGTCGAATTTGTAGTACAGTTGTGTTCAAAATAATAACCATGTTAAAAAAATGAGTAAAGCTCAAAATCCTTATAATAGCTTTTATTTCCATACCTGTAAATGCACTGGGAACACTGCACATTATATTCCAAATCAAAACATGAAGAAAAATGTATCAAATTTGTTACTACTTACAGAAAGTGATGAAAACGGATATTCGGCTGTTCAAAAAAGCAGCATTGTCTGCATTTTTCTTTACAGACTCAAGCATTTACTGTATGAACTGAAAAATGTTTGAAGATTGAAGCCCGTCACACATAGCAAGAATGTGCCGGAACCATGCCTGACACACCAAATACTGCCATAATCCGACGCAGTTGGGAGGAAAAGAGGCGTGGTCAGCAGTGTCGGAGCGCAGACAGACTGCCTCGTCCACACCTGTCAGATCGCATCCGGAGTGTATGTAGATGACACAGACTGCTGTCAGACGCTCATAAAAGGTGGTGCAGACTGGCCGATATCCAAATGTCTGGATGGCAGACACGGACTAGGGCACTGTGTTCCTCAAGCACACGTGTGTACAAGTTGTGTGTGTGTGGCGTGCACGTGCGCTCCGTGCACATGCGTGGGGCTGCAATTATCACTCAGCCTTGTGTGTGTGTGTGTGTGTGTGTGTGTGTGTGTGTGTGTGTGTGTGTGTGTGTGTGTGTGTGTGTGTGTGTGTGTGTATATACATATAATGCTGCCTGGGCCACTAAGTGTGCACATATGCGCGTGCGCCACTGGACAGCTTCGCTCAAAGTTTGCTGGCAGTTGGGCCATGCAGTACTTCAGACGGACCGTCTTTCCAGCGAACTTTTTTTTCTTGTTTGCCCACTTCAGGAGCACAACACAACTGTGGACACAGCGATGGTTGGATTATCACATAGAATTAATTTTTTCTTTTGAGTGAGAGGATTTTAACCGCAGGCTGCTGTCCCAGCTTCACGTCCATGTGCACGCTGTGAAACACTCCTGGGTTGCTATTGGAGGTGAGATTCATGTTTATTAATGTTGTAACTGCCTGGCACAACAGTTCCATGTTATATCTCCTACAGAGTTAGAAGGTGATCATTTATTACAGTGTGAGATTCATTCCGCTCTGAGCCTGACGCATGCAATGACGTGTAACTGCACAGGACAGAGAGACGCAGCTGCCCGTGTTATATGCAGTTATAATGGAGACAATGGTTCAGATTATTTTCGCCACCTATGGGAAGGAATGGACAAATATCTGTACTGTAAGGTCTACTGTGGATATAACAGCCTGTTCAGATTTGCTGTGGTGTGCGTACAGTAACGCACAGAGCTGTCGGTTTGATGGCCGCTGTTCACATTCACTGTACATGATAATAATTCATAATTATTATCGTGATGAAACGTGTCACATACATTTCAACAGTACCTTTGCCCTCTGGGGGGGTGGACATTATTATATGTGGCAAGTGCAGGTTATACCGGTAGGCTTTGCGGTGCCAGATCCAGCTCGAGGTTCCCTCGTATGTGCTCAAATCATTTTGGATCCTGTTTTGTTGCCATCGGAATATGTAAATTGCGGTTAGATGGTCCTCAAACTGCACATGGACCGCTGTCTGATAGGTGTCCCATCTTGACCGCGCCCGGAGAGTTTTGAACATGTCCATCACACTAAATTCTACAATTCCTGCATTTCTTGGTTTTGCCCCAGAAACCACATTTTTTATGTCACCCCACAAGTTTTCTATTGGGTTAAGGTCCTGGGATTGGGCTGGCCACTCCATAATGTTAATGTTGTTGGTCTGGAACTAAGATGCTGCTTTCTTGCTGGTGTATTTTGGATCATTGTCTTGTTGAAACACCCATTAAAAGTGGATTTCCTCTTCTGCACAAGGCAACATGACCTCTTCAAGTGTGTATGTGATAAATAGACATGACACCATAATATGAGAAACATCCCCATATCATGATGCTTGCTCCACCACGCTTCACTGTCTTCACAGTGTTCTGTAGCTTGTATTCAGTTTTTTGGGGATTTTTTGACTCTGTTTGCGACCTGTAGACCCAATATCATGCTTTTATCTGTCCACAAAATGTTGCTCCATTCCTCTTTAGGCCAGTCAGTGTGTTCTTGGTCAAACTGTAACCTCTTCAGCATGTTTGTTTTTTGTTTGTTTTTTTTTTTTCAACAATGGGAGTTTGTGGGGGCTTCTTGCCCGTAGCTTGGCTTCACATAGATGTCTTCCATTTGTTACAGTACTCACAGGTAACTTCAGACCTTCTCTGGTCACCCTGGAGCTGATCATTGGCTGAGTCTTTGCCATTCCGGCTATTCTTCAATCCTTTTCAAAGGTGGTTTTCTGTATTATTTCACATCTTTCTGGTTTTGGTTGCCATTTTAAAGCATTTGAGATCATTTCAGCTGAGCAGCCTATCATTTTTTCAACTTTTTTAATCAATCAATCCGAACAGTGTCTGGAATTACCTATTTTATGGGATGACCCATTTATGACCCAGTCTGGCAAATACATCAGTCTCAAGTAGAGTTGGGGGGCTAATTGATAGGTGATGTCACATTTCCACAGAGTTCTGCACTGAGCAGAAGTATTTTCCCAGTTTACAGATAAATATGCTGCATTTGAGCCAAGTTTGGCACTCTGAAAGCATGAAGTCACGTTTCCTCACTTGAACAGCTCCTCTGTGTCTCCTCACTGAGAGAGACAGAGAGAGAGGATAGACTGAAAGAAAGAGACAGAGCAAGAGACACAAAAAGAGAGTGCGCTTCCTATTTCTTCCAGACATGAAGCTGCACTTACTGTGTCGGTCCTTTTTCCACTTGGTGGACTTTTGACCATTCAGAATGCCAGAATGAACAATCGGACAGCCGCAGGAATAATAAATGACACGCAGATGACAAAACAAGTGCACACAGCGACAAAATTCTTCACCTAATATCCACTTAAATTTTACACACACACACAAAACTTTGTACAACAACCAGCATGTATAACATTTGCTGCCTTATTCCTTATATAAGGGCTACCTGTAAGTGTGTAATAAGGGTCACAGAAAGAAAAATGTAGACACTGTTTTTTTTGGGGGGGGAGGGGGGTTTGAACAGCCTAATATTACCTTTTCTTCACCTTCTGTAAAGTAATAACAAATTTGATAATTTTTCTTCATGATTTGAGTTGGAATAGAGTTTGCAGTGTTCCCAATGCACTTGTGTGTATGGAAATAAACTATTTTAAGGATTTTGAGCTTTACTCGCTTTTTGTAAATGCACACCTATTATTTTGGACACAAATGTAAGTATATTTGGTAGTGGTGTAATGGACCATAGAAGATCTGTGATCAGTACAGACTGCATCCCAAGGTTTGACACACGTATGGAATTGTAAAGGTTTATATAAGGTTGTGAAATACAGATTTTTGTTTTTTTTTATTTTTTGTTTGGTTTTTTTTCTCACAGTGATCAGATTCATGTTCACATGAATGGAGCATGGTAAAAGTGAACACCCTCGGCCGCCTTTTATATATCCTGCCGCTTTGTGCTCTGTTTGGGTCACCTTCGGTCTCAGTGCACGTGTGTCCCCAGGTTCCATCTAAACACAGAATCACTCCTATTAATCAGGAACTGGGAGTGTGTAAATGGCGTTTACCTATTTTCTCCACTCAGCAAATCAGCGGTTTTCTCCATGCTGTCTGAGTGTGCTGAGCCGAGCGTGGTTGGAGCTTCAGCATAAGGAGAAGGAAAAAAAAAGAAAAGACTTTTGCTGAGTGGTGTGCCTGCTTGTTAGGATCTGAAAGTGCTGTGTAAATAAAGTTGCTGCTGTTGTGGTGGTGGTGGTGGTGGTGGTAGTAGTAGTGTGAGCCTGTCACCAGACAATGGAAAAATCCTCATCTTTTTGAAAAAGAATTTGAAGTTATAAATTCTCTTTTGTTGTATTTTTTTTAATTACTTTCTTATGATGTTCAAGGGTATTTTCATTCACTAGTACTGTTCATGTTAAAAAAAAATCATATAAAAGCTTTTATAACATCCATACAGATTTACACTCTTATCCTCACCTGTTGTCATGAACTTTGGGTTAACCCTGTTGGGTTAAATTGTGGTGGTGTTTATTTCTACTTGCCCATTTATGCTTGGGATTTTTTCCCCCTCTTCGATTTTGTGAAATATGCAAACCACACTTTCAGTTTCTGAGAAACGGTGATTAATGCGTTTTTATATGATGACCTCTGATTTGATCTTATCTTTTGATCTATAACTCTGGCATTATCTGTGTTCCGAGAGGAACGAGCCACTGAGCTTATTCACAAAGTCTGACTGAAATTGCTCCTTTGGTTTTTAATGATAGTGCCATGGACAGTAGACAATAACCTCTCATTTGACCTTGACCTAAGACCTTTGACTTTGGCATGACCTGTATTGTGAGACAAAGGGCCATTGAAATAACCCACCAAGATGGATTCAAATTATTCTTTGCATTTTGAAGATATTGCTGCACACAGACGGGCACAGACATCATCGATGCCATATCTTTGTTTCTCCTTTGTGGTGAGTCGAACTTGTCTCTGGTTATTTGACGCAGGTAGACAAAAATGGTATCAAAATTTATTTGAACCCTGATGTAAATAATTCTTTAAACTTTTTTCCTTACTTTGTGGCTTTGGTTGTGATGTCATATTCTTTGATATGATCTTTACAATCGACTGATAACATTACATTTGCCAGCTTCCTCCAGGAAAATGTTTGGATTTACTGGACCAAATTTAGTGGAACTGGATCATGTCATGGAACTGTAAGTCATATTTTCTTGTACTTTAATAATTTATAATCCACTCAATTTACTCACAAAAGTTACTCAGATTATTAGTAATAAAACATAAGCTCTGAAGTAATTTTACAATGCAAAATGAATGAAATTCATTTTTTCCTCACAATTCTATGCACAATACCCCATAATGACATAATGACAGTGAAAAAAGTTTTTTTTTAGATTTTTGCTTGGACTATCAGACCATGAGAAACAAAATTCTCTGGTCTCATGAAACAAAGATTGAACTCTGGCATGAATGCAAGCATCATGTTTGGAGGAAACCAGACACCATCCCTACAGTGAAGCATGCTGGTGGTGCGATGGTTCATTTTTCAGCAGGACAATGACTCTAAGCACACAGCAAAGATATCAAGGGAGTGGCTTCAGGACAACTCTGTGAATGTCCTTGAGTGGCCCAGTCAAAGCCCAGACCTGAATCCAATTGAACATCTCTGGAGAGATCTGAAAATGGCTGTGCACCGACACTCCCATCCAACCTGATGGAGCTTGAGAGGTGCTGCAAAGAGGAATGGACAAAATTGCCCAAAGATAGGTGGTCCATGCTTGTGGCATCATATTCAGGAAGACTTGAAGCTGTAACTGCTGGCAAAGGTGCATCAACAAAGTATTGAGCAAAGTTTGTGAATACATGTGATTTCTTAATTTTTTATTTTTAATAAATTAGCAAAATCTTAAAGTATGTATGTATGTATGTATGTGTATATATATATATATATATATATATATATATTCATCTTGTCATTATTATTATATTAAGTTATTATAAAGTGCACTAACCACTTGGCCACCACCCCTGCCGCTTCTTCTTAAACAAATGTGAACTGCGCAAAGTCAATAGAGGCTCAATTTTATCTTGTGTTGAGCCTTAAACATGAACATTGAGTCCCAACAACTACTGGTTGTAATCTGTGTGCTGTGCAAATAATACACACAGATCATCCACATCATAAAGAAAAGCAAGACTGGTGTGTTTTTATTAATTAATCATGCAGCTACTTTTAGTAATGTCTGGGTTTACAAAATGTACAGAGTTCACTTTTATGACACAAAACAAGTTGATTTATATGATCCTTCAACAATAAAAGTAAAATCTTTTTAATGCAGCATCGGTTTACAGCGAAAATGTTTAGAATAATATGGCTGTTCCCACATAACCCTCTTTGTATCATGCATAAAAATACACAGATTGCTGCTGGCAGCATAAAGAATGAATGGGACTGGGTATTACAAGACATAAGTCCTTTACATGCCCTGAGGCAAGTCATGCCAGTGTGCTTATCTCCCAGTACTATAGCATGAAGAGGATGAGAGTCTGCAACTCCCCCTGTGTGGGATGGCAATTTGTCACAGGTTACTTCCCCATTCAAGGCCGGTTTCCATTTACAGCTGGGTCAGGTCTGGTTCAGTACATTGCCACATCCACCACACTACAAATCCCCCATGGTTCGTGGATGGCACGCACCCAGGCAGAGAACCAGCCCACCCCCATCTCTTGAAAGTAGCAATCTACAGTATTTGCCACAGGGGCATCTGCTTGGCCTTCTCCACCTGCTGTATTCCTCATGACTGAGGCGTCTGAGTATTAAATCATGACAAGAGAAACATACCACATGACCAAAATATTGTAGCTGGTGTTCCCTCACAATGCGTGATACACCTCACCTTTGTCTCCCCAAGTAACTGTTTGTTTGACACAAAGTCATTTCAGAAGTACTGACGGATCATTCCAAAATGCTTGGTTCCAAAGACATCTAATCGCCACCTTAAGTCACTGCTTAGTCTCCAAGTCAGACAGCTGGATGGACGGGGACAATGCAGGTGATTTGTGAAGCACAGACCTTGATTCTATATATTGCTAGCCAAAGCCCTATCCCAGAATTACCTGTTGGATGGGATAATGGTTTAGGCTAAATCTGAAGATCCAGATCTAACCAGATGTAATTTTTTCATTGTCATTAACAACAAGGGATTTTTTTAAACTGATGGAAATATTAAACTGCCACATCTCACTGTTAAATAACATAAAGACTATAGGAGTGAATATGATCCACACATTAATTATTATTATTATTAGTATAGTATTAGTATTATTATTTGTTGGGGTCTTGAACTTTAAAACAGCGAACCGAAAAAGTGTTTGTCTGGCCGATAAACAAACAAATTAACCAAAAGCACAACTGACTTGAAACCTATTCTGTTTTTCAGCAGCTGGGAAAACATAATTTGAATAATACAGTGTTATAAAATTTGTAGGATTAAACTTTGTGCATGTCTAAAAATGTATGATGGGCTCCAGTGACAGTTGAGAAGTGATTTAGTAAGTGATTTAGTCGCATCAATATGCTACTTCACACATTGAAGAATGATTGCAATCATGTCTGTGCTCCATTTTGTCAAATGGATTTTAACAGCAGAACAGAGCTAATTCTTGTATTTTAATTTCCTTATCTGCTGTCACCCTGTTTCTTATGATGAAGGACGATGCAATCCATCACCCTGCCAGAGAGATGGAGGTAATGCCTGTGTGAAGCATCAGATTGGATGGAAGGAAAAACACAATTAATATAATCTAAAGAGCATTTGTTGATTCTTAAAATTAGAATTGATTTAAAGGCATGCAGAGCGACAATATTCTATATACACGTCAAACTATTCTGTTATCAGATTCAATTATATAAAGCTATGTATAAAGATTTTAATGGATTAGATATGGAATAGATAGTTTGTATTATAAAGATGTACAACATGACTTCTGAATGAAATCTTATACATATTTTCAGCAACATAGTAAAGTAATCAACCAGCAGGAGTGGTGGCCAAGTAGTTACTGCACTTGGCTTCAGTGCGGAATGTTCCAGATTCAAACCCCACCCCTCCATGTAATGTGGAGTTGCAGCAGGAAGGCATCCAGCGTAAAAGTTGTGCCAATTCAACATGCAGATTCACCTTGCTCAGATTTGCTGTGGCGGCCCCGAGTGCAAAACAAGGGAGCAGCTGAAGGGACTCACTAATAAAGTAAACTGCTGTGGTCACCCTAAACAGGCGGCAGGATAAAGACCAGCAACATTCTGTTTTTTACATTGGCGGCTAATTTTAGATCTCTGATTAATTGAGGCAGCATTTTGATCCACATTTTGGTTAAAATTTGTTTTGCTTTTTTGCAGATAGACTGCAGTTCAGGGCTTTATGCTACATCATCAGTTTGAAATGTTTAGGTGGAACCCCCAGTCTCTTTACTCAGGTGTCACACTCCAGTTCCTCCCCACTTTCTTTTCCTTCATGAAAGCTTGGAGTAATGCTGTTATTAGCTCTGCCTGAACATGATTATATGCACCACAGACACTGGCAAAATGGCCTCCTCAGGATGCTGCACTATTGCATTTTAATATAGTTCCTCCCAGATAAAATAACAGGCAAATTTTCCAAGTTTGTTGGAATCAATACACATGAAATATCTTGTCTGCCTTGTGCATCTTTATGGTAGTTTTCATATGGATAAGGCATAGACAGACTCTTTTAAACATTCTTTGTGAAGGTTGGTGGTTAACCTTGCATCAGAGGGCTGCAACTCCAGCACTATCTTAAAAGGTTAGTGAGCTGGATGAAATAATGGCCACTTAAGACACTGATATAATTCTGTCTTGTTTTAATGAAGCCTTAGTCATCTTTCTCTGTGACCCGGCTTATGGGGTTAATAGCTGCGGTCCTTGTGTATTTTAAGGTGATATTTTTTGCCATTAAGCATTTTTAATTCTGTAAGCAAAGCAGAAAAGGTTCCTTCTGCAGGCAGTAGTATCTGTTCCACCCCATAGGCAAAATCACGACCCTAATTACAATCGACTAGTGATTTTTCTCCACTCCTCAGGGTCTTATCAGCGTTCCCCTTCATACTGCTGCCGCTACGGTATAAGCAAGGAGAAATCCAGGAGCCCAGGCATTCAGCCTTCGATCATAGTTATAAAAATGGAAGCCTGGCTCCAAGCAATTACCCCATGAGGGAAAAGAGCAAGTGTGAGAGGTTTAGGGAGGATGCTGAGGTGAGAGGTACATGTGATGTGAAGGAGAGTGCACAGACAGAAAAAAAGGCAAGATGGAGTGCTCAGAGATATGGAAGAAACTAACGGAGCGCAGGCAGAGAAGAGAAAAGGACGAATGTGAAAGTATGATGGAGAGGGGCAGAGACAGAAAGGCTGTCACCTGTGAATGGTACTCTCCATCACCTTGTAGCAGAAGATTGTCATAGGAAACCCCAAATAGAAGGCAGAGCAGATAATCGGTTCCCACAGTGACATGATGTCAAAGGAGCGGCATGTCTGGCCCGCTTTAGTGCTGTCGTTTTGAACTCAGCCCTGGGAGCTCACTCCCCACCTATTCTGTTAATACTCATCACCATCACTGTCATCATCATCGTCATTATCATTGTAATCAGGGCCACTGTCAACAGCGCACACAGGGGGCACGCTGTTTGGAAGCAGGAGTTATACTCATGAAGTAAATTCTTCACTGTTCTTGGAATGACCTGCATCGACTGATGGAGTTTAAGTTTGCTGGGTGGATGGATTGACTTTGAGGTTTTAGTCTTTCCTGAAGATATTTTCTCATCCCAAGGTAACCACACAAATTGTGCTGCTCTTCTCTTTTTCTGTCTACAGAAACAGGAAGACTGACTAGATTCCGTCTTTTTATACGTAGTGTCCCCTAGCAATGTTCTTTTCACCTGACACAGAGCTATTGATCTCTCAGTCCTTTCCACGTTCACAGCTTGACTTGAATTGTACCAGCTGTGTAATTACACCACTGCAGCATTTTGGCTTTTGGTTCCATTTTGGCTTTTGGAGGTGCAGATTGTGTTAGTGAGCCGCTCACATTTGCAGGCTCTAGGCTTTTGCGTGGCTCTAACGTACAAGATTTGTTGCACTCCAGCAAGTCATAGCTTTGCAAAATGTTAGAGGCCTGATTTGCAAAAGCCCCTTTCACACCGGGTCCACTTCGAGTTGCTTCGTGTGGCTTCATGACGATGCAGGAATGTCTGTCAGGTGCGCACAGCAGGGTGGCAGAGAGGAGGTGAGAACGTAACCTGCAGGTTCTCTGCAGGCTACGTTCCAGTTTATATTTGTTCTTGTGCAGGGCTGCAGGTCTGTGCTCTGGGTTCTGTTATAGTTTATCTTTCCTGCTTTGACCGCGAGCTGCTCACGGGTGAACGAACCATCCGTGAGTAAAGGGCCTTTCACGCCAGACACGTCGGAAGCATCACAGGCATCACGAATCGGTCTAAAAAGCATTATTTTCAATGAGATGCGTTGCTTTTTAGAGGCATCAGAAGCGTCGCGTCAAAGGCCGAGCTATAGTGACATTTCTGATGGGAGAGAAGAGCGAGTAGCTGCAGCAGCAGTCATGACGCAACTGGGAGCAGCCCCGGTGTGAAAGGGGCTTTATGTTCGAAAGCCATGATACCAGTACAGCACAGTTGTCTCCAGTGTGGGTGATCAAGGTAATGTACTTCCCAGGTTAGTAATTCAATGTCACAAGCTTTTAGATTCACCTTTAAGTTGTCCTTGAATCATTTGCATAGTCTTCCGGGTTTAAATTGACCTTTTTTCAGCTGACCGTATAGCAGCATCTTGGGTATCATGGAGTTTTTCATGTGGATGTCAGACAGGAGTATGTAAATGTACACCGGTGCGAAGCTTTTTAACAGTTTACCTAGTCTTATCAGAGTCTGTGATTCAGAGTCCTTATTTAAAAACGGTTAATCACTTTTTATTTTACAAGATGTCCCAACTTGAAAATAGTCCATTTATTTATTATTAAACCAGTTGTGTTTTGTTTGTTGGACCGTTTCACGGTCACATTTGTCTTTGTTTGTTTATGTTGATGTGTGTTTTATTTCCAGTTGGGCCACAATGTAAACAAGCGTTTAAGCTTTTTTGTGTTACCCAGTATATTTATGTATCCATGTTTATTTAATACATTTTTATACTGTATTATTTTACACGTTTACATTTTATACGACAAAAAAAATCACTCAAATCAATCAAAATCAGGATTTTGTGTGTTAATGGCCATAAGTGCAAAATGAAGTGAGTACAAATTTATTAATTAGAATTTGTTGCAGGTTTCTTTTCATTACATGCAGAGCCAGCTGACACCACAAAATTATATGGCTCATATTTCAGAAACTGATTTTTAGAGCAGTTTTCATGAACGTTGTTGCAGTCTTCAGGTGAAAGTGACTTTAAAGTCCATAACAGTAGGCATTGCACTAAAATGCATTTTGTGTTCAGCGCAGAAATGCACAGACCTGTGGTCCACCTGTTGCACATGGAGACATTCGCTCTTAATAAAACAAGTAAAATGTAAACCGTTAAAGATGCCTAATGCTTATGATCAAAACAACAACAACAAAAAACTTGTCTGTGAGGGGCGGCAGCGTCTTGGCTGTTGAAACAGCAGTCTGTTGAGTGCAGTAAGTTCACAGCCAGGTTTCAAAAGCACAATAGCATTATGAACTCAATTGTAGAAACTAAGAAGAACTGTAGGGAATGTGCAATGCACTACAGCACTTTATAAATTATTGTTTTTAAACTCATGGTTTTTAAAATATATAAATGTATGAAATTAGACTTGCAGTTTTAATTAACTTATTCTAATTGAATTGTACATGTAGTTTTTTTTTTTTTTTTTTTTACTGAGTGTCCTCCTTTGATTGAATTTTTGTAAGCTAATCTTCATGCTCAGATCATGTCAGTGTCCTTTTGTTTCCTGTCTTTTGTCTAGTCGGTGTCTTGTTGTAGTAGTTGGTGACCACTATGTAATGTAGTCTGTTGTAAGCTCCTGTGATGTTTGTGTGTTTTTACTGTAAATTGTTTAATTCTTATAGTCTGTCAGGGACTACAGATGGAAATTAGCCCATGGCTATAATCTGACATATTTACACTTTATGTGTTCATTAATATGTGTTGTCCCTTTTAAATAAATGAAACAATACACAGATATGGTCAAAATACACTAAATCTCCTTTTGATCTTGACAAGTCTTACTGTGTTTGTAAATTCATCTATTTGCCTGTTCATATTCCACAATTTTATGCTCTCAGGGAGACACGTCCCAAATTGCATATTCATGAGGGCAAATGTGTTAAATGGGCAATACGCATTATGCAGTCTTTTGTGTGCATCGTTAGTACATCAGCGTACACATTAATTTGCAGGTGTGATGGAGTTTGCACATTTTTACACACACACACGCACGCACGCATGCACACCTTTCATAAATCAGGCACTTGACCTTGCTTCAAATTTTAAAGGATAAAAGTGAACACTTGGCTCACCAAAAGTGACTTTGAATGCACAATAGTTTGCAAAAAGAAATTCATCAATTAAAAAATCCTTTCAAGCAAAAAATGATTTGTTGACTCTGTAATAATGTGATTGCAGAAATCTGATTAAATACAACAGTTTTTTTTATATAAATTGTAGGAGACAGGCAAAAGTAGTTTTACTACCTAAAAGAAACTGTATATTTTAAAAGGGGAAAATAGTCACACAGTTTCCTTACTTGTGTTTACAAGATACACTAAATATTTACACACATGTATATATAGGCTGTTTAGAATTGTGATTTATCTTATTTTAAAACTTCTTGTTAGATTACAGACATAAACTCCAACAAAGCACAGCATCTGTGGTCCCACATTAATAATAAAGTCAGCATTTGCAAGTATTGATGAAAGCAGATTTATTCATTCATTCTTTTGCTCAGACAACTGACCCACCGGTCACACATTTCAAAACAGGCCATCAGTGTTATCTTAGATGAATTATCACTTGATAAGTCAGTTGTATAAAGGCCCCCTGACACTTGCATGATTTTGATGCACGCATTGTAGAGTAAAGTAGAGTAAATCCGTCGTTAACAGGTGTAGACTGAACGTGAGCATGGCGCCGGAGCGTGCAATTGCGCAAAGAGAATTTTGAAAGGTTCAAAAAAATCTTTCATGCATCAGTGTCATGCAACAAACGTGAAGTGTTAGTGAACATTGCGCGATCTACTCACCAACACTACATGCAGCTCGTCAAGTTGAGTGAAGAAGAAGTGAGCAGTGGAGTGATTGCGTCAGCGCACCGTATCAGAGCGCAGCTCGTCTGAACAATTATAACAAGATGTTAAATCTATCACAAACATACTTTTACAGCTGCACACAGGAAGAAATGATGGCTCCAAATGCGTTCTCCACCTTGTTCAACGCACATGCAAGAACAGCTCTGTGATTCCGGAAGTGATTAGAGGCGTTTTCAACAGCTAACTCAGACAGAAAATGATTAATCCATTATAAAATAATTATTTTATATACGCAGCTTCCAACACACAACACGTGGCAGCCAGTCGAATAAAGCGCAGTGTCCAGCTGGGAACACGGGGTGAGATCGTCACGATGTGCGTGCATCATAGTCGTGCAAGTGTCAGGGGGCCTTAAGTTATAGTGGAAAACGTTTTCCAAGATACAAAGCATACATAATCACATTTCATTTGTTCCAGGAAACTTTTTTTGGGTTGTCAAATTCTACCAGTGTGACAGTCAGTTTTTCTTTCATTCTTTCTTGTACAATCTTGCCCACAGTTTCTTTCCATCAACTGTTTTGTCAATCTGCTGTGTTGCAGATAATGGCAGCCATCTCAGACAATGACTTCTTTAATGGCATTTCATTTGTCAAGCGAAATTGCAACTTTGTTTTCATGTTCAAATATAGAGGGAAGACTGTGGCTTCTATTTATCTGTATGAGCTGCATGTTTCATCCAAAATGTCAACAGCATAAATTATTTTTTTGTCAGGGCTGCTTGCAGTATATATTACTATTCTGAGCATTTCTTGAATGAAATAACAGTTGGCTTTTATTTGCATCAGAGCCTCATACCACCAAGATAGTTTACAGTGTTCGATTCACTAGATGAATGGTAATAAAAGTGTGTGGGTCCAAAGTAGGCAAAGAAAATATGTTTTTTGTTCTCAAGTAGTAATATTGTTCCCATGGATCCCCACGACCCGATCCAGGATAAGCGGTTGAAGATGAGTGAGTGATTCCCATTGATTAGGTACATATTTTCCTGATATGTTACAGTATTTATTTTAAAAGTATTTATTTATTTTTGGGTGCTGTTTGCTTGTTTTTCTGTTTTGTTTTGTTTGTTTTATAAGCATTCTGTTGAAACGTGATTATGTAGTTATGGCAGCACAGCAATTGGGCATAAGGTGAAAATGCATGCGTTCTGCCCCTTGAAGCCAAATGTTGCATGAAAACAATTTCTGCAACAAGATTTCCTAAAAGTTTAATGTCTGCTTAGGCAACAGCAGTATGTCAGTTTTCTCTCTAATCTTCCTCTGGAGAAGAATTTAAGACTGTGTAAGCTTCTTGCTGTAAATGCTCATAATGCTGTGTGGGAAATTTGCTGAAAAAGTGTCAAATGATGTTGTATTGTAAACTTGCTTTTCCATTATGGGAGTGAGAATGACTTTTCCCATTTGTGTTAATGCCTGTTTGACTCTTATCAGCTTGTACAGTATAAAGCTTTGCTGCAGCTGTGGGTGCTGAAGTAATTTTCTCCCTCCCTTTCACCTACAGCTATGACTGTAGCTTTCGACACTTACTTCAGCATTCACATTAAAAACAACTCCTTTCTATCCATTATGCTATGTATTATAAATTCTGCTGGGGTGGTGTTACCCTGCAGCTACTTTCCAAAAACCTCTGTATTTCAACAAGGTGACTTTGTGACAGTTAAAGTAATGGCACTGCATGATTCCTTCAGGTCTGGTATGGTTGCTCAGAGGCCTGCTCTGTTCAGCTCCCACCTCAGGCCTGGTTTTCTGTCCTGCTGCTGCAGAAATCTTTTTAACCTCTGCTGTCATTCTCCTGCTGCACTACAGAGTCACCTCTTGTTGGAATGCGTCTGCCACGCTGGAGTGATGTTCAAGAGCCCCCAAGTCTCATTAGCACCTAATGAACATTCATATTTCTGTGGACACTAATCTTTGGTCAAGAGGAAAACCTCCTTTCTTACTCGTTACTAAAATTTATGTAAAATGGTAATATGCAGAAGCTCGACCTAGATTGCAGACCTTCCACAAAAGAACACTAACATGGCAGTCTTTGGCCTCAATTAATGTGAAACATCAGGATATTTTTTTACTCCTCCTGAATTAGGGAGGGGTTAATACATGACTTTATTACATATTTGATGGCCTCTGGAAAAATTACACAGTAATGACCAAGCTTAGTAGAGGTACACATTCATTGTTGACATGCTGGTTTTATGTGTTGTTTTTTTGTTTGTTGTTGTCAGAAGCAAATGCTTTCAAACAGAGCAGTGTTAGCTAGCTCACTAGTTGGTAATCGGCGCTAACTACCTAGCACACTGTGTCTGCATACATGAGGCAACGATGTTACTTTAACACCAGTTTTGACTCAAAATATCCTTGTTTGTTAAAGTGCACTTCCTACCAATGGAATAAGTAACGTTGAATTGTTTTCAAGCAGTCTACAGACTATATGACATGATGATGATGAGTATTAACATTCTCCATCCTCGCCTCCAACAAAAACTATGGTTGAATCAAGGTCACCCTGCATCCCTTTGCTTGCTGGTCGGTGTCCGTAAATGGCATACATCTGGTTGAACTATTTCCAGCCTTTGTGGTCTGACCCACTCTGGCTGTTGTGGTCTTGATGGTCCTGTAATCACTTTTAAGCTCTTTCAACTTTTCTCTGTGGAACGTGGTACCCATGAGTGGTCAAAAACTGGGACATCTCCTGAAATATTTTCTCATTTTGGGTTGCTCCATCTAGATTAGAGCCCGACCGATATGGATTTTTTGAGGCCGATGCCGATAACGATATTTGGATGAAAAAAATGCAGATAATCGATAAATCGGCGGATTTGCCGATAGCCGATAAATCAGCCGATATTATTATTATTTTTTTTTTTAATGAATTAAATGTTATTTTTTGGACCCTTAACAAAAAAGGTATGAGCTAAAAGCTGAAGCTTTGTCCTCATATTGATTAACTTTATAACAGAGAAGAATTTTCAAGTTCAAAAAATGCAATCAAGAATTAAACCTTTGTGAAATTAGCAAATACATATCCTTAAAAAGAGTTGTGAAATACATCTGATCTTGTACCTCTTGTTGCTGCAACTTACATATAGGTTATATTACAGGTAGCAAAACATTTTCAGTTGCAGACAAGTAAATGTGAGAGGAAAGAAACACTAACACTAAGGAAACATTATTTTCACAAGACTCCTTTATTTTTCTATTCTGCAACTTTCAAGAACAAAAAAACTTTCAAATAACCCTAGTGCAAGCAGAGGTTGGTTTTAGTGCTGGTAGAACATTTTAACAAGAAAACATGGACCCTGATATAACATGTGAGGAAACTATCATATAACAGTAAAATAAGATTCTTTTCACAAGACCCTGTAGTATGTTTGTGCAATTTTCAAGAGCAGTAACAAAGAACTTTCTAGTACAAAAAAAATCTGTGCAAAGTTGCATTAATCTCTAAGGAAAAGATAAATAACATTACAAAAAAAAAAAAACCTCAACTTTACAAAAGTTATTAAACAAATCTTGAAACATTCGCCCTTCATTCTTGGTCCCTTTGGGTGGAAATCAAACAGACGATAGGACTGGCAGGATATTTTTCATTATGTAAACATTATGTTAACATAATAACATTATGTTAACTTTTTCACAAGCTCCCTTTAGTTTCAGGTACTCTTAATATTGCCACTTTAACAGAGGTAAGTTGTAGTATAGGAAGCACAGTTTCTCTATATTTTCTCCTTTGAGGGAGCTGCGTCTCTCCTCATAAATGTTGCCACTGACACTGAACACCCTCTCACTTGGCACAGAAGAAGGTGGACAGCAGAGATACTTCCTGGCCAAGGCTGACATTCTAGTGAAGCGGTAACTGTTACTCTTCCACCACTCCAGGGGGTTCCCTTTTTTTCTTTCTATCATTGGCTCCCTCAAGTACCGCTCCAGCTCTTCAAGGATCCCCTCAGGTTCTTGTTCTTCATTTGTTGAAGCAAGCATGGTGTCATAAAGGCTGTCCAGTACACTGGGATTTTGACCCTCCTCCAGCCTTGTTTTTTTGGCCTTTCCCTTGCCATCATCATCATCACTACCAGTTTCTGCTGGGATTGTGACTGCTTGCATTTCTGCAAGTATACTTTCGACGTCTTCCTTGAGCCAGGCTGCTTGCGTTTCTGCAAGTATACTTTTGACGTCTTCCTTGAGCCAGGCTTTAGCTTTGGCCAGTGTCTCTGGTGAGAAGGGCCGCTCCTTGTAACGTGGATCAAAGAGACACACCAGCACCACCCCTTTTGTGTCTTGCAGATGAGAGAATCTTTCCTCCAAACTCTCCAGCATGGTCTTCCTAAGTGTTTTGAATTCCTCTGCTGCTAGGTCCTTCTGACTCAGGCAGACGCCGGAGCACTGCTACACATGGTATGATGCAGGAGGCCGAGGAATCTTCTTTACTCATTTCACACGTTATTTCTTCTAGTGGTGTCAATGTGTCAACCGGGTTGGCTGCCACGTCCCACTCTTCTGCAGTTGGACATAGAAAATGGCCATGGTCACAAGAGTAGGTTGTGACAGCTCTCTTTTGCTCCAACATCCTTGGAAGCATCTGAAGGGTTGAATTCCACCTGGTAGGAACTGCCTGGAGAATTGAATGTTTAGGAACACCAACTTCCTCCTGAATGACCGACAGTTGCTGCTGTGCTACAACAGAGTGGTTAAAGTGTGTGGCTATTCTCTTCAATTTGGCCAGTATGTCCCCCACCATCCTCTGGGAAGCAAGGCCATCATTGATAACCAATTGAAGGGTATGCGCAGTACAACTCAGGCCAGGCATCTCTGCAAGTTTTAATCCTTTGACCATGTTTGCACCACTGTCCCTCAGCACCAAATGAACATGCTGTGCATCAATGTCCCATTCTTTTAGTAAAGTCAAGAAAGTCTCGCTGATGTATTGCCCTGTGTGGGACCCAAACATGGCTTTTACATTCAACACAATTTGGACTCTCTCCCAGTGTTTGCCAATGAAGTGGGCAGTTAAGCTCATGAGAGACTCAGTTGATCCAGACCAACAGTCTGTGGTAAAGGCAATGCTATTTCCTGCATTTTCCACAGAGAGAAGTTCCTTTACTCTTCTTGCAACTTCTGAGTGCATTTCCTGCATCAGCTGCGTACGGAAATACTTTTCACTTTTTGGAGTATTTCGGGGTTCTGCCTTGTCCAATAGTCTTTTAAACCCTTCACCCTCCACAACCGCATAGGGCATGACATCAGAAGCAGTCATCTCCATTATAACTTGGTCCATTTCTTTTGATCGTGGATCATTTGCGGACCACTTTGTTGTTTTATCCAACACTTGTGTGAGTGTAGGCTGAGTGCTCCTTGGCACGTGTTGTGCTGCTTTTTCTTGTGCTTTCTCATAAGCATTTTTATGTTTACTTTTAAGGTGGCACCAAAGATTTGTGGTGTTTTTTAATTTCAGCTTACTTGATCCTTGGCTTACTTCAGCTGTGCAGATATTACAGACATTACCGCAGGTGTCCTCAGTGTAGTAGTCCCACACCTTGCTTTTTCTGCTTTGTGCCATCTAAAAAAATAAAGTATGAATTTAAGAGAAGATACATAGTGTGCATCAATGAAAAAAAGTTTTGAACAAATATTGCAATTAGGGGTATCTTATTTAAAAATTCCCTTGGAGCATCCATGAATATAGCTACCATTTGTACTGATGAAATCACCATCAGATGAGGGCCATTGATGTATGCAGCACGAGTTACCAGAAAATTTATGTAGCCCTCTGATGTCTTGTACACCTGATTTTCTTTACCTCGTTATTTAATAAT